>NW_006159736.1:245491-251122 GCF_000334495.1 Tupaia belangeri chinensis
GAAGGAGAAAAAGAGAGAAAGAGAGGGAGAGAGGGAGGGAGGGAGGGAGGGAGGGAGGAAGAAAAGAGAGAGAGTGAGAGGAGAGAAGAAAAAAGAAAAAAGAAAAAAAAAAGAAAAGAAGATGGACAGTGTCAAGAAACTTGATGTAATTACTCTAGCACTTACATGCCAACCAAACTGACCCCAAGAATTAATAAGCAACTTGTGGGGCCAGCAGGTGGCATGGTGGTTATGGTGCTGGACTCCAATAATAATAAAATAAAATCATTCTAAGTATAAATATATATATATATATATAAGCAGCTTGCAACTCAGCAAAATCAAACATTTGTGTCTTGAAATGCTGGGCAGTTCTAATCAGATAAATGTATTAGCATGGGTTATACATTTAACTTACATGAAATCAAGAGCTAGTTTGGTTTCATTTATCCAGTTTAAGTCTATCATCCCACTTTCCCATTAAATCTCTGCATAATATTAAAGATTACTTGTTTACTTTTATCCTTTGGAATATAGTGAAATAATTTCTGGTTGTTTCATGAACAACTGTTGTAGGAAAAAAATTAAGTATAAAATCTAGTTAATGATATTTTTTGGGTCATCAGAAAAGTCATGATGTTTTACTATGCAAAAATCGTTCATGACTTTTCTGACAAACCAGTATGTTCCTTTTTTAACCAAGTTTTGCTTTCTTGGATTCTAAAAAATGCAAATCTTGTTGCAAAATGAAATGACTTTTGTTTTTTTTTTTTTGAGAGGTATTCCCTATAGGGCGTGTGCGCTCGCCAGACAGACAGAGAGAGACATAGAGACAGAAAGCGAGAAATCACCCCCCAGGGGGGATGGTCACGCCACAATCCCTTCTCCTCCATTCTCCTCTTGGGATCTTGGGCACACACGCACACGCGCCCGGTGTGAGTTTTAAGCCACTGGGTCCAGGACTCGAACCACGGTCGACTACGTGGGAGTCCAGTGACTTAGCCATTACGCTAACTGCTGGTTCCCTGAAATGACTTTTATTTCCAATTTACTGAAGCTGCTTAAGTCCTTGACTTCAGTTTACTAAACTGAAATATGGGAATATGTGTGAATCTATTGTGATTAAAAATATTATGTGTAAATTGCTTAGCTTGCATAACAAAATATGTCTCATATGTTGAGTTGCTCTGTATCTGCACTAAATTAATCAGGATTCAATATAGCCTAGGCACAGTACTATACGAAAGTCTTATCCAAAAGAAATGTTGTGTTGATTAACCAGAAGCTACTTAGCTCCTACTGAGTCAATGCCAATACAGGGTTTAACCACCATGCTGTTTGATGAGAACTTGTGGGTATGGGCCATGGGAACAGAGACTAGGACATAAATATTGGTTTTGCATACCTAGCTTACCTCTTCACAACTTCTCAAAAAGTAGCTAGAAAATTCTGGTTTTCTTAAAGAAACAGGAATAATCTTTCACTTATTATCTATAAAATACTATAATCAGACACAAAACAATCTTTTTTCTCCCAGAATGTAGTTCTGTACACTAAAGAGTTAATGACATTTCAGTGACTTATTTTCATGGTGTTAGCATTTTCATTTAGCTGCTTAAAAATCTGTTGTAGATGATAATTATGCCAGCTTTATAAAAAATCATTCATTCAAAAATGATTTTAAAAATCTTTAAATGGCTTTTAGCAGATTTTTATTTCTCAAAGGGTTTCTTTCTACTTATGGAAAATTTGCTTAGATTATGCCCTTATGTCATATTCTCAGTAAATGTTAAATCAATGTAAAACTAGTGGATTTGTATTTCTAAAAATAACCTCTTTCACAGGAAGAAGAACTAAGGAAGAGTGGGGAAGCCAAATATGCCCACTTGAGTGATGAACTTCATGTATTAATTGAAGTGTTCGCTCCACCTGGGGAAGCTTATTCACGTATGAGTCATGCATTGGAAGAGATTAAAAAATTCCTAGTTCCCGTAAGTGTTTTCCATTTTTACCCGAGATGTTTCTCATCAGTTTCTATTTTAATGTGTCTTTGATCCTTGTTGACTTTTAAGAGGAAATTCATACTGTCAACTAATTATTTATACATATGAAGTTAAGTAAAATAGGGTACAAAAAAACACATGGGCTCTGGCAGGTAAGTCTCCCAAGCTGAATAGCAGTATTTATCTTCAGTACATTACATGCTATGTACCAGTTCATAGCCATGAAGAATAAGACAAACCTGGGACCAGCAGTTGGTGTAATGGCTATGTCACTGGACTCCCATATAGTCGACCATGGTTCATGTCCCAGACATGGTGGCTTAAACTCATGCTGGGCGTGTGTGCATGCCCAAGATCCCGAGAGAAGAATGGAGGAGAAGGGATTGTAGCGTGACTATCTCCCCTGGGGGGTGATTTCTCGTTTTCTTCTCGCTCTCTCTCTCTGTCTTTCTGGCGAGCATACTTGCCCTCACCATGCTGTTTGATGAGAACTTGTGGGTATGGGCCATGGGAACAGAGACTAGGACATAAATATTGGTTTTGCATACCTAGCTTACCTCTTCACAACTTCTCAAAAAGTAGCTAGAAAATTCTGGTTTTCTTAAAGAAACAGGAATAATCTTTCACTTATTATCTATAAAATACTATAATCAGACACAAAACAATCTTTTTTCTCCCAGAATGTAGTTCTGTACACTAAAGAGTTAATGACATTTCAGTGACTTATTTTCATGGTGTTAGCATTTTCATTTAGCTGCTTAAAAATCTGTTGTAGATGATAATTATGCCAGCTTTATAAAAAATCATTCATTCAAAAATGATTTTAAAAATCTTTAAATGGCTTTTAGCAGATTTTTATTTCTCAAAGGGTTTCTTTCTACTTATGGAAAATTTGCTTAGATTATGCCCTTATGTCATATTCTCAGTAAATGTTAAATCAATGTAAAACTAGTGGATTTGTATTTCTAAAAATAACCTCTTTCACAGGAAGAAGAACTAAGGAAGAGTGGGGAAGCCAAATATGCCCACTTGAGTGATGAACTTCATGTATTAATTGAAGTGTTCGCTCCACCTGGGGAAGCTTATTCACGTATGAGTCATGCATTGGAAGAGATTAAAAAATTCCTAGTTCCCGTAAGTGTTTTCCATTTTTACCCGAGATGTTTCTCATCAGTTTCTATTTTAATGTGTCTTTGATCCTTGTTGACTTTTAAGAGGAAATTCATACTGTCAACTAATTATTTATACATATGAAGTTAAGTAAAATAGGGTACAAAAAAACACATGGGCTCTGGCAGGTAAGTCTCCCAAGCTGAATAGCAGTATTTATCTTCAGTACATTACATGCTATGTACCAGTTCATAGCCATGAAGAATAAGACAAACCTGGGACCAGCAGTTGGTGTAATGGCTATGTCACTGGACTCCCATATAGTCGACCATGGTTCATGTCCCAGACATGGTGGCTTAAACTCATGCTGGGCGTGTGTGCATGCCCAAGATCCCGAGAGAAGAATGGAGGAGAAGGGATTGTAGCGTGACTATCTCCCCTGGGGGGTGATTTCTCGTTTTCTTCTCGCTCTCTCTCTCTGTCTTTCTGGCGAGCATACTTGCCCTATAGCAAAAACCTCTCCAAAAAAAAGACAAACCTAGAAGCACAGATATAAAATTGAAGTTGTCCACTTTTTCCTTTGTCCTATTTACTTGACATATATTGTTAGTATTTTATAATTAATAGAGAAATCATTTGGAGGTGTAGTAGAAGAGGAGATTAGATATGTAATAAGATAATGATATTATCTTCATATATCACATACATTTTTATGTAATGGTATGCCAGGTGTTGGTTTATTATAAAATATATCAATCATGTAAAATAATGATTAGATGCAGATATTTGTTGACTTCAAACACAAGTTGGAAAAGCAAACTTACTGTACTATGTGACAGCACAGATAATATTCAGGCAGCCAATTCAGGGTCGCATATTCAGTACAATTCTCTACTGATTTTCCAAGAACTAGAAGAAGGTTAAATGAATGAGGCTTTCCTAAAGGCTGACAATTTAGCCTTCTAGGAAGAGGTTGTTCAAATAGAAATGTTGGCATCAGGCTTAGAGCTGGGAATAAGATAATTAGAAGAGAATGCTGAATAAAGTTTTCTGGAGTGTCTGGGCAAAAGTCTTTGGCAGAGAGAGTAGCTAAGATTAATCTATGTAATGAAGGAACAGTAGATTTCTAAACTAAGCAATAAACTCAGAGGAAATGGTGGGTAAGATTCATTGATTGGCAGTGATTTTGAGAATGGGAAAAGAAAAAAAAAAAAGAGAGAGAGAATTTCCAGACCATAAAAGCATCAAGACCTAGCCACATAATATATTTATATGTCCAGTTTAAAAATTAAATTCTGCCAAGACAAGGTTATAGACAACCCCATACCAATTTGACCATCTCTCAACTTTGTGCACAAAGAATTTCTGTACAATTTATAAGCTGGCATTTATCTGAACATCTCCCTAAATAGATCTCATATTTCTTAAGAATGAGGATGCTGTGTTCTCTCTCTCTTTCACCTTATACTACAATAAATGTCCAGGGCTATACTAAGTAAAGAATTTTACTATATTTAGTTCAAACCAGACCTCTGCTGATACACATAATATTGAATAAGTCTAGGATTGCCTATGTAATTAACTTATAACTGTAGACAAGTCATGTAAATGTTCAGAACTTCAGCTTATTCATCTTTACAATTAATATAGTTATAATTGACCTTTCTCACAGTTCCCTTAAAGGGAGTAGTGTATCTAAAAGAACTTAGAAAATCATGAAGCACTGTACAAAATTTTTTAAACATTTTTGTTGTTAATATAAATAGAAGGATCTAGGAATGACTTTTTGAAATAGAATTTTCTAAGACAAAAATAATGTATAAATAGTCCCTAGTGTATGAAGGTTCAACTTAATGATATTTAGACTTTATGATGGTTTGAAAGCAATACATATTTATCAGAAACAGTGCTCTGACTACCCATGCAGACATTTTGTTTTTCACTTTCAGTACAGTATTCAAAAATTACTCGATATTCAGTACTTTATTATAAAAATAGACTTTGTGTTAAATTAGTTTGTTAAACTTTAGGTTAATGTAAGTGTTCTGAGCACATGTAAGATAGGCCAGCCTCGGAACCAGCAGTTAGCATAATGGCTATGTCGCTGGACTCCCATGTAGTTGACCGCGGTTCACGTCCCGGACCCAGTGGCTTAAAACTCAAACCGGGCGCATGTGCGCGTGTGCCCAAGATCCCGAGAGGAGAATGGAGGAAAAGTGATTGCAGCATGGCCATCCCCCCTGGGGGGGGGTGATTTCTCACTTTCTATCTCTCTGTCTCTCTGTATGTCTGGTGAGCGCACGCGCTCTATAACAAAAACCTCTCAAAAAAAAAAAAATAGGCCAGCCTCAGCTATGATGCTTGGTAAGTTAGGTATATTAAATTCATTTTGGCATGATTTTTTTTTTCAAATTAATGGATTTATTTGGAATTAACCCCATCATAAATCAAGAACCATCTATATTTCATAGCACTATATATATATATATATATATATATATATATATATATATCACTAATTGGGGTAGGCGCGCTTTAA
>NW_006159736.1:251716-298362 GCF_000334495.1 Tupaia belangeri chinensis
AAAAAAAAAAAAGAGAGAGAGAATTTCCAGACCATAAAAGCATCAAGACCTAGCCACATAATATATTTATATGTCCAGTTTAAAAATTAAATTCTGCCAAGACAAGGTTATAGACAACCCCATACCAATTTGACCATCTCTCAACTTTGTGCACAAAGAATTTCTGTACAATTTATAAGCTGGCATTTATCTGAACATCTCCCTAAATAGATCTCATATTTCTTAAGAATGAGGATGCTGTGTTCTCTCTCTCTTTCACCTTATACTACAATAAATGTCCAGGGCTATACTAAGTAAAGAATTTTACTATATTTAGTTCAAACCAGACCTCTGCTGATACACATAATATTGAATAAGTCTAGGATTGCCTATGTAATTAACTTATAACTGTAGACAAGTCATGTAAATGTTCAGAACTTCAGCTTATTCATCTTTACAATTAATATAGTTATAATTGACCTTTCTCACAGTTCCCTTAAAGGGAGTAGTGTATCTAAAAGAACTTAGAAAATCATGAAGCACTGTACAAAATTTTTTAAACATTTTTGTTGTTAATATAAATAGAAGGATCTAGGAATGACTTTTTGAAATAGAATTTTCTAAGACAAAAATAATGTATAAATAGTCCCTAGTGTATGAAGGTTCAACTTAATGATATTTAGACTTTATGATGGTTTGAAAGCAATACATATTTATCAGAAACAGTGCTCTGACTACCCATGCAGACATTTTGTTTTTCACTTTCAGTACAGTATTCAAAAATTACTCGATATTCAGTACTTTATTATAAAAATAGACTTTGTGTTAAATTAGTTTGTTAAACTTTAGGTTAATGTAAGTGTTCTGAGCACATGTAAGATAGGCCAGCCTCGGAACCAGCAGTTAGCATAATGGCTATGTCGCTGGACTCCCATGTAGTTGACCGCGGTTCACGTCCCGGACCCAGTGGCTTAAAACTCAAACCGGGCGCATGTGCGCGTGTGCCCAAGATCCCGAGAGGAGAATGGAGGAAAAGTGATTGGGGGTAATTTCTCACTTTCTATCTCTCTGTCTCTCTGTATGTCTGGTGAGCGCACGCGCTCTATAACAAAAACCTCTCAAAAAAAAAAAAATAGGCCAGCCTCAGCTATGATGCTTGGTAAGTTAGGTATATTAAATTCATTTTGGCATGATTTTTTTTTTCAAATTAATGGATTTATTTGGAATTAACCCCACATACATACATACACACACATACATATATATGCTCCGTGTGTGTGTGTGTATTGAACTTGGTCTACAAACTACATTAACTTTTTTATTTATCGATTTTTTTTTAGAGGTTTTTGGCTTAGGGCATGTACTCACTGGACAGAGAGAGAGACAGAGACAGTGGGGTGGAAAGTGAGAAATTACTCCCTCAGGAGGGATGGCCACACCACAAGCCCCTCTCCTCCATTCTCCTCTCAGAATCTTGAGTATGCATGCGCACATGCCTGTCGTGATTCTCAGCCACCAGGTCTGGGACTTGAACCATTGTCTACCATGTGGGAATCTCGAGACATAATACTACGCTATATGCTGGCCCCTGGAAAAGCTTTTTTATAAATGTCAATAATGTATCTCACTTGCTCACTTCTTAGACATCACAGTACCTGTAATCACTTCATGTATATCCTTTCCATTGAAATATATACTTTATGAGGGCAGGGGTGGCAGTGTCTCTCTTGACCAACACTGTATCTGCACCATTTAGCATCATGCCTGGCATGTATATATTTGTTTCGCAGTTTGACTGGTGGAATGCCAACCAAGAGGCATCAGGAGTGATATAGAATGATAAAATAGTTCTCTGAGCTATATTTGGAAAACAGAACCCCATGATCAAGATGTTCCACATATATAGACCCAGGTGAAGTGAACCTCTCACCTTTTACAGTGTGATCTGCCTCTGCTTCTGTTCGTGTTCCCATCTCTGGATGTACAACGGCTCATTCACTGTGCTCCAGACATGCTGGCTTTTATCCAGCCAACACTTCAGACTTGCTGCTTACTAAGGGCCTGTGAAGACGCTTCTCCTACATATTGACTCAGCTAACTCCTTGTCATTCAGGTGTCAGCTCAAATGTTAATTCTGTGGGGAATTCTTCCCCAACCAAACAATGCAGCGTAGCTATTCCCATTACCATATAACCCTGTTCTATTTTGTTTGAGGTATCACTGATCACCTATATGACATTTCGGTTCATACTTGTTTCTTTTGTTTTCCTCATAGCTCTTATCACCTTCTGATGTTTATATATACATACATATTTATTGTTAGTTTCACTGCTAAGAAATAAATGTCTGAGGCCTATCCTAGAATCTCTTTCAAAATTGCAGTAGTAAATTTTATCAATAGATGTGCTTCTACCTGAAAAATTCTTCCCATTTGCCTTGCTTGTCTCAACAGCAAGCAAAGAACAGAATCTGCCTCCATCATCCATCACCAGACCCACAAGGGAAACACAAACTGCCAATTTCTAAAAGTGTTTGTAATCATTTGGTGATTCAGGTTTCTTATGACATTTAATATTCAAGTTCACAGAAAGGCTATCCAGTGGCATAGAGGTACACAACACTCAGCAATAGTGGACCCATATGGAAAGGTCCAGGGTTTGCATCCAAGGCCTTTCTGTACACACCAGTGCATGAGGATGCCCTTGACCTGGACTGACTGAGGCTGAGAGTGGATTGCAGTAAAAGGTCCTGTTGGAGATTGCCTCTCCACTTTGTAATGGAAGAAATAAATAAATTTTTAAAAAGTTCACAGAAAGGCCAGTCTATCTGGGCATTAAAATTTACAAACATTGTAGGTGAAGGGTTATAAACAGTAAAAGGCACACTAGAACAACGAAGAGGCCTAGTGTAGGGTAGAACTCTAGAATCACATTTCTATCTACCCAACTTGCCCTACATCTAGATGTTGTGATTGTCCCAATCCAGCAACTTTAGTACATACAGCTCCTAGTGAAATGCCTAAATGCTTTAGAATATTGGGAAACAAACTAATTTCAGTCCTTTAAATTAATTGTTAGAGACACAGAGTTATTATTGCCTTGGGGAAAATTTCTGGTTTGCTGGTCTCCATTCACACACTATAGTCTTATCAAAACAAGTAGAGTGGCAGGTCAATAAACCGTATTAATTTGTACATTGCTAGTTTTAAGTCTCTAATGCATTAGGGTGGTACTGTAATAATCTTTTCTATATATTTGCTAATTTGTCTTAAAATTCATATTAGGTTTGTTAAATAAATTATTTGATGAATAATGACAAAAAGGGATGAAAAATCCCCAACTAATACTGCTTTAATAATGTTAATGCAGTCCCCTTCCAATGATAAGGTATAAAGAAGTTGAGCTAATCTAATGGCCTAATGGTTAAGGGAGCCAGATCCCACATGGCCAACTGCAGTTTGATTCTGAGTCAGGTAGTCAGGGTGGCTTGAAAAACATGCCAGATGCATGTGTGTGCATGCCCGAAATCCTGCAAGGATAGAGAACTGGAGGAAAGGGATTGGGTATGACCATACCCTATCAGAAGGTACATTTCCTCTGTCTGTCTCTCATTCTCTGATTAGTGCATGTGCCCTTTGGTGATAAAAGACAAAGAAGAAACAAACGTATTCATTATTGTATTTCATACTTTTCCTTTATTTTGTAGTTCAGGCACTAGGACATACGGTAGTGCAGGTTGTATGTTGTGCAACTCAAGGGACTGGCATTTACACACTAGTTTATGAATAGATTCCCCTAATACTTTGAATACAACTTTTTTTTTTCCTAATCCTAGTCAGTAAATTACCTGAAAATAATGACACAGTGTATAATTTTCCCAAGTTGTCTCTCAAATTCAGTTAAACTGAAATAGGTTTAGTAATGCTTCATTGTTAATTTATGATTGGAACATAATATATTGTAACATCATTAGAAATTATGAAGCACTTGGGACCAGTAGATGGTGTAATGGTTATGTTGCTGGACTTTCATGTAGTTGACCATGGTTTGAGTCCTAGACCTGGTGACTTAAAACTCACACCGGGCACATGTATGTGCATGCCCAAAATTTCAAGAGAATAGAGGAGAAGGGATTGCAGCATGGCCATCCTCCCTGGGGGATGATTGCAGGTTGTATGTTGTGCAACTCAAGGGACTGGCATTTACACACTAGTTTATGAATAGATTCCCCTAATACTTTGAATACAACTTTTTTTTTTCCTAATCCTAGTCAGTAAATTACCTGAAAATAATGACACAGTGTATAATTTTCCCAAGTTGTCTCTCAAATTCAGTTAAACTGAAATAGGTTTAGTAATGCTTCATTGTTAATTTATGATTGGAACATAATATATTGTAACATCATTAGAAATTATGAAGCACTTGGGACCAGTAGATGGTGTAATGGTTATGTTGCTGGACTTTCATGTAGTTGACCATGGTTTGAGTCCTAGACCTGGTGACTTAAAACTCACACCGGGCACATGTATGTGCATGCCCAAAATTTCAAGAGAATAGAGGAGAAGGGATTGCAGCATGGCCATCCTCCCTGGGGGATGATTTCTCATTTTCTGTCTCTCTGTCTCTCTGCCGAGCCCATGCACCCTATAACAAAAATATCTGGAAAAAAGAAAAAAGAATTATGAAGCACTCAGCAAAATTCTTGCTCAAGAATATTTACATATTCTTTCATTTTAAAAAAGATGAAATGAAGAGTTTCCACACAAACAGGAAATTAGATTTAAGTCACAGATAACAGATTATTTTGTTGCTTCTTCCAAGAATGATGGTATTGACATAGTTAAGAGATCAAAATACTCCTTTCTACTGACCAATGCCATGGCCTCAGGATCTTCCCAACTAGCATACTGAGCAGCACAAAATATTATCAGACCTGAGAGAACTTGAAAAGCATTATCAGAGGTGACAGAACTTGAAAATTCATGCCCAACTTAAGTCTCTGGTAATCATCACTAGAGATTTTTATAATTTACATGGATGTATCTTTTATACCCATGTAAAGTGTGGTGTGTGTCCTTTACTGATCTCACATATAAAACTTCAAGTCAATTCAACACAGAAAAAAATATGGCTCATTCCAGGTTATTTCCTGCTGTATTACATTGTTTGTATGTCTCAGTGACAGCCATTCTTAAAATGGGACAATTAGAGCACATTATTTCATTTTAAGTTTGAGATATTGGAAATCCATAGAGGAAACCAGTCAAGAGCCTGACTGTGGAGGAAAAGTAAAAGCCTTTTATTTTTCTTTATGGTAAAAGCAAATAGAGAACATTCTTATCTTCTGTTCTTCAAAGACTATAATCCCAGCTCTGAAATTGGAAAATGACACTGATTACTAATAGCAATCACACAGGACAGTAAGTAGATGTAAAGACAGAAAAGGTGAGCAAGGTATTTTCAGTCTAGGAGTTAGAAGAGCTAGACTTTCAATGCACTGAAATTTCTTTATAAAATTTTAAAACATGGTAAATATAGCAGTGTGTCCTTGAAAGTTATGCTATAAATTGGGAAAACATGAAGTGTCAGTCTTCTATGCAGACGAGATGCAGAGAAAACAATGTATAAGACAAAAACCCACTAGCTGGTGAAAGTGACATTGATAACTGGCAAGATCTAATAGGTGGGAGATGGCAGATAGATGTTGGGTAGCTGATGGGAGGAGTTAAGTGTTATAGCAGCAACATCCTATGAGCAAGAGAATGATCAGGTGCAAAAAAATAACATTCAGAGCAGAGAGGGAAACAGGATACATAAGCTGGATATCATCCCTTTATTATTGTGGTTGTTAAAATGTCAAGAGTTTCCCCATATTGCTGTCTTCAAACTCGATTAATTCCCTTTGGTTTCTTGTAATTAACCATATTCTAACAGTGTGATGGTTAATGGCAGTAAGCACAAACCACCCTTATTCATGTCGTTGTTGCCTGCTCAGGAATGGTTCCTGTATTGCTATAATGAATTGAATATGATCATATTCTGATTTTAAATGAAAAATTTATTATCATGTAACACTGAGTATTTTTCTTATCTAATAAGTTATAATAAATTATGCAGCCCCATGGTTTAGAACAGAACTGAAATTATTGTTGGTTTTCAGAGCACAACTACTAATAGTATTATTTTTATTGAAATTTAAGATAACGTTAGCATTGCCAATTGATTGACATAATCTAGAAGACAGATAAAAGAAGCAGTGAACAACTATTCGAGTGGGATTTTTCTGCAAGTGTTTTTTCTAGTCAGTACAGATACTCTAGTGTTCATTACATACTGATGTGGACAATTTTTGACTATAAGGTTAAGATGTGTAATTTGCTTTCCATCTTAAGAAGTAATTTATCGGAAACCAGCAGTTAGCGTAATGGCTATGTTGCTGGATTCCCACGCAGTCGACCGTGGTTCACGTCCCGGACCCGGTGGCTTGAAACTCACTCCGGGCGCGTGTGTGCGTACGTGCCCAAGATCCCGAGAGGAGAATGGAGGAGAAGGGATTGTGGCGTGACCATCCCCCCTGGGGGGTGATTTCTCGCTTTCTGTCTCTATGTCTCTCTCTGTCTGTCTGGTGAGCGCATGCGCCCTATAGCGAAAACCTCTCCAAAAAAAAAAAAAAAAAAGAAGCAATTTATTACTAATTACCTTTGGTCTCATTTGATGCTAAAGTTCTGAAGTCTCCAAGGCCACTCTCTTTATGAACTTTCATTATTTTTTAGATGCCCAGCATCAGTTTTCTGTTCTATAAGTGCCTTGATATTGTTTTGATGAGTTTCCTTTTTCCCATTTATGACATTATAATCAAAAGAACTTCTTTAGCAATTCCAGAATAATGCTTAGCATGAGGGCTTAGCAGCATTCCTAAAAAGTTATATGCACTGATAAAGAGTTATAGTTTTTGTTGTTGTTGTTGTTTGTTTGTTTGCTTGTTTTAGTCTGCAATCAGGTGCTTACACTTTCTAGCAACACGAAAGTGAGAGAACATGCCCCAAGGAAAATGGCCACACCAAAAATCCCTTCTCCATTCTTTTCTTGGGATTTGGGGTATATACACATGCACACAACAAGTTTCTCAACCTACGAGGTCCAGGACTTGAACTGCAAATTTGGCCATGTGTGATCCAGCCACCGTAGCCACCATGCCATCAGCTGGCCTGATCTATAGTTTCTAAGGACACAAGTTTGATAACAAGGCAAGAATTTAGAGGATTAAATTTAGAAGCTTATATTATTATATATTAAAACGTTTACTGAATGCTAATTCTAGACTTTCACATAAGTACATAATAAATGTATGCCAACCTTGACCTGCAAAGAGCATTAGAGATGGAAGAAATGCAAAAAAGCTCACGAGGAATTCAGTATAAAAGAGGAATCAGATGAGAAAAGTGGCTCAATAATCAGACTGTGTTAAATGTAGTATATACGTTTGAACTGAGTAAAAGAATTTGAAATAAATATGTGCTACTAACTAATGGAACAAATATTTCTGAGCACAAAATATGTGCCAGGAATGATTCTAGAAATTTGTGTTACATCAGCCCCTGACTTATCAAAAAGAAAGTGATGCATCTTGGGTCAAGAAAAATCAATTGCTGCCAAAAAAGCATTACCATACAGATAAGAATAAGTTATCTAGTGCAACAGGGGAAGAGAGAGAAAAAGAGAGCAAGCTTGTTAGTGTCGTGAAGGAGTTGATGACCCCATTGTCAAAGATTCTGTTTCACACTGAAAGAAAAAATAATACAAGAAAAATTTACAGAGAAGAGCATAGTTTAAAACTGAGTCTTTTTGCAAAATTGTGTAATTTTGTAATGTGTCTTCACTTTTGTTCTAGCAATTAGTTCTTTTTAAACAACTAATTTTCCAACTACATAAGATACAATGTAAGCTTATTTTGAATTGTCCTTCATTGATTAACTGATCTCATTTTACTAGTCTGAAAGTCCTTTCAGCAAACTACAATGGAAAATGCAGTGATTCCTCTAGACAGTATTTAAACTAGATATTCAGAAAACTCGGAAGAATAAGTATTCCTGCTTTCTTCCAAGAAATACATCTTCTGTCTCCTCTCTAGTCTTCTATTTATTTATGTTTGTTCCCTTCTGTTCTTTCTGACCAGCCTCTGTATGTAGTGTACGTGAGGATGCATATGCAGCATACACGATGTTGTAAACAGAGGAGTTGTTTTTGTTTTTCTATAACGTCTGTCAGTTTCCTTTTCCTATTATTTTCTCAAGTTAATTTATTTATTTCTTCCATGAGCAAGAGAGAGAGATAAAGAGAGAGACAGGTACTCCCAATATTGTCTTCACACTATGATCCACTCCCAGCCTCAGCCTAACCTAGATCTTGGGCACATGCACTCACCATGTGCAAGGCGGTCTCCAGAAACAAGTGATGAACCTTCCTGTGAGAGTCAGCCTCTCTGAGCATGTGTTACCACTGCATTACTGTCCAACTCCATTTTACTTACTCTTAATCACAGCTTGAACAAATAACATAGTCTTCTACTCATTCAACTACAAGAAGAGTCTTAATTTAGGCAATTTGGATTTTAAGAACCCTAGTTATTTCCAGTTTATAATTTCAGCTTCAAATTCAGTTCAGAGTTTTAAATCTTATCCCACACTTACATCCAGTTTATGCCTGGAGGAATAGCAGTAGGGAAGAGGCTGTGACCTATCTACTCATTCATCTCCTTCCACTCACTTCCAGTGCCCCCTGAACCCTGTGAATGGTTGTAGGGAATGAGTTGGGAGATAATATGAAATGAGGACATGAAAAACAGAACACTGGTCTTACGGTAATCTGTTCAGTTTGGTAGGTTTGAATCTTATTTGCAAAGATTTCTCTCTGATAGATATGTAGATGATAGGATAATGGATTATTGCAGATCCTCAATGACCTCTTTTCTTCCTCCCAGCTGAGTGATCTTTTGGAGGGTCTCAGAGTTCTAACAGTCTAGTTTGTCCTCTCAGGTTGGGAAAGTCATGACTTATTTTTCTGTTCCTATGCAAAAGTGCATCATGACTCTCCCAATGGCCCAAGATTTAGCATGGGGAAGAAATCATCCAAAGTAACTTGTAGGCACCAAAAATTTTAAATTTTAATGATTCTATATATCATATGAGAATTATAAAATGCTAACTTTAAAAAAAAACTGAACAGAAGTCAGTTTTAAATAAAACAGTGTTTCAAATGGGAAAATGCCTTATCTTCATCAACATCTATCTCTGTTAAATCTACACACAGAAATATATTTATAAGTTTTATTCAGATGTTGTGAAGTTACTTTATTTTTTTTTTAGAGGTTTCTGCCTTAGGGCATGTGTGCTGGCCCAAAAGAGAGAGAGAGAGAGAGACAGACAGACAGACAGACAGAAACGCTGAGAGGGAAAGCAAGAAATCATCCACAGAGGAGATGGCCACACCACAATCCCTTCTCCTTCATTTTCCTTCCAGGATCTTTTCAAGCCACTGGGTAGGGGACTTGAACCATGGTCTGCCATGTGGGAATCCAGTGATATAACCACTAAACCATCTGCTGTCCCTATGAAGTTAATTTATATACATACTGATGACGTTTTTTCCTTGATGGTAGAAATGTTATGGTAAGTCCACTGGGAATTGAAAGCTTTCATTTAAATGATAAATGTGTCAATAACCATTCAACATTTTGTTTGTTTTCAGTAGGAAAAATGAAAATATTAATGGCTTATTTCTACTCTTTTTGTATACCTGCAGATTTTCTTCAAAGGAGGGGCAGTGATACTTAGATTCTAGGGCCTTGCTAGACTTTGTGACGGGTCATCTGTAGTCATTATCTTGTGTTATCCTCACAAGTCCGAGAAAGTGATGTATTTATTATATAGATGAGAAGATCGAGTCTGAACAAGATTATGTAAATATAAGTAGCATAGCATGGCATGGCAACATATACCTAACTTGAAAGTCCACAGTTTTCTTGCAACAGCGTATTGTTTTCCACACTAGGTAATAGAAAAATAATAGAATATCTAAGATTGATTCAGTTAAGACATTTGTATTTAACGGGAAACCTCTTGATAACATAAGGAAAACATCATCTTTTACATTATTTGCATTTGTTATTTACTATTGGTTATTTGGGTTTCTAATCAACTTGGTGATAAATATGATCAATAATTACCAGAGAATAAGAATTTACTGTCATAAGAGTGCTGGAATCACAGGGTGATTTTGTTGTCTCTTTTCAAAATATGATATTATACAGAAATTCCTCTCAGATACTTACCTCTCTATTTTCTAGTTACTGCTTTTTTAATATAAAATGGCAAAAATAAGAGAGAAAAGATTAAAAATTATTATAATTTAATTAATTAAAGCAGCTGCTATTTGAGAGTAAATCCTGACATGCAGATTATAAACATACAAATTAGTTAATATGGTCAAAACAAATCAGGGATATTTGGATTTCTCTCTTGCTGCTTTTATCGGTAATTAAGAAGGACTCGGTAGTCCCTATGAAAGTAAATAGGAACTTTCCTTAGTGCACTTTCTTCATTTTCTCTGTTCTGAAGTTTAAAATTTTAGCCTTTAGCTGCTCCAAAATAATGTGGACATTTTAGTCATTCTCTTAAAATAAGAATAACAGATTTTGGAATTTTCAGAGACTGTACATTATTTGTTTCACTTAGAACTCACATCTCGATTCTGCATTGTTCACCAAGAATGTATTTTTAATTTAGGTAAAGTAAGTTTTGAGCGTACAGATTCTTATAATTGATCCCATCTTACTGGTCTTGTCTGTTACTCAAGGCACAGTGGAATTACGGAAAATGCTGTCCTAATGTGAGCACAATTTTCGAAATGAGTTACATTTTACCTCTCTTCTACTCTGTTCTTCTTATTCCTAATCTAGTTTACATTTGAGGAATGTGAGAGGCTTCGGAAAGATAAGTTATGAGCCAGGGAAGATATCAGAAGTAAGGGAAATTCTTTTAAACTAACAAGAGGATCTCTCATAAGTAGAAGGTGTCCCACTACTCTCTTTAACCCGATAAATAAACAAGCTAAGATTAGGGTAAGGTTTCATCTAAAACTAGTCCTCAGTAAAGGCGTCATCTTGTCCAAGACTTTATATTTATTTTCTTTATTTGTTGATTTTATTTATTTGTGTCATAAGTATATGTGTTCACTGGAGAGAGACAGAAAGAAAGGGAAAGTGAAAACATCATCCCCAGAGGAAATGACCACACCACAGTTCATTCTCCTCCATTCTTTTTTTCAAAATTTGGGCAAGTGCGCGCGCCCACACACACACACACACACACACACACACACACACACACAGCATGTTTTTCAAGGCACTCGGTCCAGAACTTGAATCATGTAAGTGTCCATGTAGGATTTAGCATCTTAACCAACACGCCATCCACTGGCCTTTGAAAACACAAATGCAAAAGAGACCCATTGTGTAAGAAACGTTTTCTATTTAAAGAAATATACTAAGGTATTAGGATTAAAAATTTGCTAGGAAGTGCACAAGTTTGTGATATAAAGAGAATAATCCTTTCTCTAGAACTTAGGTGTTCTAGCCAAAATATGACAAAACACAAATCAGCTTTAGAAGAATGACATTATCAACAGTAGGTTCTATGAAGACAGAAAATCTTGTTTTCTAAAGTCTTTATTTAGGCCCCTTGCTACCCTGACAATAAGACTAGTCCACTTTGTCACAAAGAACATTTTCTATGTAAAAGATTTTATACCTAGGCCTGTATAGACTCATTTATGTATTTGTAGAGTTCAGAACAATTAATAGATCTAAGGCAATTCAAAAATTAATGGTTAGAAAGAAACTCCTTGACTTTTTTTTTGCCAAGCCCCTAAAGAATTTTCAAAGCCATGGAGTTCCAAAAAGGTCACTTGTAAACTATCGGTGGAATCCAACCCTCATTTTTCCACTGAGGTTACTAAAGGCCAAAATCGTTACCTGAACTACATAAGGTCAAACAACGCAAGAGGGATGGATCAGGAGCCCTCTCATCAGGGAATTTGCTAAAATAGGAAGGCCCAGATGCTATAAGATTGCTCAGACCATATTGGAGAAAACTAAACAAATCGCTCACAGGTGTGATAGTTGTGTAATTATTGTTAGGTTCCTCCATTTTTAGAGCAACGTAAAATGCCTATTTCATGCCACAGAGACCACCCTGTGCCTATTATCATTCAATAAGCATTTGCCAACATAATTTTAGTGGTAAACAGGTGGAGTTTTTCCTGCACATTCTTACATACTCACTAATTTGATAATGTCTTCATCAGTCTGTTCTGTTTGGGGACCTCTTCTGTGTTTTTACTTTCTTATTTTCATGACACAAGTGCATCTTACCCTTGGTGAAAGCACTTTGTAGCTGTTTTAAACATAGGTAAGAAATGTGTGGTAGGAGTAGAAGCATGAAAATAATGTAGGTTGGAATTATGCATTTCCAGACACTCCAAGGTCACTCTGTCATCTGTAGAAACAGGCTTGTGCTTCCTTCTCTTTTTTGGGGGGTGGGGGGGGGGGGGGGGAGAGGGTTTTGCTATATAAAAAAAATTGGGGGGGGGGGGGGGGGGGGGGGGAGGAGAGGTTTTTGCTATAGGGTGCATGCGCTCGCCATACAGAGAGAGAGAGACAGAGAGACAGAAAGCAAGAAATCACCCCCCACGGGGGATGGCCACGCCGCATCCCTTCTCCTCCATTCTCCTCTCAGGATCTTGGGCACGCACGCACAACCGCCCGGCGAGAGTTTAAGCCACCGGGTCCGGAACTCGAACAGCAGTCGACTACATGGGAGTCTAGCGACATAGCCATTATGCTAACTGCTGGTCCCATGCATCCTCCTCTTATAGTGTGGTCCTTGTCACAGTTAATAACAACAGTTAATAGCACAGCACATTAGAATACATTTAGACTCCATACTACAGAAGGAAAAGATAGACTAACACAATAATGGCTGTGTAGCATTGGTTATTCTCGAGAATTAGAAACACTTAATTGAAATTACCATTCTGGAGCTTCACTGTCTTCTTACCTGTGTAATAAAGTTGTAGATTTAACTAGTATTCAATACACTTGTGAAAGTGTGGAGGAAATGGCACATATTCACTTATGTGTGCATGTACACACAGAAACACACATATCCTAGGGATGGGGGAGAGGAGGTAGATTTTCATGGAAATCTCAAGAGCAGGAAAAATAGTAACACAGGGGCTCTCGGAGAACTGCACCTTGGATCCTGGGCAGTGCAGAGTATCTGAGATGTATCTTCAGCCTGAAGGTGATTCCTCTCTCTGTGTGCCTGTTCACTGCACGCCTTCCTCCTCACAGCCCCTTTACCTTCGTTCACCTCACAGCTTCTGCTCACTCAGGCTTCCTGACTCCTCTGCACCTGGGATCGCTGTGACAGCTTGTGCCCTCCTCCCACTCCTGGCCCTTGAGAGCTCTCCTTTCAGTTACAGCTCCCACTGCTGCCTCTGTGCTCATTCTTGTGTCTGTGATTACTGACGTAAGAGGTACAGCCTGGGAATTGGCTTGTATTTCAAAGCACTTTCAAATAAGTTTAATTTTTTCTGCCTTAAATTTCACAGATATACCATGATTCACTATTACCATAAAGTATTTCCCTCCTCTCTTCCTTCTGTCTTTCTACTTAAATTTCAATGAAATCATCTATTTTTTTTTCTTGTAAACATAGGGGAAATAAATCCCACTGAAGTCAATTCATTCAAACATGGTACATTATTATAACTGTATTTGTCCAACTTTAACTGAACAGTATAATTTTTACTTTTTAAAAGAAAATAGCCCAAATCTTATTCTTTCTTTAAAATTTATTCCAACTAAAATATACTTAACTTTTATAAATCTCAGTTCATATAACTCTTCTATCTATTTGATAAACATATTTTAGTAATTATTTAAAAATTTCCCAGTTATGGTCTTAATACTGATTAGTCTGCTTTTTAGAAATGAAAAATATGAATGAATTTTTCTGATATGTTTCCACTTAGGACAGTGTTTTCTTTAAATGTGGCAGAGGGAGAGGCAAGAAAAAGAAGAAATGTCTGAACCATACTCACTTTATATCACTGGTTTCATGTAACTGTAGGACTCAAAATCCACCTTCCCTGAGTCAGGGTTAGATCATTTATGGGGTACTGTTGAGTACCACATGGTTAATAATAGTAGTAAGAATCGTTCTGTCACATGATAAGACATCCCAAGGGCTTTGGCTTCTTAAGGAACTATAGACACAGGGTAAGACTGCTGCTTCACAGGTTGGGTCCACTTGGGAGACATGGGTTTGATTCCTAGCACAATCTAAACAGAGCAGTTTGGCCCACTCTTGGCTGCTGGAGAGGCTGAAGCAGGATTGCAACATGGTAAGACCTAGTCTAAAAAAACAAATTTATATACTTTATATTTTTTACTGGCATATAGACCACTGATCATTGAGATCATGCTGAGAATCAGATAACACTTCTGGACATTCTGCCCAGAAATATTCACATGCACATTACCATTGTTCACAAAAGTTCAGCAAATTCGCATTCATGGACTGGAGATTAAGGAGCATTACACTAGACGGCATCGAAGTCTTAGTGTGGGAGAAGAAAATGTAAAATGCATGACTAAAACTACATTAAAATACTCAATTTATTCTATATTAGAAAATTAAATGATCTATATTGAAAAGCACAGGTCATTTTGCCTCAAACTACCTGCAGATAGTTATAATAGAAAAGTAGGTTTTCTTCAGTTATCTTCTTAAATGAATGAATATTTTATCTTCGAATGAGGTCATTTTACCACCAAGCTGTCATGCATTACCTTTCAGCATAATTCTCGCTTCCAAATTTTATTTTAAGCATGATACCAATGCTTTATCAATTATAGTATATTTCAAATTATTTTATCCAGAGATTTATTTTCCCCTACTATCAATCATACTACTTGGCCTGTTGGAGTAAGAATGTATCTGTATATTCAGAATAAATATGAGGCTTTAGCATCTGCTGCTGACTGACCCTATCTTATCTAAGTGATAAAGTCAGAAAATGTAGCTCATTATAAAAATAATATCACACAAGTGAAGAAATTTGACTATGAGCTGTCTATTATATTTTAGATTAATTTATTGCGGTCACTCAAACTTCAGCTTCTAACTGAAGTGATTCTCTAAATATTATCCATCAAAATATCAGTAGTCCCATTGCTCCCTGCTCTTCTCTGCAAGAAAATATTCTAACATCCTTTAGAGAGTTTTTTTTTGTTTGTTTGTTTTTTGCTATAGGGTGTGTGCGCTTGCCAGACAGACAAGAGAGAGACAGAGACAGACAGTGAGAAATCACCCCCCCAGGGGGGATGGCCACGCTGCAATCCCTTCTCCACCGTTCTCCTCTCGGGATCTTGGGCATGCATGCACACGTACCCGGCGTGAGTTTTAAGCCACTGGATCCAGGACGCGAACCACAGTCGACTACATAAGAGTCCAGCCACATAGCCATTACGCTAACTGCCGTTCCTTCCTAACATCCCTTAAAATAGGACAATGGTACCATTTTATCCAGAATACCTATATCTATGAATTGTGCATTATTTATTTCTGATTCCTTGGGGAAAATAATTGTTTCATATATCTATATATCTATACACACACACACATATTTTTAAGAGAGGTTTTTGCTATAGGACATGTGCACCCAGTAGAAAGACAGAGACCGTGAGACAGAAAGTGAGAAATCACCCCTCCTGAGGGATGGCCATGTCTCAATCCCTTCTCCTCCATTTTCCTCTCAGAATCGTGGGCACAAACACACATACGTGCCCAGCATGAGTTTAAGCCACTGGGTCCAGGACATAAACCACAGTTGGCTATGTGGGAGTCCAGTGACATAACCATTACACAATCTGCTGGTCCCCTCTAAAATATTTTAATGGAAGAAATGTTACCATGTTTCAGTGACTGCAATGTTTCTAAGATGTCAGGTTTCTTACTCCACCACATACAACCAATCTGAAAATTATAGGTCTTCCTTAGCTTTTATTCCCCATTGCCTGCATTGAGCAAGCAGCTGTAGCAGGAGCTAAAGTAACTTTAATGACATGAAAACTAAATATCTCTCCCAAACCCACTTGACTTTTGTAATCTTGTGCAAATACTTGGAGATCAGGAAAGAACAGGAAGCCTGCTGTCTTTCTGCCTTCCTCCAAGGACTGGCTCTGGGTCATATTTGGAGCAGTACAGTTTGGCACTTTTTGCTTCTTTTCAAGACCTTCAAGCTTCTGGACCCATAAAGGCTATGATTGACTTTGGTGGCAGAAATTTTTTAAGTGCCATCAATCTGTCTATTAGCAAACACTAAGCCCTCAAAAGTGAGGAGAAAAACTCTTAGAGCTCCTGTCACTTGATTCTGTCACTTCCCCTTTTATTTTTTCCATCTCGACTAGGAATCTGACAACCAATGCCCCCCCCCCTTTATTCTTTCAGCTGGGCTCATTGAGAGGGACAGATAGAGAGGGAAAATGAGAAATTACCCCCCAGAGGGATGCCATGCTACAGTCCCTTCTCCTCTATTCTGCTCTTGGGATTTTGGTCATGCACACTGAGGACCCCACATGATTTTCAAGCTGATGGGTCTGGGATTCAAACGTGAAGTCATTCTGCGATCCTTTTTCCTCCATTCCTCCTTCCATCTAGATTTTGGGCACACACATAAACACAGATGCCTGGAATGAATCTTAGCCTGCCAGGAATGGGATTTGAACTGCAGTTGGCCATGTTGGATCCAGCACCCCAAGCTCCACAGCACCTACTGGCCCAACCAACTCCCCTTTCCAAATAGCAACTAATTTACCTTACCCTCATTCAGGAGCAAGGATTAAATAATTCTCCATCATACACATTGATATCCATGGATTACATGTATAACATAAAAAGTGAAACACTAAAATATCCTAATATTTCTAGGGATCTATATGTTTACCTGTGTGTAAAAAAACAAAGTATAGGTACTTGACTAACAGTTTTTATATCTTTTTAGAGACTATTTTTGTCCAAGCACCTGTGTAGAAATTTGTTTAAGTGGGGTTTGTTTTGAAACACTTTTCTGCCAGTGCTGTTTGGCTCATTCATCTATAATTGATGGGATGGCTGAAATGTCAAAAATCCCTTGAAAGCAAGACCAAGGCAATAATTCCTTAATTTACTTTTTAGATAACTCAGTGTCTGTAAATCAAATTAGCTAATTAATTAAATTCATTATAATTTATTTTTTAACTTCAAAAATCTAATTACAATGAATAATTATAGGTTATTAATTTCCAATATGAAAATGTTGCTTTTTCCTCAATAGTCAATCTGCTTTCAGAAATTAAGAATTTGAGCAGTTCACTAGTTCAGATCTAATATGCTAGGGCAAAATATGAATTCACAGTGGATGTGCTGTTTGCATATATGTCTATCTGTTGTCCCCCATCAAACAGGGCTGCCTAAAGTTAGAAATCAGAGCTGGATTAGACTTTACAAACCCCATGCTACCTCATACTACTGGATGTACTGTCAGCCTCAATAAATATTGATTGATGGAAGTAGCTTCTTGCAATGAGAACAGGTAAAAAATATTTGACTGAATTTTGTGTTTGCCAGTAATTCTTCTGCATCATATGTGTATATTATATATGATATATGTGCTTCCTGAAGAGCAGTGTTACCAATTTTTATCACTGTTTTTTTTTTCATTGCCAGAGGCCTCACGCTTTCTCTAGAAAGAGACAGAGAAAGCACTTGTAATCATTCTGCAGTTCTTTTTCCTCCACTCCTCCTTCCATCTAGATTTTGGGCACACACATACACATAGATGCCTAGAAAGATTCTCAGCTGGACAGGAATGGGATTTGAACTGCAGTTGGTCATGTGGGATCCAGTTCTCTTAGCCATTGAGCTATGGGGCTAGCCTTCAGTGTGACTCTTGATTTCTACTATAAGTGAACCCGAGTGGTATGAGCTGCAGTGCAAGGAGGTTCGATTCATTATACTGCAGTATATTCAGAGGGAAAGGAGTACATGTGTGAATATGTAGTCTATATTTATGCATTATTGTACTATATAAAGTCAACTGGATAACAGAATTTAAATTGCCTATTCCATAGGTTACAGGCTGAGATATTTTTAAAGAATTATATATTTAATTTTATTTATTCATTTATTTTAATTTGAATACATATATATATATATATATATATAGAGAGAGAGAGAGAGAGAGAGAGAGAGAGAAAGCCACCAGGTCCAGGACTCGAATCATGGTCAGCCACATGGGAATGTACAGCGCCTTCACCACCATGCCACCTGCTGGTCCCACAGGCTGAGATTCTTAAGAGTTGTCTTTTATTATGGAAAATTTTGTAGAGTTAGCTGTAAAGGTAGTCACAATATATTCCTTATTCTTATTTTTATTTTTATAGTTAATTTTTTATACAATCAACCACTATATATCAGTAAAGCTTATAAAATGAATTTCCCCAGCACAGTACCTATTTTTAAAATATTGCTAAGAAATTATTCTAATTTATATACCACAGAAGAAGTTGACTTTGGCTATCAAGAAGAAATCTTTCTCTTGGATTTCTCATAATCTATAAACAGGCTCTCATCAAAATGTGAGGGATGAGAAGAAATCTGTAGTATTCTGCAGGCTGTGCCCAGTCAGACTGCCTGAAGGCTCTTTCTTTTAGATCAGGAAAGAGTATTATTTCCTACAGTATTCTGTGAATATTCATTCCACACAGTGGGCTATGGGAAAAGAAAAGGTGAGAGAATCTCCCCAGACTCAAAGCCCAAATTACCATTTTAAATGCACCAAAGGTCCCTGCAGTGAAGAATGTGAACTAACTTTTTAAACCCACTGTTTGCAACATTTATTTCATTTAGAATCCATCTTTTAGGAAATCTTTTTATATATACATATAAAATTTTAGGCAACGTTACAGGAAGGCCGTATCTTTTGGGAAGTGAGTTTTAAAAACAATGCTCTTTGCCTCAGCCTAAAATTTCTGTATTCTCAGGTATTCTCTTGGATTATTAAAATGCCCTTCTCCATGTTTTCGTAGCATATTTTGTAATGCTAAATGCCATGAGTTTTAACTACCTTAAACATGACTTCACATGAGGCTCAGAACAGAGCCTTAGATGACGAAACTCTTGCAGAAATATTCCCTGCGTTGCGTATTTGTGACTGTATCAGTGCTCTCTGCCATCGTGTTACTGCCATGGTTTATTTTCCTACTCAACAGTAACCACACAAGTGGCGTTTGTGCATTTTCAAGTCTGCTATAGCCTCTGTGAGAAATGAATACAGAATGGTCAAAAAACATGTTTAGCATTGAGTCATTATTATTATTTTTTTTGGAGAGATTTTTGCTATAGGGCACGTGTGCTCTCCAGACAGAGAGAGACAGAGATACAGAAAGCGAGAAATCACCCCCCCAAGGGGGATGGTCATGCTGCAATCCCTTCTCCTCCATTCTCTTCTCGGGATCCTGGGCATGCACGCACACGTAACTGGTGTGAGTTTTAGCCACTGGGTCCGGGACGCAAACTGCAGTTGACTACATGGGAGTCCAGCGACATAACCTACGCTAACTGCTGGTCCCAAGTCATTAATTTTTGATCGTGTTTGTCTTCTAAAGATTTGGTCACACAGCTGATGTTCTTTTATATATATATATATATATTTATTTACTTATATATTATATATATACACACACATATACATATACACACATGTATATGTATATATATTAGTTATATATATTAATTTTCCTTTATTAAGATTTCTTTTCTTTTTTTTTTTTTTGAGAGAGATTTTCACTGTAGGGTGCGTGCGCTCGCCAGACAGACAGAGAGAGACATAGAGACAGAAAGCGAGAAATCACCCCCCAGGGGGGATGGTCATGCCGCAGTCCCTTCTCCTCCATTCTCCTCTCGGGATCTTGGGCACGCACGCACACGCGCCCGGCGTGAGTTTTAAGCCACCGGGTCCGGGACACGAACCACGGTCGACTACGTGGGAGTCCAGCGACATAGCCATTACGCTAACTGCTGGTTCCCAAGATTTGTTTTCTTTTTATCATGCTAGTGTGTACACCTGCACACACAGGAGAGAGAGAGAGATCATACCGCACAGACCTGAGAACACTGCAATCGTTTTTCTACTAATTTTTCATCCCATTGGGATTCTGGGCATCCATGTGCACACCTGGCATTTTAACTGCCAGGGCCTGGACTTAAACCCTATTTGACAGTATGAGATCTAATTTCCTTTGTGCAGCACTTAAACGCTGTGCTTTGGATGAACTCAAAAATCTCGACTTTCAGAGCCACTCTTCCACATCGAGATCTGGTGATAACTTGTACCTCTGAATTGTACAAAATTGGCATGATATATTATGGTCACAACCTAAGAATTGTCTTGCATAGATAATTGTCATTACTGTCTCTCTTATCAGAGCAAAGATGAAAATCAATGATGAAAATGATCATTTTGGAAAAATATTCTCCAAATTTATTTATTGTAATGTATTGATTGTTAGCTTCCAATAGCTGTAAAAAAGTTCCCAAAATTTTAAGCATATTTAATGTTAGGAAATTTAATAAAACTTCCGCAATGAAGTAGTCATACTTTTCAATCAGTTCAAAAATTCACATTCGGGGACCAGCAGTTAGTGTAATGGCTATGTCGTTGGACTCCCATGTAGTCAACCATGGTTCGCATCCTGGAACCAGTGGCCTAAACTCACACTGGGCGTGTGTGCGTGTGTGCCCAAGAACCCGAGAGGAGAATGGAGGAGAAGGGATTGTGGTGTGGCCATCCCCCAGGGGATGATTTCTCATTTTCTATCTCTCTGTCTTTCTCTGTCTGTCTGGCGAGTGCACACGCCCTATGGCAAAAAAACGAAAAGGAAAAAAAAAAAACTCTCAAAAAAAAAAAAAACTATCAAAAAAAATTCACATTTGGATGTAGTTAAACAAACCTCTTTGCAGAATCTTGCCCCCCCCTCCCCCCCCCCCCCCCCCCCCCCAAAAAAAAACCCAAAACGGAAACACTATCCTTCTGAATTTGCTACCCTTGAATTGGGAACCACTATCTATCAAGGCAGGTATTCTGGGGACACCCCTTATTTATTTTAGTACTGCTTATCATCACTATAATTTTGTAAATCAGTGGTACCAAAAACTAGCCCTGCATCAGTCAGTTTTCAGAGACCAGCTTTCTGGAACTTAACCATGAACTTGCAAAGCTGTGCTTTGATTGGCAGCGCAATAGATCTGCCCTTCAGATCTTGCCGGAGATTACCAACTCACAAGCTCAGCTGTCTAATTCCCATCAGTGCTTAGTCGTGAGACATAATGTTTATTGAAGATTGTCCATAAGATAAACTTGCCTTTAGAACATGAATGAATTCATGAATTCATTTTTTACAGTATAAACACGGATATTACTGTGTGATCATATTGTCCTATTTAATGTTTTAAAAGACAGTCCTATAAAATTTGCTATTGCTTTTGTTGTGTAGTTTCCACACATTCTACTTTTGACACAGCTGTTGGAATAATCCCTTTAAAACTCTAATTCAGATCCTATCAATTCTGTGCTCAAAGTCCTGCAATGACTCTGTTTCATGCTGAGAGAAAGCTACACAATCTGTAATGGCCTTCAAGGTCTTGTGTGATTTGCCCACTCCACTATTTTTCTTTGCCCTTGTGTCCTGTGATTTTTCCCTTTGTTCCCTCTGCTCTAGGCACTCTGACTTTTTCACTTTACTCTGAACAAATCAGGTTTGCTCCCCCCTTAAGATCTTTGAACAGAGGGTACTGGTTCTCTATGTGAAAATTCTCCCCAGCCCCACCCTATTTCAGCACCATAGACTTCCTCACCTTTTTCAAACCTTTGTTCAGATGCACTTTTTCCAGTGAGTCATTCTCAAGAACCCTACTTCGGACATTTTGTTCCCCCAATAGCCCTCCTGAATCCCTTTACCATGCTGTATGGTTTTATCTATTTATAAAACACTTGTCATCTTCTAAACCACCTTGTAGCAAGCTTAATCATTAGTTCTATTGTCAAGTCTTCTCCTTAGTAGAATGTGTACTCCAGTGATTTCTGTTTTATTCATCAAGTATCATCAGGGATAAGAGAAATGTCTGCCAGAGTAAGCAGTATATAATTGTGGGATCAACCAGTGAGTGAAAGTTCACTGTCTGGATGAGTCACTGACTGAAAGCTTATTCTATTAATAAAGCGGTTGTCCCACCATAATATAACTCTCACCTTCTTGGGAACTTACAAGAAAATGCCTCTAAGGTTTCTTTAGATCCGTAACTATGTCCATTTCCAAGGTGTGGATGACTGTAATCTAGGCTAAGAAATAAAAGAAAGGAAAAAAGTGGTAAACTTACTGCAAGATCAGTGGGATTTCAAGTATGGCCTTTGACTTCAATCTGTGTAATGTTTGTTTTTTTGTCTTCAAATAACTCTTTCATGCATTCAGATGGAGAACCATTATATAGTATACTTATTTCATATTACCCTGAGTCATAATCTTTCAATATATTGCCTCTGCTCTTTACCTTGAGGTTCAAATAGCAAGAATCCCACATGGCTAACTAACCAGGGCTCAAATCTCAGCCCTGGTGGCTTGAAATACATTCAGAGGGCTCAGGTGAGTGCTCAGGATTTTGACAGGGTGGAAAAATTGAAAAACAAAGAAAGGAAGGAAGGAAGGACGGACGGACAGACAGACAAACGGATGCAAAGGGAGAAAAATTGGTGAATTTCATACAACAGATTTATTAAAATCCTTAGAATAATTTTTCTGATACTGAATTTCAGGTTTCATTTATGGAATCACACTGGTTCTGTTGAAATGTTACACATAAGACTTTCAATGTTTATTTTATAAAAACTCATCACTGTAGGGACCAGCAGTTAAAGTAACGGCTGTGTCACTGGACTCCCATGTAGTCTGCTACGGTTTGAGTCCTGGACCGGGTGGCTTAATCTCATGCCAGATGCATATGTGTGCGTGCTGAAAATCCCAAAGGAGAATAGAGGAAAAGGGATTGCAACGTAGTCATCCCCCTGGGGAGTGATTTCTTTCTTACTGTCTCTCTGTCTCTCTCTGTCTTTCTGGTGAAAGCACGTGCCCTATAGCACAAACCTCTCAAAATAAATAAATAAATAAATAAATAAAACTCATCACTGTAACACAGTCATGTTTTCATTGATCCAAGATTATTTTTGTGTCTATTGCTTTTAAATTATCCCACTTTATTTGACCACAGTGTTGTGGAAAACATCAGAAAATACATAATAGTGACTTTCATTTTTATTTATTTATTTATTCACTTATTTATTTCTTTATTTATTTAAATTTGACCAGAAAGGGACAGAGCAAGAGAGAGAGAGAAACAGAGAAGGAGAGTGAAAAAGCAAACTGCCAGGTCCAGGACTCAAACTGCGGTCAGTCATGTGAGCGTCTAGTGCTCCTAACCACAACACCACCTGCCGGCCCCACTAGAGATTTTTAATAATAGGTTATTTGAGTGTAACACCTACCCCTTCTCCAACTGGACGCCTTTTCCTCCTGTGTTACTTCACAAATATAAATTGGAAGATCATTTTTAATATTCATAATTGTCATTGTTCTAAATATGAAGGGAAGGGGGAAGGAGACTAATATATATGTTCTTTTTAATATAATTTAAACTTTCAGGCATTAATTTTTTTTTTTTTAACTATAGGACACATGTGCTCACTGGAGAGAGACAGAGAGTCAGAGAGAAAGTAAGAAGTCACCCTTCCCCTCCACCACCACCCCCCCCCAGGAAGGATGGTCATATGGCAATCCCTTCTCCTCCATTTTCCTCTCGGAATCTTGAGCACGCACTCACATGCACCCGGTGTGAGTTTCAACCTGCCCATTTGAGGCTTGAACCATGGTTATCCATGTGGTAGTCCAGCACTTTAAACCAGCAAGCCATCTGCTGGCCCCAGGCATTAACATTTTTATAACAGTGAACTATAATCAATTTCCAAAGGTCCTGTTTTTGTATTGTATTTTTTTTTAATGAAAGAAAAGGTTTGCATGGTGCTTCTGGTTTTGTTTGTTTGTTTTCAAGAAACATCAGTCTCATAAAGATCTCAAGTGTGAAACAAATACTGTATTCAAATTCTGTTCTCTCGGGCCAGCAGGTGGTACAGTGGTTGGGGAGCTGGACTCACACATGGCCAGCTGGGGTTCAAGTCTTGGACCTAGTGGCTTGTTTTCTGACTTTCCCTGTCTCTCTGGTCAAATAATAGTAATAATCAATAAAATTATATGAAATAAAGCTTTAAAAACAATTTTGTTTGCTCCGATGAGTGCATGCTCTCTCTGGCAATAAAAATTTGTTTTTTAATTAAAAAATATGTATTGGCTAATAGGTTTTGTTTTGCTTTTTACCCACTAGTATACTTGAGGATTCATTGACATTTAGAAAGTAAATATTTACAGCGCCAGAGGTGGCAAGGTAATTACGGGCTCTGGACTCCCACAAGGCCAACCACAGTTAGAGTTCAGGACCTGGTAGCTTGCTTTTTCACTCCCCCCCCCCTCTCTCTCTCTGTCCCTCTGTGATCAAATTAAAATTAGTAAATAAATGAATAAAGTTAAATAAAATAATTCTTTTTTTTTAGAAAAAAAGTAAATATTTACAAACAAAATCTAGAGTTTGAATTTTTTGGCTAATACTTAATATTGAAAAGAGTCGGAAAAGATATGCAATCAAAATAAGGTTGTCATTTTATCAAATAAATATACTTTAAAGCAAAAAACTATTTAAATTTACTGTTTTATTTTTAGAAACGCATATCTAACAGAAGATTATTCATGCTATTTTTCCCGAATTTGTCTTGTAGTAAACAAGCTCTTTTCACAACTGTAAGAATCATCTCTGAGAATTTAATCCAATATTATCTGGACAAAGTACATTAATATATACTCCTTCCGTATATTAGTACTTGGGGCATGAAATAACAATTAGCAAGTAAATGGGATCAATTATTATTAATATTAGTATAAATATTTGTATCATTTGCTTGAAATATTGTGTGGATTACAATGTAAAATATATAAAAAATGTTAAATGAGATTAGATCCCATTTGTATAATTTAAAAAAGGAAATTAAATGCACCTTTTATTATGAAAATTTAACAACTTTATATAGAGAAATTTAAATTGACCTGTAAACAAACTAAAAACAGGATTCTGAGTTACAAACCTTTTATCTTTATATAGAGTTTAGTTGTTTGAAGTTATTCTGGGCTTTTATAATAGTTTTTTGGGTGAAGCTACCATGAATCTATTCTGAAGTTGAATAGTTCTTGCTAGCTGTTTCAGTATCGCTAAGAGGAGATCGAGAGAGTCAATAGCAGAGGGACGAGAAGATATCCAGACATCGTATGACTTCAGCCCATCTATAATTAGGATAAAAAACATACTAGAATAAGAGAATAAGTTCTATAAATTCAGGGACAAGCAAATCACAAAGTACAGGAGACTGACCCACCGGAAAAATGCATTAATAGGAGATTTCAAGGAAGGTGCCTTGTAAGTCCTGAGGATCATCACAAAGAGCCATGAAGCAAGATCCAGTACCTGAAAAGTGCAGAGACATATTTGGCAAACAGGTCAAGAAATTAAGCACAGATCTTAAGCTTTAGGTTTCATCAACCAGGTTTGATAGTGATGTAGTGTTTTCTAAGACAAGAAATTTTTCCTTACTTGTTTTTCTAAATGAAATGAGAATCTTGTCTTGTGTCTTTGAAAAGACAAAACATACACCTCACTAGAATCTAGGAGAACAAGATAAGGATCCAAGAATTTCTGACAGTAGCACTTAAACAGTTTTAGTAAAGAGTTAATATCTACTTTTTCATTAGTTTTTCTACTCAGATGGCTACTTTTAAATGCAGGCTTGATTTTAGTGGTGAATCTAATATTGCATTGCATTTTATCTAACCCATAACTGTCTTCATATTTTTTGTTTGTACTTGGCAGCGTCTCCTCTCTATTGCTTTTTACATTTTATTCCTAGCCCTGTTATATAATTAAGAATAGTAGAAGTATCAAGAAACTAGACTGTATAATCTCATGAAACCCTTAATTGACTTTCCTATTAACTTTTCCAATTTCCCTGCAGAAATTGTTTCTATCGATATTTTAATTTCATGTGAGCCGAATGACAGGAAGTAAAGAGATTTCAGCAGATGGTTGCCACAAACTACACACTACATTTTAGAATTGGTCTACAAAATTGTGCAGCTTGGCAGTGTGTGGTGAATCGCTTTACTGCCTGTTAATGCCAAAAGAAATCTGGCTGTAATGTGTGTGTTTTTCCATTTAATTTATTCTCTGACTTTATTAAGCACTATCAGACTTGATTTACTTGTGTCTGATGTTTCCATAAAATTTAAATTCAAGAAGTTTCACAAGTCAATGTTTTCCATTTGCATTAACTAAAATTTCATGACATCTAAGATAAAATCTTTAAAGAAACTACTGATAGCTTTAAATATAGCTTTAAGTATTCTTTTCAATAGACAGTCCATAAATACAGGTGGTGAGTGTTGTGGTAACTAAGAGTATGCCCTTATATTTTTAACCTAAATCAATATTTTCCATTCTTAACAATTTCATCCAATAGCTTTCTGTCAAGTAGAAGTCAGTGTTATCTGCTATGTGTGAAGGCAGAAGAGCTGGGTCAGAACCTGGAAGGTGAAAAAACAAACAAAAACAAAAAGAAAACTTTTAAACAGTTGTGAACAATTGGAGAGACTAGGCAAATGTGAAAACATTCGAACACTCAAGCCTTGTTGGAATGGCACCAGATGAAGCTGTCGTAGCTCAGCGGATGCTGAAGTGCATTGTCCAGCATCGTCTGTCCCGCTAGCCGTCCCTAACAAATTAAGTATGGATACTAAGCAGCAGAGATGTAAGTTGACCCAGAGTTTGGTTTGATGTAGGAACAAGGTGCCAAGAGAACTTGGCAGGAATGGTCAAGGGCATAGTTTGAATTAAAGATCATGTGGACAAAACTCAACAGAACAGGGAGCAAAGACAGAGAAGGCCTGCAATAAAAAGAATCCAATGACAGTGGAAATCATATTTAAAAAGATCAAATGCTGTAGAAGGTAGAATCTTAAGAGAGTTGGCACTGTATTGTAAACAAGACTCATGATGCGGAGTGTTTAAGAGGTAAATAGTAATTCAGAGCGTGACCCCTGGAGTGAATCACTGAAGGGGAATCAAAGTAAATATTACTGTTGATGAGGGCTAAGAAAATGGATGTATTAATGAATACTTTTTAAAAATAAACTAAATTTTAAGGTCACAAATTTCTATGTCTACACAGTTCTTAGACAACAACATGAAAAAGTGTGGCCAAATGGTCTTCTCCTCAAGGGTATAGACATTTTTTATCCTCCTACAAAGAAAGTCATGATTTGGAAGCAGCATTGATGGGCGGGAGGAAAACTTATCGTCTTCTTGAAATGCAGGATGTACAGAAACAGGTGATGCTACCTGGATTACAGAGAAGTCAGGCTTCAGTTAATAAAATGGGAACTGTGTCTGTCATGAGACTGAGAATCTAGGGACTTTTGTTCTGTCTGATTTTCATTATACTGTGGCATGTGACTATGAAAAACATGAGTGAAATGTATTAAGTGTGAATAGGGGAATACCAGAGTGGATTAAACACTAGGAAATTGAGAATATTGTGAATGAGAGTGAAACATGACGGTGAATTATAATAATGACAGTAATGAAAACTAAAAATTATTGAATGCTTGTTATATGTAATGTACTCTTCTGGCATAACTCAGCTCTAAAACAGTAAGATAAGATGTTACCATATTTTAAATGTATTAAAATACAGTTTATTTTTTTAAATGTAGTTGAATTAAGGAACAAATACTTTTAGAGCCTTTTGTCATACAGCTTGTATGTTGAGAAGCCCAGAAGATTGGTAGAGTTTACCATTTTTTAGTGTAAGAATATAGAGATTCATGGAGAATGGTAAATTCACCCAATTTTATTCTTGTTATTTTTGTTTTGTTCATGCATTTTTTTTTGTAAGTTCTAGCTTTATTAATCTCTGGTGGGAGATTTTCTCTGCACATATAAAGAGGATTGGTGAAATTCTGTGACCTGTTCCCTGGGTGTTTGCTGCAGCTCTGATAGAGGCTGTAATGGTTAGTAGTCTGGAGAAGGAACAAATGGACCAGCTGAAGGTGTTTGAAGTAACTAAGTGGCAGTACCGTAACTGTAGCCCATAATATCAAGGAGATAAAAGAACAAAAAAAATTTTTTGAGAGGTTTTCGCTATAGGGCGTGTGCGCTCGCCAGACAGAGAGAGACATAGAGACAGAAAGTGAGAAATCACCCCCCAGGGGGGATGGCCACGCTGCAATCCCTTCTCCTCCATTCTCCTCTTGGGATCTTGGGCACGCATGCACATGCGCTTGGCGTGAGTTTTAAGCCACCGGGTCCGGGACACGAACCGCGGTCGACTGCATGGGAGTCCAGCGACATAGCCATTACATTAACTGCTGGTTCCCAGGAACAAATTGTTTTGATTCCAATTTTGTTAATGAATCAGATGATGTTTAGAATTTCACATGTTCTAATGTCTTCTAATTGCACTAGTTGATGACAAGTAAGAGTCGGTAACATTGGTTCATGAGAATCAGAATTACACATACTGGAAAAAAATACGTATACTAGTGTGCTGTGCTTTGAATAAGAGTGTGAAATCTACAGCCAATCTGCTTTCATTCAAATCTTCTCTTCTTTGCTTACTAGTTATGACTATAGGCAAAGTTAACTCTTGTGTGCCTCAGCCTCCTCATCTGTGATTAGATAAGATAATCCTGGTGCCAACCTCAGCGGACCTTCTTCAGCTTTCAGTTAGGTGGTTTACTTAAACATATTCATTAAATGCTAGTGTTTACTATTATGTTTCTATCAGTATAGGACATATACTCATACAGATATACATGAAAGTATGCACACACAGAAACACAGTCACACAATTGTACATGCATATTTACACACAGTCTTATGAGCTGAGTTATCAGATTATAATAAAAAGTAAGTATTCAAGACAGTGCCAGCACTTGACAGGTGCTTCTGGAAACAATGACACCCACTGAAGCATGCTTCTCCCTGTTACGTCTGGTGGCACTCTGAGATGCCTGTGGAGTCTCCCTCTGCCAGAATATTTCTCTGTTACTATTTGACAGACCTTGATTTTGTGGCAACATCCTGATGTCTTGTTTGTTCACTTGTGGTGTTTCTATTGCCATCTGTTTCCTTTCCCAACCCCTTTTTTTTCAGCCTAGAATCTTGTCATAAGTCTTTTTCTTTTCAGTTGCTTACAGCTTGATTCCTCTCTGCTAGCTGCAAAGTTAACCATGATATCTTGCTTGGGTCTTATCAGCTTATGGCTCATGCCCTTCCCTCACTCTTTATTAGTCAACCTCTAAATTTGTTCTCTCTCAAGCTGCACTTGTATCTTCTAAGTAGGCAGAGAGGTTGTGGCACTCTCTCTCTCCAATAGTATCAACAAATTGTTTTGATTTTTAGAGGATGATGGGTCATATGCTTTTTGTTTTCCTCCAGAAGAATTTCATGACCATGAAGAGAGAGCTTCATTTTTCACAACCTAGTGGCTGAGAGCAGTACTTAATCGTTCTGGTAACTTGCTTTTTCAGTTGGTGACTGAAGGGCATCGTTGTCACCAGACATGAAAGCAGCTCTGTCAAAATGCTAGAAATATTAAGTGAAATTCTATATTTTCTGTCAAAACTGAACTGGTATAATAAGAGTTTTCCTCAGACAACTTTAAGGATTTTGATAATGTTTCTAAATTTCAGCTTATGTTTTTCAGTGTAGATGGTTTTATGTCAGTATAGATTTCAGTGCATGTGTGGAACAGGAACACTGCAAAAACACTTGACCTTCTAATCTCTTTTTCTGTCTAGTGGATATCAATATGAGTATTGAAGACTTACTGCAATTTTGTAAGCCCTCATCATGTTTTGAAAAAGTCACACTGGAATGTTCACAGTAAGCACATATGGAGTCTTAAGTGGCATCATTTCATATTTAGAACAGAAATTATAACAGCTTCCCTGACTTTTACTAGGTCACTGTGAAATTTCAGTTACCTAAAACGTGAGAGAACGCTTTGAAAATCCTAGTTAAACATGAGACTTAATTATTAATGAAGTATATTACATCCAAGGGAATTTTCTGGTTTTGTTGTTCATGTCTTCCATGAGTGAGTGAGACAGAGAAAGAAGTAGCACCCTGACAGAGCCATGACATAATCCAACCCCAGCTTCAACCAGCCCCAAGTCATGGGCACATGTGCATCAGCATCTTCAGGGAAGTCTCCAGACGAGGACCTTCCCACATGGGTCAGCCTTGCAGAACATTTAATTTGGCTGCTGTGCCGCTGCCCAGCCTCCCATTTTTAGAAGTGTTTTGTATCAGTTATGAGCAAATTGTTTTAAACACACACACAAACACACACCTTCAAGTTTTTTAACTATGAATCAGCATCATATATTCATATTCTTCGCAAATATAACAAAAAGAAGAGACTTCTAAAGAGTTTATTTCAGAGTAGAGAGGAAAAACATGTTGCTATAAACAGCTCCTCCAGACCGTATGCAGATGGAGAAGATAGCAGAATATCCACAAAGGTGTTGTGAGCAAGGTGAAATGTAGCAATGCAGTGAGTAGGAGACTAAATTGTTTGATATATTTGTCTGGTTTAGTTTTACTAATGGCAATTGCAAGCCAGAAGATAGTGCAGTGATGGTACAACTGAACCCATATGGGAAGGTCTCAGGTTTGCATCCCATGGCCTCCCTGAGCATGCTAGGCATGCACATGCCCCTGATATGGGCTGACTGAGGCTGGGGGTGTATTGTGGCATGGTGACCCGGTTGGAGATGCTTTTCTCTCCTTCTCAAAATAAAGTAAAATAAACAAATATACTTTTTGAAATAGCAATTACAAGTCAAGGCAACACTTTGGGAACATGTATAATGTACTTCACACATTAGGTTTTGTAATCTTAAAATCTTAATACTTCTATTTCAAGTATTTATTGATTTCAAGGTGAAAAAATATACTTGGCTTGATGACAGGATGTGCAGAGTAAGGGAGTAGAATGTGAGTCATAGGATAATTTATAAACATAATAAACATATCTATATGGTCATTATCAATTTTAAATTAGGTTCATTACAATGAATAGTTCTAAAAGCTCCAAAAAGAGAGAAGTAAAAAATAAATTATTATGACAAGATTACAAAAAACAGAAAGGAAAATCTAAAAATATTATGTGACCCCACGGTTTATTTTAAGTCAATGGTATATTGACACCAAAGTTGCCATTGTCCCTAGTCGTGCTACATTTACTGTGATGCTTTTGACCTGTGTGCCTTCACATTTAGCTTTCCAATGTTGTTACCAGACTCAAATCAGTTTTGCTCGACCAAGTGCTATAAAACCAAACCATAGGCACATGGTGCGATTGAGAAAAGTACAGCTTTATTGCAAAGCACAAAGCAAGGAGAGCGGGCACCTCATGATGAAAAGATCTGGAGTTCCTGAATGTTCCCCACGTGCGTTTTTAAGGGCAACATTAGGGGCAGAGAGGTCCCTGGCACACAATCAGTTCATTGATTGGTTCAAGAACACATGATCATCTCCTGGGCCTTAGATAATCAAATGTCTCTTCAGGTTTCTGGAGCCATTCAGCCTGGGGTTTTTGAGTTCATAGCTAGGAGTTTCCATCCTACAAAACATCTTACATATTGAAATGAAAATCTTATTTTTCCTTTAAAAGGTTTTAGAGGTCAAATTACCCTTATTTATGGTCAATGTAGTTTTATTATCATAACCAAAGTCTGAAGACTTACTCCTTACACTGGGTAATTGCAATGTAAATGGCACTTACATTTCAGGAACCTTAGGAAATACATAAGGGGGTGAGGGGGTCCCTTGTTGGTTTCAATATAGATGTTTTGTTTTTAATTTGCTATGGGGTGCATGTACTTACCAGAAAGAGAGAAAGAGAGAGGTAAAATGAGAAAGCACCCCACCCCCCGCGGGTGGTGGTGGTGTGGGGTGGGGTGGCCATGCCACAATCACTTTCCCTCCATTAACCTCTTGGGATTTGGGGCACCCATGTACACAGGTCTGGTGTGTTTTTTAAGCTGCCTTAACTACCATGCCACCAAATAACCCTCGATACAGAGTTTTTACTGAAATACTCTCCTGGAACAGCTTTTAAAAATGGTTAGTTTTAAGTCACCATTTAAAAGTGAACACTGAATGAAGGGTTAGCAGGTGGTATGACATTGGCTTCCCAAGTGAAGTCCCAGACCCGCAGCTTGAAAATCATGCTGGATGTTTATGTGCTTGCCCAAAATCCAAAGAAGAAAACGGAGAAGGAATTGAAGCATGATCATCCCCCCGGGGAGCGATTGCTCACTTTCTTTCTGTCTCCCCCTGTCTTCCTCTGCAAGTGTACATGACCTATGGCAAAAACCCTAAAAAAAAAAAAAAGTGAAAAATAAAATCTTCTTCTAATCTTCTTCTATGTATTCTTATGCTTAGTTGTAAATAAAGATGACTATAAAATGTTTATGAAGTTATACAAGCTTTACCTTAATCATGATCATCCATTATATACACTATAACTAATAGAAATTATGTCATAATTCTCTAATATAAAATTATAGAATTTTGGTAAACAGTTTAGCTCTTTGTCTGAGTGATTTTCTCTGATTGTAAAGATAATATTTTACTCTACTTTAGCAAGGCTATTCGAACTGCAAAAACTATAATTACAGAACCTCTCTAATGTATTTTTTTGAACTTCCCTAACAGTATGCTAAAAAAATAAAATCCTCAACAAGAGAATGAGGGATTGTGTATGGAGACATGATGTGATAAACACCTTTTATTCACTTCAAGTTAAATTGTGCATTTTAAATATGACTGTAAATACCTCTGTCAAGGTCACTTTATGGCCACTAACCAAAGATTAGAGCATCCTATAAAAGTATTCAGTAATTTACACTGTGTGCTGATTTCTCTAATCCTGCCTTTGAATGTCTTAGAGTACTTTCACTGTCAGGCTAACACTTTAACTGGAGAGTGAACTGGGTGAGTGAGCAATCAAGACATATTAGCATGGTAGGGTGTTGTACAAATGCCCTACATTCTTGACCGTTATGTTAGAAGGCAGATTTTCAAGAGCCTTCTTAAAGAATGTTGTGGTAAAGAAGTAGCAATAATTCTAGACTATTTCTAGCACAAGTACATAAAAAAGTTACTTTTTTAAAAGAATAAAATATACTGTTTTGCATATAAATTAAAATAATTGGTAGATTGACAACTGTAAGTTATCTAGCTAGTCTTCTACACCTAATACATTTGAGAAACCACTTTAGTGTCACTCCAAGGATCTATTCCCCAAAGAGAATTTACTCTATGTTTGCTCATGAAGTCATTTGTCCATTTCAAGTTTACCTTTTCAAAGCAGTAAAGACATTTTGTCCACAGTAACTATCTTGGTATGATTAACTTGCCCCCATACAGGTCATTGATACCAAGCAAAGTGTAAGGAATGGGCTGACCACGTGAGAAGATAGAAATGTAGAGAGAGCCTTTATTGGGAACACTCCCTGACAAGGTTCGCTGGTCTGACAGAGAAAGAGAGAGAGGGCCAGAGAAGTCGTGCCCTAGGGTAGGGCTTAGCGATTTTTATAAGGGTATATATAGGGGGAGTGTCTTAGAGGTAGAAACAGTCCATGTATGGTAAAGGTTTAGAGGGAGAGCAGACTACTGTGCCACGTAAGGCCTGGTGCCATGTGCAGAGTAGAGCCCTGTGTGCAGAGTAGAGTGCGTTGTGCTACATCTGGGTTAGATTCGAGCACAATGCAGGTTTGATGACAGACTAGATTCAGATTATGTCTGCCAACTGTGGTGTGGCATCCAACCCCTACATTCAAGCTGCCCAGACCTCTGGCCAAACACAAAGTTTCTCTCAAACTCACCCCTGCTCATTTTGAATGTTGCTTAATATATCTTCAGAGAAAATAACCACAGGACAGAGCACAGATAACATGAAATTTGCAACCAGTCTCTATGCCATCTCATGCTTTGTACTTCTTTGGGAGTAAAAATCCTAAAGACATGGATAGCTCACCTCTCCATATTTATATATTCCTATGATCTTATGTAATTCTCCCTCTAATTGTATCTGGGAAATATTTCCTAATCATGAAAATAATTTCAGTGTGATTTCCATTACTAAAAGCATCACTAGAATTAATCTGAGTACATAGCATATTTAAGTTTATTATATCTGTATAAGTAAAGAAACACACTCACACACACACACACATTCACACTCACATCAGTGGAACTCAGGTTCTTTCCCTTGTCTGATTGGACATTCAGCATCACCTGAAGGTAAATCAACTTAAAGGAAATATCACTTCAAATCCTCATGGGATATCTTGATTTACACATTCTAAGTCCTGTAAAGACAAATAATCCTACTCCTGGGAGGGCATAAACTAAAAAAGATAGCATAGTTGAAATAAATACATCAAGATAATAGAGTTACATAGAAAATATACATTTTTATAGGTCTCTGTATGAAGTATATGAACACAGAATCCAGAATCACATCAACATCATTGATTGATCAGTGAAACAGAAGGAAGCTCTATCTACATGGGGAAAAAATCTGGAATTAAAAGTCTTAAAACATCTGGAATGTTAACTTTTAGTGAGCATTTCAACATTCTAGTATCTTAATTCAGGAAATTCATTTCCTAGCATCTGTTTCAGAAGGAAGTTGGTGATATTGGTAGTGATTACTATACGATCATTTAAACCAAAGTAATATATTGAATTTTCAACATCAGCACTTACTGTTAAATTGCAAGCCATTCAAGTCTTGGAGCTGTACTGTATCCAAGGAAAAAGAAATAAGATGCAACAAAATAGCATTTTCACACAGAGAGTCTTTTCCAACAGTATATCAGCTGTCACCCAATAAGCTTGCCAAAGACAGTTACTCCAAACATACAGAATTTTCAGTCACACAGCCACCCACTTTCCTGTTGATTATGTTATTCAGCTTTTTAAAAAAAATAATAATAATAATCGGCTTTCAGAACGTTCAGCTGTAGTAAAACACCACATTTAGGTTTTCAATGTTGTATTGATAAACTTTCTGCTGACTCAAGAAAAATATATAACTTTTCAATAATTAAACTGGCTCTGGGTAATATTGCCAATTTTTATGTAAGTTTAAGACATGTAAAAAGTGGTACAATAAATATAGGTAAGAAGTTATAAAATAAAATAAAATTAGAAATAGAAAAGGATGGGAGAGAAAATATTGAGTCAGAAAAGTCATGACACATGTTTTTACACAGAAAGGTAGGTCATGACTTTTCTAATGGCCCAATAATCTATGGATATTTTAGCCTTTAGAAATATATCTTCAAACCTGAAAAAATAGTTATATACTTGTGAATATAAAGAATCTGTTGAAGGTATAGGATATTCTTCTAACATTTTTCTAGGTAATTTTTTCTATTAAAAATATACAAATCCTATCTTGCCTTTAAACATAAATCTATAAGAAATATTTCAATTGATAGTAAATTTTAAATGAATTTTGTTAAAATTTCCAATTGTTTGCTATTCACAAATGTATAAACAACATATAATTTAAAAAGCCACAAAAATTTTTGAACAAAAATATTTTAAAGTGTATGAATAATAAACATATATAAATAATAAAAAAAGAAAAAATTAATACATATTAATGTAAACGTGGACAGATGCCAGTCAAGTTACAGAATATACATAGAACTGAATAATTGTGAAATAATGCTCTGTAAATTCACATCAAACTGATTTCTACTTACCTATTAAAAACATTGTCTTTTAAGAGGAGAAGTTCATTCTATTTCCCACCTTAAAAAACTTGCAATATGTAGTAAAAATAACAAAACTGTAAATCACTATGACTTAAGAATATGGGACCCTGGGGCCAGAAGGTGGCATGGTGATTAGGGCCCTGGACTCCCACATGGCTGACTGTAGTTTGAATCCTAGACCTGACAGCTTGCTTTCTCTCTTTCCTCTCTCTCTCTCTCTCTCTCTCTCTCTCTCTCTCTCTCCCTCTTTCTCTGGTGGGTGCACATGCCCTATGTGAATTAAAGTAATAATAATAAAATAGTAGTAGTAGTAGTAGTAAATAATTTTTTTTTAATTTTCTTAAAAAAAAAAAAAGAAGAATACCGGAGCCTAATAAACCTTTCTTTTTCCTCCTCCTAAGTTCAAACAGATTGAGAATCAAGTCACAAGTCAAAATACTACCAACTTTTCTAAGTTCAAGGTATATTGAGTAGCTCTAAATCTTCCACCAGGAAGGTTTGATAATACCCCAGATAAACAGAATTACCACCTATTTAAAGTAGTAGGAAGATAGTCACAGTCCTCTCTCAGTGAGACTGCTGCTGAATATATATAGTGTACAGAAGATAAGAACATCCTCTTAGAAACATGAGTGCCTGAAAACTGGAAGGAAGAAGAAAATGATCCAAAGTCTAGTTTCTTCTCACAATCAGCTAAGTGACTGTTGTTCTCATGGGAGGAGCAGGTGTATTCTTGCCAAAATTCTTCTGTATGGACATGTGAGAAATGGGTCATGAAGGCTTCACCACACTGTTATTCTCATTACCACCATCAACACTCCACCAAGGCTACTTTCTGTAAGGGCTCAGAATATGTAAGTATAAATGGCTTATCATGCATTTCCTCCTTATCTTAATAACACTTAATGGCAAAAAAATTATAAGGGAACTTCAAGATGTTTATGGATCATACGTATTATGAAAAATTATGCATGAGTTTCAATATTTTTTGTACCAAAATGAACATATACTAGCTAGATAAAACATGTCTGAAAAAGATCTAGTTTCAGGTACTAAGAAGACTAAGATATCAGTTTGAAGAGAGTCTCTATCAAAGCAACTTGAGTTCTGCTTTAATTTGAGACAAGATAAAGTTTAAAAATTTATGGTTAGCCTTGGGTTAAAAGAATGATGAAATCTCTGATGCTTTATAAAAAGCTTATGAAGAACTGCCCCAAAGAAATTGTTTACAAATGGAAAATTAGCTTTAAGAAGGGATGAGAAAGATGAGTTTGAAGATAACTCCTTCAGCAGTAGGACCATATATATCAATTTGTGAAGAAAAAATTAATCTGGTTTGTATTTTAAGAGGGCCAATGATTAACAGAATCAATAGCCAACATCATAGACATTACAGTTGGTTCAGTTTACAGAATTATGACTGAAAGATGATAGTTAAGCAAACTTTCTGCTCCATGGGTACCCAAGCTGTTGAACCCAGGCCAGTTGCAAATGTGAGCAGAGATTTCAATGCAAACCTTACACAAGTGAGATCAAGTTCCTAAGGCATTTCTTTGAAGAATTGTAACAGGAGAAGATGCATGGCTTATCCGTGTGATTCTGTAGACAAAGCATAATCAAAACAATGAGGCGGATGTGGTCTGGTGAAAGCAAAAGCAGATCAGTCAAGAGCAACTGTCATGGCAGCAATTTTTGGGGGTGTTTGAGGCATATTGCTTGTTGACTTTCTGGAGGGCCAAAGAATGATAACATCTGATTATTTTGATAGTATTTTTTGAAACTTACCTGCAGCTTTAGTAGAAAAATGCCCAGAAAAGCTTTACAACTGAGTTCTCTATAATGGCAATGCTCCTGTTCATTCTTTATCAAACAAAGGCTATTTTGTGAGACTGTTAATGAGAAACCATTAACCACGCACCTTCCAGTCCTGATTTAGTTCCTTCTGGCTTATTTTAATTTCTTAATATAAAAACTATTTAAAAAGCAGCTTTTTCTTAGTTAATAGTTTTGTTTGCTTGTTTTTAAAGATTGCTTTAACCTGGCTTCATATAATGTGATTAAATACTATGTATGAAAAGCCAAATCCCACATGGCCAACCATAGTTCAAGTCCTGACCCAAACAGCATGAAAAACACACTGAATGTTTGTTGTATGTGTGTGTGTGTGTGTGTGTGCACCACACACATATGACCTAAATTCTGACAAGACAGACAACTGGAGGAAAAGGGATTACAGTGCAACCATGCCTTAACAGCAGGTGCTTTCTCCCTCTGTCTCTCTTTCTCTCTATTGAGTAAACATAACAACTGGCAATAAATAGACAAACTAACTAACTGACTAAATCGACATGGTTAAATTCCCAGAGGCTTGGCTCTTTAGGGGTAGAATAAATGACTAGTATCATTAATTAGAAAAGTGTATTGAATCTGATGGAATTCATGTTGAGAAATAAAGTTTATTTTTTATTTTAATTTTATTTTCCATGAGATTTTTTTTTCTTTTTCTTTTTTTGGAGAGGTTTTTACTACAGGGCACGTGCGCTTGCCAGAACGACAGAGAGAGACAGAAAGACAGAGAGGCAGAAAATGAGAAATCATCCCTCAGAGGGGATGGCCATGCCACAATCCCTTCTCCTTCATTGTCCTCTTGGGCACGTATGCACATGTGCCTGGAGTGAGTTTAAGCCATCAGGTTCAGGACTGGAACCATGGTCGACTACATGGGAGTCCAGCGACATAGCCATTAGGCTAAATGCTGGTCCCCATGAACTTTTTGAAGTCCCCGCATGTAATCCATTTTATGAAAAAGGAAACTTGGTGACAGAGAGTTTAGATCCCTTGCTCAGAGATACAGAGATACTTAAATATGTCAAACTTATTTCTTTTATCGTTTAGTTACTAGGATAGCACTTTTATAACTTGAAGGAATAGCTACCAAGTAGCAAAGGTATATATTTTAAAATATTGACTTTTTCTTTGCCTAAAAAAGAGAATTGTTTCAAAGCAATTATTGGTAATACAGATTCAATTACATAAACTATATATTTGGTTTGTCAAAGATCCATGTTTTATAATTTGGTCTCCAAAGTAGTGGCACAGAGAGGTAGTGAGACCTTTAAGAGCTAAGATTGTATCATGGAGGTGTCACCATCATAAATGGATGAATACTTACTCACGTGAGACTGTGTTTTAGCTCTTATGACTTCTGGCAACATTGAATTGTTATTAAAGGAAGATGACTGTCCCCAGGTCTCTCTTTCTGCACGCACTACAATCTTCTCTGCTTCTGTTGGCCATGTTGTGACATAGTCTAACCAGATTCTAGCCCTATGCTTTTGGACTTTTCTGCTACCAGAATCGTGAGTCAAATAAGCCTTTATTTCTTTATAAATTGGCTAGAAAGCCCAAAGATGTACACCTGATATCAAGTCAGGGCATGTAAGAACATGGAAGACAGAAAAAGAAGAGAGCAACTCTCTCTTTAATAATAACCCTTTCTTGTAAGAAATAACCCTTTCTCACAAGAGCTAGAACTCGGTCTCTCATTAGATAGCATTACATTCCATTTTTGAGGGAGATTCTCCCATGATTCAGTCACTACTTACTAGGATCAAATACCAAACATGAACCTTTAGAGGTTATCTAAACTATAACAGACAGATTTCCCAGTTTTTTATTTATGTACATTGTGGCATTCTGTATGTAATATTAGTGTTTTTTCCTGTGAGAAGTCATTTTTGTGTAAGCAAGTGCTTGTTATTAACAAATCATAAATGGACTTCCTGTACAGATAGATCTAATTATTCTAGAAATCCTTTCCCATATCGTTTTTTCATGTTTCTTGCTTGATAATTTTTATTATTTTTATTTTCACTTAAAACATTTCTATTTAAAAATGTTATTTGCTTACTTTTTTTTTTAGAGAAAGATTTTTGCTACATGGCATGTGCACTTACTGAAGAGACAGAGAAAGAGAGGCAAAATGTGAGAAATCACCCGCTAAGGGGGATGACCATGTCATAATCCCTTCTCCTTTATTCTCTTCTCACGACTTTGGGCATGAATACATCTGCATCCACTGTGAGTTTTAAGCTGCCAGCTCTGGGACTTGAACTGTAGTTGACTATGTGGGAGTCTAGCAATGTGACCATTGTGCCATCTGCTGTCACCTTGGCTTACTTTTATATGGTAATAATAGAAAGAAAATAAAAGTCACAAATGATGCTTAAAATTAAATCTGAAGAAATTTATTTCCAAGGAACAGAGACGACATATTGCAAAGAAAGTGCTTTTAAATAAATAAAATTTTACATTCAAATATTTCCATACGTAGTTGGAGATACATACAGTTAAAATTACAGATGTGGTTCAAGTGTATCTTTTGTATGTATCTTACTATTTAATGAGAAGCTGATGGGGATGGTGAAGTACTGATACATTCTGCCTTCTGGCAATGCTTAGCAAATTCCTTAGTACCATAAATATTAGAACATAATCATTTATTGTGAAAACATTGTTTATAAAAATTTTAACCACTGACTTCAAAATAAGGTGATCTTGGTTTTTTTTTATGAAATTTATCTTAAAAATATGGTTTTAAAATATTGAGATGTTCAGTGAAAGATATATTTGTAATTAATGAAATGTTACTATTAAAAATAAACTTTACACCCAGCTATAGTGTCACAGAGGTAGGATGCTGTTGTTCTATAGAGGAGCCTCATGGGAATATCCCACGGTTTAGATCCCAGCTTGATCTGAACACATCAGGCATACTCATGATTCTGGCTGTCTCAAAGGTCTGGAAGTGGGGAGACCCTGCTGAGTGCCTCTCTGTCTCTCTCTAAACATATAACTAAATTAGACAACAACAAAAACTTTAGTAAGACATATATTTTTGTGTGCATATTTTTGTGATCTACATTGTTCGCATTGTTAATATGGCTTAAAGTTCTGGGGGAATTTTTGGAACATTCATTTATCATTGCACTATTATTAAAGACTTTCTATTACAATTCTTATATTTCTAGCATTAAACATTTTGTTATTCCAGTTAATATATTTTAATAATCATCTTTGATAATGAACTTTATATTACTTTAATGGCTTATAAATTCAAATATGTGAGTGGAAACTTTTTACAATAATGTAGACATAAGTTTTTGCATTTATCTTTTTACTTATCATTATGAATAGAATTATTTATAACTAAGGATATTGGCTCAGAGCAATAATCAAGAAAAAAAGGCAAATTTCATTATAGGTTGACTATCAGGGGAATAAAATATTCTGTTATAATATTTTTAATACAAAAATACTATAATATTTCTGAATTGATAGGAAATTTGTCATTGTACAGCTCTATAGTCTTTGACTGCTGTTGTCTTCCTTCTAATAACTAATAAGACAGTACGTTCTTTGGTCTTTTCCCACATTTTATAATCAGCATTAAGGAATTCCATCACATTATCTCCTCAAAGTGAAGCTATTCTTGGAGTGTAAAATTCAGCTTTATTTAAAATGTATAAAAGAATGAAATGATGTATGAGGAAAATAATTGATAATCACACCTCCTCTTTCTCAAATTGTCTAAATTTCTAAGACTTTTTTTATTTTAAGAATTATTTTATTTAACTTTACTTATTTATTTATTTATTTATTTATTTTAATTTGACTGGAGAGGGACAGAGGGAGAGAGGAAGAGAGAGGGAAAGTTAGAAAGCAAGCTGCCAGGCCTGGGATTCAGACTGTGGTTAACAATGTGGGAGTCCAGTGCCCTTAACCACCGTGCCACTGCCAGCACCTCTAAGCTTTTCTGATCATAGTTAGACCTCTAGATATTTATATTCTTTCTTTTTATGACCAGAAAGTGTGTGCAACCTCCAGGGACAGATGGAGAAAGAGCAAAGGAGAAAGCACACCCTAGTGGGCCATAGTCTAGCCATAAACCTTTCTCTTCCATTTCTGCATCTTGTTGGGATTATAGGACCATTCACATGAACATGTTTCTGACATGTTTTTCAAACTACTGAGGGCCAGGATTTGAACTGTGGTCAGGCATATGGAATCTGGCTCTTTTAACCACTGCATGACGGAATAAGGCCATAGGACTTTTAATATTTTTGACCATCATATATTTATTCATGCCAAAAGTATTCATTAAGTTTCTGCTTTATGCTAAGCACTAGTGATGAGAAATCCCAGCATAACACAAAGGATCTTGAAATAATAGAAGGTACATGTGAGCAATTACAGGGAAGTAGACAGGGTAGAGATAGAAAATGGAGCATAGGGAACCAGCAGTTAATGTAATGGCTATGTCGCTGGACTCCCACGTAGTCGACCGCGGTTTGCGTTCCAGACCCAGTGGCTTAAAACTCACGCCGGGCGCATGTGCGTGCGTGCCCAAGATCCCGAGAGGAGAATGGAGGAGAAGGGATTGCAGCGTGACCATCACCCCTGGGGGGTGATTTCTTGCTTTCTGTCTCTATGTTTTTCTGTGTCTCTGGCGAGCGCACGTGCCCTATAGTGTTAAAAAAAAAAAAAGAAGAAGAAAATGAAGCATAAAAATAAATCATTTTGAATTTTCAATAAACAAATTTTGATAAATACAGTGGAAAAAATTAATGTTATGGTAGATTACATGTGACTCTTACAGAATTGTGTTTAATATTTTAAATCAATTAACCACATGAATGGAACTACATAAAATAGCTCGATTTACCCCTTTTATTCCTTGAGAAAAAGTTGTTATATCAGTGAATATTAACATTGCATACTATCAACATTTTGAACTAGAGAGTTTTTTGTTTTGAGGGGCTCCTGTGCATTCGACCATTCAGTGGCATTCTTATCTCTAGTAACTAGATGGCAGTGGCTCACTGTGCCCTGCCCAGTATGACAGTCAAAAATGTTGGGGCCTGTAGGTGGCATGGTGGTTAAAGTGCTGAAGTCCAACATGGTTGACCATTGTTTGAGTTTCAGACCAGGCAGCTTGAAATCAAATTGGGTGCAGGTACATGCATGCCCCAAATCCCAGGAGGAGAAAGGAGGAGAAGGGATTGTGGTGTGGCTATTTCCCTTGAGGGATTTTTGTCATTTTCCCTGTCTCTGTCTTTTCCCAGAGAGCACGTGTGCCCTATGGCAAAAACCTAAAATAAAATAGGATGAAAAGTTTCTGGACAATGATGATGTGTCCCAAAAATAGCCTCCAGGTAAAAAAAAGGAAAAAGAAAATGTCACCTCCCTTCCCAAGCATGCTTAATACAACATTTTTGTGCTTTCAATGAGTTATAGTGAAGCTATAGGGCCATAAGATTAACAATTTTACTATATTGCTCTATATAAAATTTCCTCTTACTTTTCTATTCCACCCTTTTGTATTTTCTCAAAGAGACCCAAGTCCTTTGTGCTGTGTGAGAAATGAGTATGAATATGTCGACCTGCTTCTGATGGTTTTCAGAGCCTTCATTGTCCCACAGTGGAGTTATTACAAGGCCTTCCTTCCTCTGTTCTCCCATGCCATGATGTAGAACACTGCCAAATTAGCCTTCTCAGAGCAGTAATTTTATACCTTAACATTCTTACCTAAAATAGACTTAATAAACATTAAAGTACTTTAGGATGTGCTTTCCAATATATTAATAGTTGAAATGCTAGAGATCAGTAAATATTAATCATTATCCACAATATATTTTGCTCATCCTCACCTCCATAACATTTTCCATTTCTTTTGACTGAAAACACTTCTTCTAACTCTATAGATTTTCTAAAACTGTTTTTGTAGCAACTTGAGGTTTTATAATAATTCTCTCTCAAAACCTTTTCTTATAATTTATTCAAAATGAACCCACCCATCCTCAATACACATCAGTCTTATGTCTGCACACTTTTATATTTTATTTTTAAGATATAAGTGTATATCTCATTTGAATCACCACCAGATTATAAATTCCTTGAAGAGAGATAGGGATACCTATATTCATATTTATGCCTAGATTCCAGTGCCATTAACACAAAAGATATGTCATAAATGATGAGCGATTGGAATTAGTTGCTTGGGATTGTAGAAAGAGCACTGAGAACTTCTGGTTATAATGATGCAATGAAATGACATAATGAGTAAAATAATCTCTACAAATCCTCTCACGTACAAATGCTAGATTGAAGAATTGGGAGGTAATACAAATTGAAAATAAGAAAATGAAATTTTTAGGTGCCAGATTTCAAGAGGAAATTTTCTTTCCTTTTTTCTTTCTTTCTTTTTAAATTGTGCCTGTTAAGAGAGAGAGAGAGAGATAGACAGAGAGAGAGATGGACTTGATGCCGTAGCCCTCCATTGGTTTTTGTCATAGGGCAGGTGCCGCCACGCCCTCAAGAAGAAATTTTCAATAGTACTTAGGAGGGGGACCCCTGTAAAGCTGGATTTAAAGTTGGTCCTTTGTATGCCTTAAAGGGTGAAATTTAATTCTGTTAAGAAGTCAGAATAAAGACCATGGGTTACTGAACCAGAGCTCCCTTTATAAATTGAGTTACAAGATAAAGGATGTCCGAGTAGAAAAACTCCATCCTATTGGACCAGGACAATAAATATAGAATAAAATGAAAAAAAAATGGTGATTATTAACTTTGTAAGACAAATAGGTGTGTTATCTAAACTCTTTCCAAAAAACACAAACAACAGCATCTCTCAAACAAGTTAATAAATGCACTCAGTTAGTTTGAAGCACAAAAGGCACATCAGACCAAAGGTAAGTCAACAATAAAATATTACAAAACATGAGAAACAGAAAACGTAGTGACATCATGCAGTAGTCAGGAGTTATGACAACTCAGAAACCATAGGTATTAGAAGAAGAACTGGAAAGAGAATTTAAAACAACAATGTTTACAACGATCAAATGGGTCTGCAGGTGACGGGGTGGTTAAGGCTGCTGGATCCCAAAAGACCAATTGCATGGTAAGAGTCCCAGATCCAGCAGCTTGAAAAACCCACGAGGCATGTGTACCTACCTGCCTAAAATCCTTAAAGAAAAGTGGAGGAGAAGGATTGTGGTATGGTTGGGAACGCCTTCTCACTTTCTCTCTCTGTTTCTCTCCTTCTCTGTCTCTCTTTGATGAGCATACATGTCCTATAGCAAACAAACAAACAAGTCAAATAACTGAAAGAAATATGACTCACAAGGCAACAATGCAAGTGAAGACATTATCCATTATGAAGGGAAGGGAAGGGGAAGAAGGAAGGGGGTAGGGTGAGAAGGAAGGAAGAAGAGAAGGAGCAAAAGAAAGTAAAAAGGGAGGGAGAGGATGTTTTGCTAAAAAAAAAATCCAAAAATAATCTCTCAAAAATAAAATAATTCAAATTTAAAATTCTGTGGGATGGGTTAAATTGGGAGACCAGATACATCAGAGAAGATTAATGTACCTGAAGAACTACCTATGGTGATATTGACATGCAGTACCAGGAGATGAAGAGAAAATCATGAAGGAAGAAATAAGTTCTTATACATATCTAGCAAGAGTTCAAGGAGACAGTTAAGAAAATGGGGAAGATAAGATGTTTGAAAATGTAAGGTATAAATGTTTTAAAAACTGAAAGCACATTAAGTCCTAGATATAATTCAAAGTTCTGAGAAATATAAGTTAGACACATGCATGTCACTATAAAAATATCAAAGAAAAATAAAATTTTGTTTTAGGTTTTTATGGAAATGAAAATAAAGATCAAAATTTGATCATCTTCTCATCAGTAAATGTCTCCTTAGCACAACTAGATAAAGAAGCTCAAGGAATAATATGTTAAAAGTGCTGACAGAAAATATTGGGTTGTCCAAGATGAACTTTTGCATAGAAGGACAGAAAATATGTCATGACTTTCTTGATGACCTAATTCGTATCAGCTTTTAGTTCAATAATTGGCTCAATTGTTATTCAGATTTAGGGAAAGTGATGATATTTTTCAGAATTATGAACAGCCAAAGTTTACTATTTACATGTCTTCACTGAAAAAAATCTACAAAAGATATACTATAGCTCAAAGGAAAATAAATATAACATAAAATAATAGGAATCAGTAGATGGCATAATGGTTACATCACTGAACTCCCATGCAGTCAGCAGTGGTTCAAATCTCAGTGAGCATGCGCATGAGTGCTCAAAATCCCTAGAGGAGAATTGAGGAGAAGGAATTATGGCATGGCCATCCCCCCAGGGGGTGATTTCTCACTTTCTGTCTCTCTCTGGCAAACGAATGTGCCATATAGCAAAAGTCACTCTAAAAAAATTAAAAATAAAAAAACAATAAAAATAAAGACAAAATAGTGGGATACAAAACACAAAGATGAATCCAAAACTGAGAAAGCATGATGGTCAAATCTAAGTATTACATTAAAAATAATAAAATACATGGGAGACAAAACAGTGTAGACAGAGTTATAGAATAACATTAAAATGGAAAATTGGGTTGTCATTTCAAAGTAAAATATAAGCATATTCAG
>NW_006159736.1:298393-304452 GCF_000334495.1 Tupaia belangeri chinensis
CAGCAGGATATGGATCTATGGAGCCGTCTCTATGGAACAGACTAAAGATAATGAATATTTGACTTTCTTGGGACATTTCAAAGTCAATTTCTTTGTTCATATAATAGGACATATAATTTCCAAATTATTACAGCAGGGAAAAGGAAAAGGATGAAAATAGTGACCAAAAGACAAAACAATAAGGGAGGTGGGAAGGAAGTGAAGAATAAAAGGTAAAATGTATGTTTATACTACGGTGATAAATGTCAATATTTTAAGGACTAATGTTGCCTGAAAACTGATATAAACAAGTTGCTAAGACATTAGTGAGAACGTGAATGAGTACTTATTTATGGGTGCAAAGACATGACAGAGTTGAGATAGATTCAAAATTAATTAGAAGGTACATACCCAGTTTACCTCTGGAAAAGAAAGATACAAAATGGAATTAGGAAACTGGAAACTTCCACTTTAACAGTATTATTGTGTAAACTGTGTTAGAATCAATATGACAAGATTGTTATTCTCTAGAGTTCTCTGTAGTTAAATTTTATTTCCAAAAATAAAGATGAGGTGAGGAGCCATGTATTCTACAACCGTTCCATATTTGGCCTCAGGTAAATGTCTTTTTACCTTACTGGTTCTCAGATTCCATTAACTTTGAAATGAGTAGGTTGCTCTAAGTTGTCTCATGAGACTCATTCAATCCTAATACATTGTGCAGAATATAAATAATATGGAGGATTTAGCAACATTGAGCAAAACAATTTCACTCAGGGGAATTTGTTCCCCATTTGCTGAATAATGCTCATAATTTCTATGGATAGTATTATAAAACCTCAGATAATAAACACTGTGATTGTAATCTTCTGGGTAATAAAATGTTAAACATCTATGTCTAGTCTGTCTCCTACACATTGTACGGTGTGAATGACTTCCAAGAACGCCATGGGCTTGCTCTTACCTCAGTGTTTACTGACCCCCACCAATCCACCCCTTTTGCTACCTGACCTGAATATATCCCAGTCTTTACCTTCCTTTCCATCTGTCCATTGCTAGTCCTGGACAGAATTGACACAGGTGAGATAGTAGAGAATGAAGGAAAAAAAGATATGTGAATTTTAAACATCTCTTATTCAAAATCCAGCCACTGCTACTTTTGCTAAAGTTTGGGAAAAATGTCTCTCAGAAAACATTTACTGGGACCAGCTGGTGGTGTGGTGATTGAGGCTGCTGGATTCCACATGACCGGCTTCACCATTTGTGTCCCAGACCCAGTGACTTGAAAAACACTCCAGGTGCGTGGGCATGCATGCCCCAAGTTCTGAGAGGAGAATGGAGAAGTAAGGATGGCAGCATGGCCATGTCCCCTGGACCTCACTTTCCCTCTTTCTCTCCCTGTCTCTCTTGGGAAAGTGTATGTGTCTCTGTCTCTCTCTGGCAAGCGTATGTGTTCTATAGCAAATAAAAAAAGCATTTAGTATCTCCTGCCCTCTCCTCTTTAGACATCTGTCTAACAACTATTCTTCAAACGTCTACATAAATAATGGAAAAATAGAGTCTTTAAAAGCGAATCTGACTCCTCTCTTTCCCTTAACTGTTCCTCATTGTTGCTAGAGCTCTCAAAACCAGAGAACTGCTTAGAGTAGTGTGATTCTCCAGGGAGAGAGTGGAAGAAAGAAACTGAGATTGTCAGAGACAGAGAAAATCAGAGCTGTTGTTAGAAGCCACAGTTAGTAGCAATGACGAGGCATTTGAAATTCTTTTTTGGTTTCACAAAAACCCCAGTTTACCCAGTTTTCCATGCTTTTCCTTATCTTCCAGGTATCTGTTTTCACTTCTCTGCTAATTCTCAATCTCCTGGATTTCTATCTCAGAAATTTGAGAGAATTCCTATACTCCAAGTTCCTGTCTTTCCCAACTGTAATTCTGATTGTAGTTTTCCATTCATTAAAATAATAGTGAGTCACACCACTCCAGAGTTTCACTTCATTTAGATCCAAAATAATATCACATGGCTAGATCTGACCACAAAGAAAAACTAATAGTAATAGTTGGGCCAGGTGTGAGGGTAGAGAGGTAATGCAGCAGTCTGAGAGGCTGAACCTACACGAAAGTCCATAGTTTACTTCCTGAGGTCTCTCTTTACATGCTGGGTGTGCACATGTCCGTGAATCTGGCTGGCTGAGACTGGGAGTAGATTATATCATGGTGGTGGTGTGTGTGTCTTTGTCTCTCTTCCTCAACAAAAAAATAAAAAACAATTTTTTTAAAAAGTAATTGAGCCCTTAACAACTTGAATTTAGATTTCTTTTTCTTTCAATTTCTAATACAATACATTCTGGCATTCTGTTAAGCAAGAAAACTGACCTTTTACAAGTCAAGACTGTATTTCAATAAGTAGCTTCAAGCTATATAGGATTGCACAATTTATACTGAAAAGAGAACCTGTGTCTTAAATTAGATGGTACTTTTTGGATATAGTTCTGCATATCCTAGAGCAGAGACTGTGACAGGGCTTATACCCTATAATGGCTTGTTGCAGTATGATATCTCATGGTTCCATTAGATTAAAAACTGGCTAGTCCACAGTCCTGTCTCAAAAGCATGAAATTATATTTATTTAAACTATTGCTAAATAAGCAAGCATACCATGCATAAAGTTCCTTAAAATTGCTTTTTAAAGATATATAATATATACATATATATGCAGTTTAAGATTTTAAATTATATATTTCAAATTACATATATATGTATATAAAATTATATGGTTTAAATCAACTGTATTTAGTCTTTGTATGATAATATATAAATAATCAAACACTACCTCCTTATAGTGATTTTCAGCGAGGATGCATATGAGTGTTATCTTAGGTACCACTTCTTATATCAAAATACAAATGTATGTTTTTGCTCTTTTAAAGATATATAAAAAATATTTTATTGTGTGTGTATAAGAGGATTGAATTCTTTGTTTATTCACACACAGAATAAAATCAGAGAGTGTTTGTTTCAAATATGGAAAAGAGTTGCTTATTTGAAACAAACACTGTCAGCAGATTATATCTATCACCTGAGTAGAAAAACTGTGATTTGGTAAACCTGAACTGTATTTTTTGAGTATAGAATATACTACCAGGTTTGACATTGGATGAAACGAAACTCTATTGAAATCTGGTACTTAGCTTCCTCCTGACAACTCGTAAATTAATTTGGTTCAGTCAAATCTCCGTTTATTTGCTTTCATTAAAATTCTTATTCTTTTTTCCCTATGTTTATTCTTTTAGACATTTAATCCCTAGTTATCTTTAGAGAATGTATAGAGCCAATTATGATCTCCTGCCAGTAAGTTCAGAAAAATCTACCAATGGCACACAGTGTGATAACTAGAAGTTACTTTTCTTGAGCATTTCTTTTTCCTTCCTTTTCTTCCCGCCTCCCCCAGATTTCTGGCATAGGGCATGAGCACTCACCAAAGAGAGAGAGACAATAAGTGGGAAAGTCAGAAACTCCCCCTGACAGAGGATGGCCACATTGCAAACCCTTCTCTTCTTGGGATTTTGGGCATACACACACATGTGCCCGGTGTGATTTTTAAGCTGCCAGGTCTAGGACTTTCACTACAGATGGCCCTGTGGGAGTTCTGTGCCTTAACCATCACACCACCTGCTGGTTCAAGGATTTATTATAAGTGACCTATTACAGGGCCAGCAGATGGCATAGCAGTGATATTCCTGGGCTCTCACATGGCTGATCACTGTTCCAGTGCCAGACCCAGTGACTTGAAACACACCAGGCACATGTACATGTGTGCCCAAAATCCCAGGAGGAGAATGGAGGAGAATGGATTTCTGCGTGACTATCCCTTCTCTGCAGGTGGGGTGGGGGTGGGGGGTGATTTCTCACTTTCCCTCTCACTGTCTTTTTCTCACTCTCTTTTCTCTCCAGCAGCACATGTACCCTAAGGCAAACCTCTTAAAATAAAAAAAAGTAAGAAAGAAAGAAAAAGAATTACCAATTATAAGAACATTACCCTTTCTTAACACTTCTGTTTTCATTACCTTAGCAAATTGAAATGGCCAATTATAGGATGTTAGATTTGAGGAAGTGTCCTAGTTTGTCTGTGCTGCTGAGAAATTTATTAAAAAAAAAAAACAAAAACAGAAATTTATTTAAACATAGTTCTGAAGGCTAGGAAGTCCAAGAACAAGGCATTGACAACTTTGGTGTCTGAACAGGGCTGCTCTCTGCAGCCAGGAGTGTGCTGTGTTCCTGCATCTTCCAAAGAGGACTAAAAATATTTCCCAGGGCCAGCAGGTGGTGTGGTGGTTAAGGCTAGACTCTCACATGGCTGACCATGGTTCGAGTCCCAGACCTGGCAGCTTGCTTTCTCACTTTCCTTCTCTCTCTGGTCAACTTAAAAAAATAAAATAAGATAAGATAAAATAATGACAATGAATGGGATTAAATAATTATTTTTAAAAAGAATGTATCATCCCATGACAGAGTGGACAGAAGGGGGTGAACTCACTCCCTCAAGCCCCTTTATTAGAGTCTTAATTCCTTCCATAAAATCTCTGCCCTCATGACTTAATCATCTTTTGAAGACTCCCTCTTAATGTTATTTTGTTAGTGGTTAAGTTTCAACATATGCATTTGGGGCACTTGTACAGATCATAGAAGGGATGGAGGTTAAGAAATCTTATAGTTCTGATGATCTATTTAATAAATGAGACTGAAGAAACCCAGAGGTCATATTTTTATGTTCATGCAAATAATTAAATCAATAGGTTTATCCACATTTTGAAGCCATTGTTTATTTATCTGTACTGAATGTACATTAATGTTCCTTTGTTAAATAAACACTTGTTAAAGGCGATTATATCCTTTTAGCTCATCAGTTTTCTGTTTATCATGGAATCTGGATTTGCATTATTATTTTTGTTTTGTTTCATGATAAAATTCAGAAACAATGGCATCGAGGATTATATTATTACATTTTGAATAAGCAATTTTATCCCTTCCTATAATAGATTCCAAATGAGTAAAGTCTTCCTATAATCTGGATGTTCCCTCACCTCTCAGTAAGCTGAATGTGAATGACCAAGGGGGACTTAATAACTCACAGGTATACAGATGGTAGAACATAGCCTTTAGGTAGACTCTTATTATATTGCTATTAAGATGACTAAGTGATAGAGATTAAATAGTGTTATAAAATGATCCTTGAGCCAAATTCATGCAGATTTGACCACACATGTTAAAGACAGCTATGAAAGTTTGGTGTGAAGATCTCGCTTTTCAGTGCAACTTTCAGTAAAATTTGAACTTATTCCAAAATTATTTTTGTTAAATATTTGAAATGAAAACACTCTAGAGTAGTTTGATTTAGTATAATATGACACCAGTTGGGTACTGTTTTACTCAGCTCAGACTTTATAAGGAAATGCTCTAGAATGGATGACATAAACTTTTGTTTCTCATCATCCCAGAGGCTCAGTCTGTGTTCAGGATGTCGGAATTCTTTGTGAAGGTCCTTTTCTGGGTTATGTCCTCGCATGGCCTCTCCTTGGTGCGTGTGCACAGAGAGAGGACTGGTCTCATATTCTTGTAAGGGCACTAGTTACATCACAAGGGCTCCACTTTTATGATCTCATCTAAACCTAATTTTCTCCGAAGGCCCTATCTAACAAACACCATTAACATTATGGATTAGCCTTTAACATGAATTTTGGGGCCTCTCAAATAGTCCACAGCAGGAACATTTAATATTAAAGATCACTTTAAAAGCTTAGTTCAAACATTTTAAAAATAAAAACACTGTGGTTAAGGTGGTGAATCTCATATAGCTGACAGTGTGGCTAGAGTCTTGGGCCTGTGGCTTGAGCAACATACCAGGCACATGAGGGCGTGCATTCTCAAAATCTTGAAAGGAAGGAGAAATGAAGAAGGGATTGTGGCATGACCATTCCACATAGGGGGTGCTTTCTCTCTCTCTCTCTCTCCCCTTCTCCCTCTCCCTCTCTCTCTCTCTCTCCTTCTTCTTCTCCTTCTTCTCCTCCTTCTTCTTCTCCTTCTCC
>NW_006159736.1:304862-342789 GCF_000334495.1 Tupaia belangeri chinensis
CTTTCCCTCTCTCTCTCTTTCTGTTGAGTGCACGTGGCTTCTGGAAAATAAAATAATTTTTTAAATGGGGCCAGAAGGTGGTGTGGTTGTTAAGGCACTAGACTTCCACTTGGCCAACAATGGTTCTAGCCCTAGACCTGGCAGCTTGAAAATAATTCTGAGGAGGAACCAGCAGTTGGCACAATAGCTGTGTCGCTGGACTCCCATGTAGTCAACCGTGGTTTGAGTCCTGGACCTCGTGGCTTAAACAAATTCCAGTGCATGTGCGTGTGTACATAAGATCCCGAGAGGAGAATGGAGGAAAAGGGATTGAGGCATGGCCATCACCCCTGGGGATGATTTCTCACTTTCTGTCTCTCTGTCTCTCTCTCTCTGTCTTCTGGCGAGTGCATGCCCTATAGCAAAAACCTCTCTAAAAAACCAAAAAAAAACAAAAAAAGAAAAGAAAAAAAAAAGAAAAAGAAAATAATTCTGAGTGCATATATATGTGTGCCCATAATCCCCAGAAAAAAAATGGAGAAGAGAATGAGATGTGGCTATCCCTCCTGGAGAGTGATTTCTCACTTCTTCCTTTCTCTTTCTGTCTTCATCTCTTTCTGGCAAGTGTCCTATGGCAAAAACTTAAGAAAAAAAAGAATTAAGAAAACATAAATGGATATTGCAAAATGATGTGTAAGATATCCAATGAACAGTAAGTGTTACTGGCACTTAGAATTTGTATCACCATGTGAAATTTTATTTGCAGTGATTGCCAGAATATTATTAATACAGAATATTTTGAAAATAAATGCCTTCCATAAATAAAAAAGGGGAAAAAATGTTGGGCACTACTTTTGGATTAAGTACTTAAGCAGAATTATTATAATTACATACAATGAAACAATACTGTTCGCTAAGGTATAATTTGATGGCAGATGGTAAAGTTGTTTCACACTCAAATACATGGCTAGAATACATTTTCTAATAAAATGATAAACCCCTGAGTTCTAATTTCTCATCCCTTATGACTATTTGCTTTACAACTTCCCACATCAGCATTTCTCCCCATTTTCTGATGATGTTGATTATTTTACAGAAACAAAACTGTAACACATTCAACTTTCTCATAGATTCATATTGAACTTTCTTACCTAATTTGAATTCTTTGTCAGCCATCTTTAAGAAAATTTGCTTATATCAAACTTGCATTTTTACATAATTGTTGAAATATGATAATTTGTGATGAGTAGTACTATTTGCTTTAACAATTCACTACCAAGAGTTATGAATAGTCTTAAAAAATATTAACAATGGAAATGAGAATCAGAAAGAAAATAAGTTTTATAGCCCCACAATCTCAGTTTTATAATCTTTCCAGAGCTTCATGAAATCTACGTTTCAGCCGTAAGTATGGTATAAATCAGAAATTATCTTTGCTTTTTAAATAAATGGATAAAAATGCCAAGTATTATAAAAACTTAAGAAAACATATATGCCCTGTAACAATAATTTTTCTCTGTATACTGCTAAAATGTAATGGCCTACATGTGGCCTTTTTATAAATCCGTGCCATGGGGACCAGCAGATGGCGTAATGGTTATGTCACCGGACTCTCACCTACTTGACCACAGTTCCAGTACTAAACTTGGAGGCTTAAAACTCATGCCAGGTGTATGCGCATGCTCAAAATCCCAAAAGGAGGATGAAGGAGAATGCTCATCCCCCCTGGGGAGTGATTTCTTGCTTTCTGTCTCTCTCTCTCTCTCTGTCTCTTCAGTGAGCTCACATACCCTATATTAAAAAAAAAACTCTCTCCAAAAAAAAAAAACACCCATGCCATATGTTGTAGTACTTCTTTCCTAAAATGAGTAGTTGCTTTGTTTATGTCATTTTAAAATATGATGGAAAATATTTTGCAAGTAGAGTCGGATTAAATAAAGAGAACAAATATGAGATATTTGATCATTTTGAATAAAAATATGAATAATTTAGAACCTAAACTATTCATGCCTTAACAGAATGAGAGTTGTCCAAATAACAGGCTTGTATTTCCTCTTTACTAACCTATAACTGTAATTTTATCATGAAAATAGTGTTTTTCTCCTCTGAGGATTAGAGAGTTGTAAATAAGTAAAAACAAGAAGCAATGACTTCCTCTTGAATTCCTTCAACTTTGCTTAGCATTTTGTGCTAAATAAGTTCCAGGAGCTACAATTACTAAGAAACTATAGATTTCAGTACAAAAACCAGAAAGAATTGCTGTATTATACACTGAATTTAAATAGGCAATCATAATATGAGTTGATAACAATCACATTCTTTTCTACATAAAACTTCCATTTGTCCTGTGATCGTTCTTAGCATTTTATATAAGGAGGTAAACACAAGAACGTGATTTGCTCACCAATGCAAGCAGAGTAGAACCTGGATGATATTTCATCTGACACTAGAAAGACACTTGGGCTATAGACAGTATCCAAGATTGGGCATAGCTCAATGAAAAAGGTTACCATGTCAATCTGCATCTGCAATACAAACTCCAATACTTCCCTGCTCCCATAGCTTAAATTATTTGTAGACAGAAAAAGATAACTTGCTATAATTTTATAATTGATTGAAAAACTTAACTATAAAGTTTTGGGATTTTTGGCTTTTTTTCTTTGTTTGATTTTTTTGGGCATAAGTGCTTGTAGGAGAGACAGAGAGAGAGAAAGTGAGAAATGATCCCTTAGTAGGGATGGCCACATCACAGTCCCTTCTCCATTCTCCTCCTGGATTTTGGGCATGCGTGTACACACGCCCGATCTGATTTTCAAGCCACCAGATCCAGGACTCAAACCACAGTTGGCCATGTGGCAGTCCAGCACTTTAACTACTATGTCACCTGCCAGCCCCCTTAACCATAAAGTTTTTGAAATATCTATCTAATACTTTCATTTTCTCATTTCTATATAATAGATATACATGATATGGCACTATACATTACATACAATATACTTTTCATCCATCTATTGTGAATTGAATCAACTTGTGTTTCAAAGTGATGGATTATGGATGTGGTCACAGGAAACCCTGAGGCCATCAAATTGTAAGTGTGTTCAGGGGGCAGATTGAGAATCTTGGGCAATCAATCATTTAACTCAGATACTTAAAGAAATTTTACTTTTGAGATTGGAGAATATTATTCATAAATACGCTTATATATGTATACATATCTTTTTTTGAAAAATGATGAATAGCCCTAAGACAAATGGCATGGAGACTTAGTGGAAACAGATGATTTGTATTCATTTGCTCTGGTTAACAAGCATCACTATTAAAAGGCACCACTCTTAAATACAAAAAAACAACAAACAAACAAACAAACAAAAAAAAACCACTCTTTCATTTATTTATTTTTTAAAGGAATAATTTTATTTAACTTTACCTATCTGTCTATCTATCTATCTTTGAACGGAGAGGGAAGAGAAAGAGAGAGAGAAAACAAGCTGCCAGGTCCAGGGCTCAAACTGCAGTCGGCCATATAGGCATCCAGTGCCCTTAACCACCACACTACCTGCCGGCCCCAGAGTACCTCTCTTTTAAAGTTATCAATATAGTTGAGAGTACTTCTCACTAGCACCATTTTTTTTTTTTTTTGAGAGATTTTCACTGTAGGGCGTGTGCGCTTGCCAGACAGACAGAGAGAGACATAGAGACAGAAAGCGAGAAATCACCCCCCAGGGGGGATGGTCACGCCGCAATCCCTTCTCCTCCATTCTCCTCTCGGGATCTTGGGCACGCACGCATACGCGCCCGGCGTGAGTTTTAAACCACCGGGTCCGGGACACGAACCGCGGTCGACTACGTGGGAGTCCAGCGACAGCCATTACGCTAACTGCTGGTTCCCGAGAGTACTTCTCAAAAAAATCTTTTAAGTGTATTCATCTGTTTCTTCCATGAGCAAGAAGGAAAGAACAGTCCCAGGAGGGTCTTGAAGCCACTGCCATCCCTGGCTTCAGTCAGCCCTGAGCCATGGGCATGCACATTCTTGGCATGTACAGGGAGGTCTTCAGACACAAACATAGAACCTTCTCAGTCTTGTAGAGCATTGTGTTTTACTGCTGCACCATAGTCTACCCCTCTTTTTAAAAGTGTATCTACATTTCTCTAATTAGATGATTAACATTGATGTAACTGTAGAACAATTTATTATTTAGATTTTATGCTTCTTGAGAATAAAAATGGTGACTTGTTCATAACAGTAGTCCCAATATTTAACATATAATAGTTATTCCATAATTATTTTTAAAAGCATATAAACTTATGTGCCAACCTAGTGATCTGCATTTATTGCATTTATTTTTTTATCCTCACAACAATCTTATAAAGCAGATGATATTTTACTAATTATTATTATTATTTTGTAAGAAGCCTTATAACCCACTAGTTGGTTAGATAAATTTGAAGTTCCCAAGGATGGTATTTTTACTTTGTTCCAAACTACCTTACCAATCTTTTCCCCATACTCTAAACTCACCCACTCCCTATCCAGCCATGATTAACGTTTCTTACACAATACCATTTTTTTTTAAATGTTGTCCCTTTGCAAATATGGCTCCTCCCATCACACTTTTGACTCTTCTGTCACCCACAATTCTACTTGCATGTTATGTCTTTCCTTTGCTATAGTTCCTATAGGCCTTTGGACCTTCCTCCATAAAGCATCAGTCATTTTATATAATACTAAAACACTTTTTAAATAATTATTTCTTATGTAAATAATTGACTTGTTAATTATTATACTCTGTGCAATTATAGTCATGGCTTTCATCCTCTCTCAGTTTTCTCATTCTTAAAAATGTTGATGTTACAGGGCCAGCAGGTGGCATAGTGGTTGTGGCGCTGGACTCCCTCATGGGCCGTGGTTCAAGTGCCAGATCCAGTGGTTTGAAACTCATGCTGGGTGCATGTGCACCCAATATCCCCAGAGGAGAGTGAATGAGAACAATCGTAGCATGGCCATCCTCCTTGGGGAGTGATTTTTAGCTTTCCCTTTCTGTGTCTCTCTATATCTACAGTGCATCCACATGCCATATAGTAAAAATCTCTCTAAAATAAATAAAATAAAATGTTAATGTTACTACTTGCATTATAGGTATGTGGAGATTGTAGATAAAAAGCACTTAGTAAGTACTCAATACATGTTACACATAATACCAATGCATTTATCTTTTTTTTTTTTTTTTGAGAGGTTTTGCTATAGGGTGTGTGCGCTTGCCAGAAAGACAGGGAGATAGAGAGCAAGAAATCATCCCCCAGAGGGGATGGCCATGCCACAATCCCTTCTCCTCCCTTCTCTTCTCAGGATCTTGTGGGCACACATGCACACACGCCTGGCGTGAGTTTAAACCACCAGGTCTGGGTCTCGAACCATGGTCTACTGCATGGCTGTTCAGTGACATAGCCATTATGCTAACTACTGGTCCCTCAATGCATTTATCTTTACTACAAGTTTCATTACCCCACACAGCTATGGCTGTCTTGATAAAATGTCTTATTTATATTTGTAAAGGAGAGATCCTCTCATTACTACCACAGAGCATGTATTTAGTAGATTTTTACAAATAGTCAATGATTATTTCTTAACAGCTCTTTGGTGATAATTCTGAATTTTGTTTTTCCTTTTCAAAAAGTGGATTGTACATACACCGATGTAAGTTGAATAATATAGTCACTACTAGTGATTGAAACCATTTTGTGTTTACTGCACATAGTATATGACTATTAAACAAAGCATCCATTCAGCTGTTTCACCTTTTGTTGGAAATCTTAGTGATCACTTCTAGCAAGCTAATTTTGCAAGTATCCCCGCCAACCACTTCAGCTTAAGACTGCATATTGTTTCAAGCTCCATGTTATATAAAATGATGCTCATTAAAATGAAGGAATTAAATGGCTTAACATGGGTTAAGTTTTAGACCCAATTCCATATTCTGCCCTTAGGTTTCTAGTTTGTTAATTTGCCAAGGTCGTGTGTACTCAACAGAGAAAAGACAGGAGTGAGAAAGCACCAACTTTGAGTCATGGTCAGGCACAGTCACTTCTTCATTTCTCCCTGCCTTTGAAATTTTGGGCATGTATGCACATACATGGATACGTGTGTTTCCCAAGTCACCAGGTCTGGGACTTGAACCACACAAACAGGCAGGTGCTATCCAACCCCTTAACCACTATGCCACAGCTTGCCCTGCCCTTGGTTTTCATTAATTCACCTATTAATGTCTAATCACTCTAATCACTCTATCCAGTTACCAATACAAGCTGAGAAGAGTAGGCTAATTCTAAACAGAAAACAAAACAAAACAGAAAACTGAGTGGTTATTGGCTACATAGAAACAGATTCTCCTCTTTGTTTGGCTTTATTTCCAAGGGTCTGATTTGTCAGGCTATCATGCTGACAGACCACAATAAACACGTTATCGCCATTGCCTGATGACTGCTCTGTCTGATTGCACCACGGGCCTTAACTCCTGCCTGCAGCTTGTTCTTGGCAGAGAAGTCCTAGTGCTTTTTTAAAAAAGAAAAATTTTTAATTTTGTTAGAGGGTGTATGCACTTGCTGGAGAGAGAAGAGAGGGTAAGTTAGAAAGCACCTCCGCCCAATGGGGGATGGTCATAGTGAAATCCCTTCTCCTTCATCTCCCCTTTTGGGATTTTGGGCATGCATACATATGTGCCTGGAGTGCTTCTTAAGACACTGGGTCTGGGATGAACTGCATGATTGACCATGTGGGATCCAGCCACCCAACCACCATGCAATAGCTGGCCCCCACCAATCCTTTTAAAAGTGCACACAAGGCGGGGCCAGCATGTGGTGTGGTAATTAAGGCACTGGATTCTCACATGGCAAACTGTGGATCCCTGACCTGATGGCTTGCTTTCTCACTTTCCCTTTCTCTCGGTGTCTCTCTCTAATCCAGTTTAAAAATTAATGATGAATAAGGTTAAATAAAATAATTCTTTTTTAAAAAAAAGTAAATTGCTAAATCAATTTCAGGTTATTTGGCAACTTCACATTATGGAGTCTTGTAACCTTTGAATATGGTGTATGTCTCCTTGGATTTATGTATTATTTAATTTCTCTAAGCACAGTTTTGTAACTTTTGGTGTACATGTCTTTTGTGCCATTTACCAGATTACCTCTACTTTATATTTTTGAGAGAGTTTGGTTTGTTTTTTCTTGTATTTGTTTGTTTGCTTTTCATTTGCCAGCGGGGTTAGGGGATCAGAAAGGGAGAGAAAGGAAGAGAAAGAGAGGGAGAGGAAGAAAGCACCCTTTGATATGGTATGCTCATGCAATGATCCCTTCTGCATTTCTCTGTCCTATTGGGATTAGGGGCATGCATACACGTGTACCTGGTATGTTTTTGAAGCCACTTGGACCAAGATTAAAACCACAGGTGGTCATATGGAATACAGCTTTCCCTAACCAGTGGGTATGGGGCCACCGATTATCTTTTTATCATTGTACAGGATATGTTTTTGTAATTTATTTTCTAATTGTTTATTAGTAGTACATTAGAGTACAGTTTATAGTCTATACGTTTTTTTTATTTTTATAAAACATCAGAATTTTTATTGCTTTAAGAACACAGAATATGAAACAAATGTGGAAGCTTCATGAACTTACGAGTCATCCTTGTGCAGGGGCCATGCTAATCTTGTATCTATATCATTCCATTTTAGTATATGTGCTGCCAAGGCGAGCACTACATATTTTATTCTTATGTCATTGCTGAACTCATTTCTTAATGTCATCTATTAACTTTTTAGTAGATTGCATTTGATTCATAACAAATAAACATGTCATCTGCAAATAAAGAGGTTAATTACATTCTTTCCAATGTAGTTGCCTTTTACCTTTTCACTTTCTCCTATTCAATAGCCAGAATCTCCAGCATAATGTTGAGTGTAAGAGGTGAGAGCAAACTTACCTTCTCCCTGATCTTATGTAGAAGGATAGGTCTTTCACACTAGCCTGGTAGTTGTATATTTTCAATAGAATTTTTTTTATTATATTGAGCAAATTCTCTCATTTCTATTTTGCTGAGTATTTTGTTGTTCAGGGATGGATGTTAATTTTTGTTAAATACTTTTGATATTGTTATATGGTTCTCCATTTTTTATTTTGTCATTATTATAAATTATATTTATTAATTTAAAAACATCAGAGTAACCATATATTCTAGAATAAAGTCCAATAGATTAAATGGAGAATTATCTCATCTTCTATTTTCTCTAAGTTTTGTAAAGAGTAAGTAATATTTCTTCTGTAATTTCATCAATTTAGACATCTAAGCTAGCTCTTCTCTTTTTATGTGATATAGGGTGTGTATACTCAACAGGGAGGGGTGGAGGGAGAGAGAGAGAGAGAGAGATAAAGCATCCCCTGGGGGGATAACCACACTATATAATCCCTTCTCAGTCTCTTCTCAGGATTCTAGGCACGTATGCGCGCCTACACACATATGCCTGGCATGTTTTTCAAGCCACTTGGTATAGGATTCAAACTATGTAGTCAGTCATGTGGGATCCAGCTGCCTTAATCACCATGCCACCTGGTTCACCCAAGTTATTATTTTTTTTCTTTGTGGGAAAATTTCTCTACTAATTCAGTATCTTTAATAGACAAAGTCTTACCTGAGTTATCTGTTTTCTGTAGTTACTTAAATGAACTCTGGAAGTTTTCTTTGTCCTACAAAGAATGTTTTCACCTCATTTAAAATTTCAATTTTATTGGAATAAAGTTGATCATAACACTCACTAAGCATTTAGTAGAATAGAAGAATCTGTAATGGCATTACTTTTAATATTTCTGATTTTAGTAATTCATATCTTCTCTTTTTCTTTTCATTTGTTTTTTCTTACTCATATTTATCTCTGGTGTTCATTTTGTGTAGTTTATTTTACTGTCTCTTCAAGTTCAGTATTTTTGTCTTCTTAGGTGTTTAATTGGTTATAATCCCATATAGTACATCTTTTATCTCACACATTATAGCTTTTACCTCTAAAAAATTAATTTAGGTCTTTTATTTCCATGTCTACTTAGCTGTTTCCTTATAAGGAATATAGTTTATAATAGTTCAAATATCTTTAATACTTAATTTTAACATTTGTTTCTTTTCTGGGTCAATTTTAATTTGTTGAATTTTCTCCTCATTATGAATTATATTTTACTGCTTTTTTACACCTGATAATTTTGAATGGATTGCCACATACTGTGAATCTTTCCTTATTAAGTGCTGGACACTTTTTTGCCCGTAATAGTCTTGAATATTTTTATAGAATACTATTATGTTACTTCTAAACTGTTTGATCCTATTGGGTCTTGCCTTTATTTGTTAGGCAAGACCAACACACTGTTTAATATAGAGTTATTATTTCCTATAACTGATGCAAGACCTTTCTGCTGGTCCCATAAATTGGAACATCAACTCGTGGGAGCATAATTCTTGGGAATATCCTTTCTTGATGTTCCCATGAATCACAAAGTTTTCTATTCTAGTTGGTCTTCTTCTACTCTTAGGCCTATATGAACAAAGTAAAGTCTTCTGTTTGGGTCTATTCTGTTCATTCTTTATCTTGCCTTAGATAGTTTCATCTAACACAGGCACTAAAGAAGATTGTTGAGTATTCAGGAGGCACATTCTTCAGATTTTCAGTTTTCTATTTTTCAGCTCTCTGTTACACTTTATTTTTATTTTACTTTATTTTTAAGGTTTTGACATAAGGTGTATGTGCTTTCTGAAGAGAGAGCGAGACAATGATAATGAAAGTGAGAAATAACTCCCCCACCCCACCCCCAATAGAGATGGCCATGCTACAATCCCTTGTCCTCCATTTTTGGACCCCAGCAATTTTCTTCTCTGGATTTTGGACATGCATGCACATTCATGCGGTATGATTTTCAAGCCAACAGGTCCAGGTCCCAAACTGCGGTCCACCATGTGGGAGTCTAGTTCCTTAACCACTGTGCCACCTGCTAGCCCTTTTACACTTTACTGAGAACTCTCGATACCTTGATCTCCCTGCAATGTCTTTATCACTCAAGGAGCTAACTGGGCCAGTTATCCCTCTGTGTGCCATGGCTTAGAGACAGTAAGCTATAGGGCTAGCCTCATTTGTTTCCCATATCTCAGGAATCACTATTGTAAGCTACATGAAGCACCATATTTAAAAAAAAATAATATACTTTGTTCAATTTAATTTGGTTTCATGAGGCAGAGTATATCTATTCCATCTTGATTGGAATCAGAAATCTCTTCCACAAGATTTTTTTAAAAATTACAAGTAACCTGGGAACCAGCAGTTAGCATAATCGCTATGTTGCTGGACTCCCATGTAGTCGACCGCGGTTCGCGTCCCGGACCCGGTAGCTTAAAACTCACGCCGGGCGCGTGTGCATGTGTGCCCAAGATCCCGAGAGGAGAATGGTGGAGAAGGGATTGCAGCGTGACCATCCCCCCTGGGGGGTGATTTCTTGCTTTCTGTCTCTATGTCTCTCTCTCTGTCTATCTGGTGAGCACACGCACCCTATAGTGAAAAACCTTTCAAAAAAAAAATTACAAGTAACCCACTATACATAATTAATTCAGACAGGAAGAAATATCAATGGCCAATAAATACAAAAAGATACTTAGTAAGAAATTTAATTATGTATATGAATGTCCAATTTAAAAAATGACTTGCCATTGTTAGCAAAATTGTCCTGAAGTAAACAATACCCTGTAAATAGTAGTGAGAATAATACAGTCATTTTGGAAAATCTGGCACTAGATATTAAAATTTAAGAAAATAATATATCATGTGCTACAGTAATTTGCTTTCAGAGAATCTAACCTCAAAATTAAAAGGAACCATGCTATAAAGTGATAATCATGGCAGTGAAATGGCAAAGCAGAGAAAATTCTCAAATATCCATAAGTAAATACTCAAATGCATGAATGTATTATTGGTATGCTATGGGAAACAAATTAGTTACTGAAAAGAGTATGTTCATTTTCATGGGCCTGAAGCAATAATCATGATATATTGTTCAATTAAAAGAGAAACTTGCCAAATTCCATTAATAATATAATCAAATCATCTTGTTTAAAAAAATAGAAATAGAAAAGAACAATGAAAAAGCAAAATGATAAACACCATCCTAATATTTTTTCCCCATCTGCAGGGCATGTTGGAAATGTTCCATGAAAAAGTAATACATTTTTTAATAAATTTATCTCTGTCTCACATTACTTGCTATACTGAGCAGGTATTACTTTCACAATGAGGTTTTTTTAAATGTTATAAACAATTTAATATTCCAGGAATATTGCCAACCACAGTCCAATATAATTTGCTTAAATATTCACCCACATATTGAAAGAAAATCAATAAAGAGAGCTGCTTTACTTGTGTATGTAATGAAACTTGGGAGTTAACAGAATCTACTGTTTATCTAATTGCAAGAGAAATTACTCAGTAGATGAATGATATAGGAGATTGTTACCATTTAGCATTTATTCTGAAAACAAGGCACTAGAAATGACAGGAACATTTTAAAATGCTTTAATGTACCCTGTACTTTGACTCCTGCTACTCATTGCCCAAGGATATCATTATGTAATTTAAAATGAGACCGTTTTAACTAATGAACTGATTTTTTTTTTATGTTTTTCTTGTTCTAAATTAATCAAATTTAAAATTTTTGTCTTGAATATTTGTTGTTTTAATGTTTTGCTCTTTTTTTACCTCTATAGTTTTCTTTTGGGTCAGTCTTCTGTTTTATTGGACTTCCTTAGAACTTCGTCTTATACCAGTAATATTATGATTACTAAGTATGAATATGCTTTCACTGCAAGATTAGATCCCTTCCAGCTACTCAGTCAAAAATATTTTCTGACTTGACTGTTGGTTAAATATACTATACAAAGTGGGACCAGCAGTTAGTGTAATGGCTATGTTGCTGGACTCCCAGGTAGTCGACCGTGATTTGAGTCCCGGACCTGGTGGCTTGAACTCATGCCAGGTATGTGTGTGTGCGTGCCCAGGATCCTAAGAGGAGACTGGAGGATAAGGGATTGCGGTGTGGCCATCCTCCCAGAGGGGTAATTCCTCGCTTACTATCTCTCTGTGTCTCTCTGTCTTTCTGGCAAGCTCACGTGCCCTATAGCAAAACCCTCTCCAAAAATAAATAAATATATAAAAATATATACTATACAAAGAAACAACCCTAAACTGATTCATAGGTATGAGTCTTTTGAATTCATCAAATCAAGGTTTGCCTGCAACATGGTCTCACCCTAGACTTTCACCTTCCAAAGATAGTCAAAACAAATTTTTCATAATTTACCATAGTTCAAAGATTTTCTACTACTTTTGGAAAATACTGGATGAAACGTATTCACATATATATAACTTTGTTTAAATTTCCTTTTTAAAACAATCCAAAAAAAATAGAAAAAGGTGAATGTAACAGACTTCTCTCATCATTTCAAAAAGGTGACATATTAGAAGAAGGGATTCTGTAATCTCCCTGGGGAAAATAATAGCTGAGTTTATAGATTCTCACTATGTGCTCAATGCCATCTTAAGCAATTTATGTATGTCTATTTATTCCTCTCAATAACCATACTTTAGCATGTACTATAGGGCACATACACTGGATGGAAAGAGAGACAGAGAGAGAGAGAGAGAGAGAGAGAGAATGTGAGAAAGCATCCCCCAGGGGGATGACCACACTGAAATCTCTTCTTCATTTTCTTCTTGGAATTTTTTGGTCACACATGCACACGCTCTCAGCTGTTCCTCAATCAGCTTGGTCTGGGACTCGAAGCATGCAGTCAGCTATGTGGGATACAACTGCCTTAACCACTATGCTACCTGGAAAGCCCACACTGTGCTATTTTTTATTACTATTTTTAGTCACATTTTATAGATATAAAAATATAGGTCCCAGAAGGCTTAGTATTTTAGAGTAAGTTATCTTAGTGTCAAGTCAGGCTGAAGGGTCACGTGGTTATATCCATAATTGCCACATGATAGCACTCCTATAGATCATTTTAACTCACAATTTTAAATCTTAACTCTTCTGAAAATTGTCATGGTATCTAAAAATAATTTTATTATGAAATTGAACAACCTAAATGTTAACATTATACAGTAATGCTACAATCATATGTATTATCTACTTTAAGCTCTTGGGGTCGTTTTTTTTAAGTAGAAATTGATTTTTGTTCCAACTCAAAATACATAAAAATAGATTTTCTCACACTCTTAGAATTATAAAAGAGAAAAAGTATTGAAGTGATATTTCATCCTCATGTGCCTCTGAAACATTCATCGTTAAAGGAAGCCAATAAAGAAAAGCGATCTCTCATCTCCTCACAAAGAGAGGGCAGGTCTTCTCTTATTATTGCTTAAGTATGCCAAGAGTTTTCAAAATTTGCAAGGTGTGAAAGTTTGGTGGACTGTCTTTTCTTTAGATTTTCTGTTGTGGTGAATATAACCAGAAATAACTGAAGTAAAGAAATGAAACTGTAAGATACCTTTAGAAGAAAGACACTAAGGGAAAGTTGATGTTGTAATCATGTTTCTACAAATAGACGGTATGCAGAAAAAGAGACACTGCCTCAGTGCTGAAAGAAAAATAGGCTTATGAGCCAGCTGGTTTACACAAATTATCTTGACATTACAGTTTCATCTAATCACACTGAGAATTTAGAGCTCATCAAGCTCTGTACAGTCGATTTCTAGCATGCCAACCAATGACTGTACCATCATTTATTACCCACTTTGTTATAATATGAGTTACTCAATCCCATTTCTCTCATGCCCTTAGTCACACTTCTGTTGTTCTTGTTAAGCCCTTTCTGACTCCTTAAAATGTTTTTTTAAAAAAACTTTTACTCAATAACATATTTTATATAAATTCTAGTCTGCTATATATTTAACTTTTCCATTGATCTCTTCCTTGCCATCAGTTTTCATTTCATTTGCTTTCTAATTCATATAGTCACGTCTCCATAAATGTGTACTACACAGAGACACATTCATGCAAATACACATGAGTGGGAATAGTATGTGATTGCTTAGAGGTTCACTGTATAATGTGAATTGCCTTCCAATCTCCAGAAGTTTAGTCAGATTTTATTTAATTCCATTTAGAAATTTAAAAAATAGGCAGTAGAGAGAAGAAAGGTGATTTTTGTAATGCCATATAGAATCCAAATAAGAGCTCAGAATTCTTATCTCCTTGAAAGTAGCCTATCTAGGAGCCAGCAAATGGTGTTATGGTTACAATTGTGGGACTCCCATGTAATCAACTGCCTTTCCAGCCCTGGACCCAGCGGCTAAAAACTCAAGCTGTGTGCATGTGTATGTGTGCCAAAAATCCTGAGAGGAGAATGGAAGAGAAGGAATTGTGACATGACATCCCCATTAGGGGATGATTTCTTGCTTCCTATCTCTTTGTCTCTCTGGTGAGTGCATGCACCCTATAGGAAAAAAAAAAAAAACTCTCAAAATAAAAGGAAAAGAAAGTAGACAATCTCATTTATCTAAATCATTCACTTACTTAGTCTCAATTCATTAGTCAAATAGCTAAAATGCACACATTCTACATACATGTCAAACATACATGTATACTAACATCAACAGTGGCAATAATAATACAAATTTAGCAACAAGGGTAATATAATATTCTTTGATCTCCTGTTATATGCTCAGAAAGAATGTATTATTCACAAGGAAAGCACCATGCAGCCTACAACAACTCTAGCTGTCATAACGGTTGTATAAATTGGGTGTCTTAAACAACAGAAATGTATTTCTTCAAAGTTTGGAGACTGGAAGTTGAAAATCAGTGTGCTATTGTAGTTAAGCTCTATTCTTAGCTTATAGTGGCCACTTTATCTTTTTTCTTAGATAAGATGGAAAAAAAGAGAACAAGGGAACTTGTGCTCTCTGGTATTTCTCCTTATAAGGACACTAGTCCTTTCATGAAAGTTCCCCCCTCCTCACCAAGTCTAAATCTAATTAACTCCCAAAGACCCCCATCTCTAAATACTGCCATGAGGTGAATTGGGGCTTTAACATATAAACCGGGGAGAGGGACACAATTCAGCCCATATCCCAGCCCCTAATAATGTGTGCAGAATGAGTGAGTGGAGCTCTGGTTCAGGTATCTGTGTTCTTCTAATCCACATTTCTGAATAGGTCTAGGCTGATAGTGTCAGAACAAGAGGAAAATAAAAAATGAATAACTTAACTGGAATAAAGATGAGAAATGTACGGCATGTAAAATGGTTTCTACCACAAAATCCCTGCTTTTCATTCACCTCACATTCATCATTTAACCTCTGAGTCCATAAATGGGGGTAATAATCTTCCAACCCTCCATCATTCACCTTGGTGCCATAAAGATGAATTCAGTCTGTTCATGATGTAGTTAGGGTTCCTCGGAGACTGGCTGTGCATATGGAGCAGGTTTCAGTAGCTTCCTTTCTCTGATAATGAATGAAGAAGTATTTATCACTATGACTTTTTTAAGCTTGTTTCAACTTGATGACATAGTCTTTATTTCATAACATCCTGCTAGCAACATGATTTCCTGATTGAATTTAAACTAAGTCTTAAGAGTTGTTTAAGGATCACAAATTTTTGAAAAGATGAAGAGATTTCTCACATGCTTCCTTCCCCCACACAGGTACTCTCTCCCCCGCTTTCGCTACCCTACACCAAGATGGCGCCTTTGTTACAGTCAATGAAGTGCATTGACATTTCATTAAGACCTGAAGTTCATAGTTTACACTAGGGTTCATTCTTGATGTACATTCTGTGGGTTTTACAAATGTAAAACGGCCTGTATGCGCCATGATAGTAGTGTCTGACCTCACAAAAACTCTTCTGTGCTCCACCTTTGCATCCCTCCCTCCATAATAACCCCTGGAACCACTGATCCATAATTGTCTTTTGTCTTTTTCAAAATGTCAGCATAGTTGAAATCACAGTTTATAGTCCTTTCCGATTGTCTTCTTTTCTTATTAATACAGACTTAAGACATTTCACATCTTTCCATGGTGTGATAGCTCATCTCTTTTTAGCACAGAATGGTATTTCTTTGTCTAGATGAACCACAATTTATCCATTCTCCTACTGAAGGACACCTTGGTGCTTCCAAGGTATGGCAGTTATGAATAAAGCTCTTTATAAATATCTATGTGCAAGTTATGATGTGGACATATTTTCATTCATGTTTTCAGCTCATTTGGCTAAATACGAAGAAAGGTGATTATTGGATCATATGGTAGGATTATGTTGAATTCTATAAGAAACTTTCACATTGTTTTCCAAAGTAACTGTACCATTTTGAATTTCCACCAGGAGTGAGTGAGATTTCTTATTGCTCCACACCTTCCTCAGCTTTTGGTATTGTTAGTGTTTTGGATTTTCCAAATTATCACAGAAACATAATGTGATCTTGTTGTATCGATTTGTAATTATATAATGGTATGTGACATTGACCATACTTTTCATTTTTTACTTGTCATCTGTGTATCTTCTCTGGTGAAATGTCTTTTCAGATCTGCACATTAAAAAACAAAACAAAACAAAAAAATGCCGGAGGAAATTCTGCACATTAAAAAACAAAACAAAACAAAAATATGCCAGAGGAAATGTATGCTTGCCTGAAAAAAAATAAAATAAAAAAAGGAAAGGGAGAAAGCACCTCCAATGAGATGTGGTCTACAATTTTTTCATTTCTCCATTCTGTCTGGTTTGGGGGTACCCATGCACACATGCTTGGCATGTTTTTTAAGCTTCTGGGTTCAAGGTTTGAACCACATGATGGATACAATGTGGAAACTGGCTCCTTTAACTACCAGACCAAGGGTATGACCCCAGGTTGACCCAGGTTTTAATCAAGTTGTTCTCATTGTTGAGTTATCAGCTCTTTATGTATTTAGAATGACAATATTTTATCATATGTATCTTTTACAATTTTTAAAAATATATCTATAGTTTGTCTTTGTATTCTCTTGAAATTCTAATTTTTAATATATACTGCATTATATTTTCATACTGTTTTAACTGTCCAGTCAGTACTTACATTGATAATGATGATAAACATAAAATTTTCTTTGTAGTGCTTAGGTAGGACTTGACAATTCTTCAATATTAATTTGTATATATAAATATTCTAAATAGGAAAAAATAGAATTTAAGATATCTAAATAGTTTGAGTAGGTCCTAAAACTCTAGTGTATTGCAAATAATCTTAAGAAGCTAATCATTTAAAAAATATAGTCTGTTAGGACCAGCAGTTAGCGTAATGGCAATGTGGCTGGACTCCCACGTAGTCGACCGTGGTTCAAGTCCCGGACCCAGTGGCTTAAACTCACACTGGGTGCATGTGCGTAGGTGCCCAAGATCCCAAGAGGAGAATGGAGGAGAAGGGATTGCAGTGTGGCCATACCCCCTGGGGGTTTGATTTCTCGCTTTCTGTCTGTCTCTCTCTATCTGGCTGGCGAGTACATGAGCCCTATAGCAAAAAACCTCTCAAAAAAAAAAATATATATATAGTCCATTAACTAGTAATATTTTACAAACACATTTTTTAGACTTTCAGAACAGGTCTATGTGAAGAACCAAATGAATCCCAAGCATCAAAATAGCTGATCTGTAAACATAAGAATTAAGTTTACAATGAAGTATGTTTTAGCAACCTATAGATATCAAAATCCTGAAAGAATGTTTTGGTCTATTTTAAAATAAAAATCTGAGTGTGTATTTCGAATCTTTAGATTGTCTGGATAGTGAGGGAGGAAAGAGATCACAGATTGCCCTTTATTTACTGATGCTTTGGAAACAATATCCGTGATAGTTCAGAAGACAGCCAATTAATGGTTTTGGTGGTGTGTTAAATGCTTGAGTAAGGTTGAGTTATTTAATAATCACAAAAGCCCTTTACTGCCACTGGAGTCCTAAGATTAAATTCCTAATTCATATTCTCTACCAGCTTTAAACCTGGCACAGCAAACTAAAGGGTAAAAGCGAGAAATCTCCCCCCAGGGGGGATGGCCACGCCTCACTCCCTTCTCCTCCATTCTCCTCTCGGGATCTTGGGCATGCACGCACACGCACCCGGCATGAGTTTAAGCCACCAGGTCCAGGACTTGCACTGTAGTCAACTACATGGAAGTCCAGCGACATAGCCATGAGGCCAACTGCTGGTCCCAAGGGTAAAACTCTTTAAAACATTCTCTTTCTTCTTCAGATGGTTTGTTGATAGAATTTTTAAAATTTGTTTACCTTTTGTATCCTTCATTGGTTTTGTAACAAATACATCAAATCAGATGGGTTAGAAAACAAATGGATATTTCAATACATGTTTTACAAAGAAGTTATTATATAGACAGATTTGTGGATACATTTCTATTCTGATTCTAGAGTAGGGGGAAAAATTAGTAGACTGCTTTCCTCTTGATAGCCACAGAAACATTCTTCACGAGAAGGTCTTAGGAAAACATTTTGGGAATACTTAATTGAATCATTATGCCCACCTTCCTACTTTTCTCATTTCCATATGGAAGTGAGGCCAGAAGTGAGTTCAAAGGGACAAAACTAGTTAAGAGCTAAACTTGATTTCTGTCCTTGTTCCAAACTGCATTCTCTCACGTGGACTACTGTAATAGTCTTCAACAGTAATCGGTTTCTGTGGAATTAATTAAAACCCTCCAAATCTTTTGTATCCCATCTACCTAGTAATCCAGATCCTCACATGACAGACTCATTTCAGTTGGGTCTGAGTTCCTGTATTACCCCCTTGGGGAAGCCAGAACTGACTTCCCATTCACATTAGCTTCTCCAGTGTCTCAGTCCTATCGCCATGTTTCTTTTTCTTCTCCCTTCTTTGAAATTGCCATAAGGTACATGTACTCTCCAGAGAAAGAGAAAAGAAGAAAGACTCCTCCCACCCTCACTGGTACTGCAGTGGGACACAATCACACTCAACCCTTTCTCCTCTGTTTTTCCATCTTGTTAGGATTTGGGACACTGAGACTAGGATTGGAACCACAATCACCTCTGCGAGATCCAGCTCCCTTAACCACTAGACAATAGTACCATCCCTACTGTGTTCATACAGCATTATTACTGTATGAACCTATCTTCCATGTGTGTGTGTGTGTGTGCTCTCTGTCCTCACATTAGAATGTAAGATTAATGAGGGCTATCTTGTTTAATATGGTCTCAGCAATTTTATATATGCAAGCATATTTGTTTTACTTATGATACATAATGTTAGTATATTTAACTTTTTTTCAATTAAGAAAAGCAGTAAAATAGCACCAAATGCTCATTTCCCTTTGAAATGCATGGCTAGTGAAGTGCACACAGGTTCAGGGAAACCACGTTCTCTGTCCCCAGGGCTGAGCAGTCTGAGCCTATCCTAATACTCTTGATCTTTTAAACAACATGAGAATTACACCTTCAAGAAAAGGACGAGAATTATAGGTAATATCCACATGTTATGCGATGCCACATTTCAGTGGAAATAAAGGAAAACTGAAGTTACTTTAATTCAATTCTACCTTTTGGGATCCTATCATTTTCCTCATTAGGGTGAAAAAGAATCAAAGTATAACATTAATCTTAGGACACAGAAATAATGATGATTCCTAAAACCTAGTCTTTTTTTGGGATGATGACCATACCACAATTCTTTCTCCTCCATTTTCCTCCTGGGATTTCAGGCATAAGCACACACACACACACACACACACACACACACACACACGGCATGATTTTCAAGCCACCAGGTCCACAACTTGATCTGTGGTTGACCAAATGGGAGTCCAGCACCATAATCATTGTACCATCTGCTGACACCGAGAGCCAAGTTTTTATGGAACAGGTAAATGGTTACCATCTCCTGATCAGAATTTGCAGGATGAATTTTTAAAATAAATGGTATTAGAGTGACTCTTAGAGTCTAGGAAGGATGGGGTGGGAGTAGAGGGGAATAAACAATGTAGCTATCAGTCAAGAAAATTGCAGATAGATAAGAGGAACAAGTTCTAGTGTTATAAAGTATAGTAGATAACTATAGTTAAAAACTTACTGTATATATCTTCGACGAGCTAAAAGAAAGAGAATTTTGAATGTTCCTAACACAAAGTATTGACAAATAGTTGAGAGCTGATTATGTTAATTATGCTGATTTGATTATATTTATACTCTTATACTGAAAAATCCCATTGTATTATATACCATAAATATGTACAATTATTATATGACAGTAAAACTTGGGAACTAGCAGTTAGCATAATGGCTATGTCGCTGGACTCCCACATAGTTGACCACGGTTCACATCCCGGACCGGGTGGCTTAAACTCAGGCCAGGCATGTGTGCATGCGTGCCCAAGATCCTGAGAGGAGAATGGAGGAGAAGGGATTGCGGCATGACCATCCCCCCTAGGGGATGATTTCTCGCTTTCTGTCTCTATGTCTCTCTGTCTGTCTGGCGAGCACACGTGCCCTATAGCGGAAACCTCTCAAAAAAAAAAAAACTAAATAAGTAAAAAGGGAAAGATATTGGGGGAAAATGGATAGAAAAACTGTGGCACATATACTCAATGGAATACTCTTCAGCATATACTCTATGACTGAAGCTAATATAGAAACACAGTATATCGATGTAAATACAGATATAGTGTGTGTGAAGAGGAGGGTCTGAGGAAGGACATTTCGAAGAAAAATAGGGAGGCAAATCATTAATGGCACAAAGAAATGTAATATTATCTGTTGAAGATATTTTGTAGTTTTATCAACTGTACTAGGAAGAAATGTTCACCTGTTGAAATATCCATTTTGTAAGCCAAATAATAATGTGATTGAATGTATAAAAGAAAATGAAATTTAAAAAAATTATTGATTTTTTGCCAACCAAGAGTTCATTTAGGAATATGTAAATTAAGATTTCATATATCAAAGCTAAATTAATGCCTATTTTGACTTAAAATACAGAAAAAGTTCCTATGTCCTGTGTACAATGATTTTCCAAGAGAATTTGCTGAAGAATATAGTCATTTCAACTCTATAAAGATAATAGAACTTAGTTTTAAAATAACAGCTCAGTTATATCACTTAGTATTATCTAAATACTCATCTACTACCTCAAATCTACCATGAGGTAGTGGCTGATTTTCTATTAGGATGTAAGAAAGTCATGGAATGTTTTTCTATGCAAAATTTTGTCACGACTTTCCTGACAACTCAGTAGGTTATGATGGATAAAGTATAACACAAAATACATGAGGGGCTCTTTCTAAAGGTTTTGGTTCTTTTCTGTGTATATCAGTGATCGGTGTTTAATAAAGTAAAATAAAACAAGATAGAAAATAAGCTTGTCTAATAATCCTATAAAATATGTGCACAAAATCTATATTATGTTTTTCTTAGACATCTTTTGTATAGTGGGAAAATTGACCTTAATGGGGAAAAAAAAAGAATATTCTCTCTTATTTTTTTTTTTTCGAAAGGTTTTTGCTATAGGATGTGTACACTCACGAGAAAGACAGAGACAGAGAGACAGAAAGCAAGAAATCACCCCCCAGGGGGGTTGGCCATGCTGCAATCCCTTCTCCTCCATTCTCCCATTCTCCTCTCTGGATCTTGGGCACACACACACACACACACGTCTGACGTGAGTTTAAGCCACCAGGTACGGGACTCAAACTGTGGTCAACTACATGGGAGTTCAGTGACATAGCCATTAAGCCAACTGCTGGTCTCGGAAAGAATATTCTTTAGTATGAGAAATTACCATCGCTAACAGTTTAAGATACAAAGTCCACAACATTTTGACTTTGAGATATTCAATTTCCTTTGGTGAATAAGTTTTACAAAGACTATATAAACCTTATGTAGAGTCATGTACCTTGTAGATTATTAATAAATCTTATCTTAAAGAATTATTTTATTTGGGACCAACAGGTAGTGTGGTGGTTAAGGCACTGAACATTCCCCCATGGCTGACTACTGTTCAACTCCCGGACCTGGCGGCTTGCTTTCTTACTTTCTGTCTCTCTCTCACTCTCTCTCTCTGGTCAAATTTAAAAAATAATAAATGAATGAATAAATAAAATTAAAAATAATTCTAGAAAATAATTATTTTGTTTAACTTTATTTATTTATTCATTTATTTATTTATTTTAATTTGACCAGAGAGGGACAGAGCAAGAGAGAGAGAGGGGAAGTGAGAAAGCAAGCCTTCAAGTCTGGGACTTGAACCATGGTTGGTCAGGTGGGAGTCTAGTGTTTTTAACCACCATGCCACCTGCCGGCCCCTGACTATTAATAAATCGTAATTGACTCTTCTTTGACTGCATTTTGTTAGTGAATTTCTCCAGTCCCAAGCCGAGACTGATTAAAACTCACCCCATATTAGCTAAGAGACCTCATCTAATAGCTTAAGCTGTGTTACTAAATAATACCCACCACAGCACTCGCTGTTTTCTGAAACAGTTTCCTTTCCATTCCAACTCAGTTACAGGTTGAATACTGGCACAGGTCCCACATTTCCTCTACTTTTTTGTTTATTAGTCTGTTTAAAGTATCCTAAACTAAGCACTTGTAGGGGCTGAGGAAATCCCAATTCTCTTTGCCAAGGCCCAGAAGGGTTATAGACTACATTTCATTTTCCCCTGATGTCGTTTGACAGTCTTGGCATTGCTAGAGCCGAGTATATGTTCACATGTTACCAGTAGTTATACTCACAGTTTTAAACGTGCATCACCAGTGCCCACTGGAGTCCCAGAGGAGTGAGTTTGGCAGGAAAATGGTCTCTCACTGTTCCCCCAGGTAGACTATCTACACCTGTCATTACCTGGCCTCTATATGCAAATGAAATAATCTTCCCAATTTGTATTTGGGCAAAATGCCATTGAAACAGATGGACATGAGTGTATGTAACTGGGAAATTATGCATATACATTAAATATGCGGATTATGAGCATAAGTCCTTTCTAGGAATATCTAAACATCTGTCTACACTGAGCTCTTGTGTATACTGTTTACACCATATGCCAGCACAGTGGGAGGGCCTTGTCAGAGAGGCAAAAAGGAATATTCACAAATTTTATGAAAATTGTTTCATGGGATGAACTTGAACTTGCCTCACCCTGGGCAAAAGAAACATAAAAAAAAATTGTGAATTTCTTTGTTATTATTTCAAATAGCAAATTTTAAAACTGATTTTGGCAGCAAAAACAAAAGTTTTGGATATTACAAGAAAAATAAAATTTAAATTCTGGTTAATTCTAAAAATGTCTGTGATGTGCATGTGTTATTTAAGCCTTGATGGATTCATCTAAAGGTTCATGATTACTTAATTTGAATCCTTTCTGTTTAAAGCCAAACTTGCAGATCAAGCCAATCAGCATTTTCTAAAACAAATTTTTCACCTACTTAATTGTCTATATCTCTTTATCTTTCAAGGGACATAATATTACAATAATAAAACAATGTTTTAGTGTTGGTATTGTTTTAAGTATTATACAGATAGAGGCTAGCAGATGTCCTAGCAATTACACCTCTGGACTCCCACATGACCGATTGTAGTTCGAGTCCCAGACCTGGAATCTTGAAACTCATACTAGGTACATGTGTGTGTGTGTACCCAAGATCCCAGGAGGAGAATGGAAGAGAAGGGATTGGGTCATGGCCACATCCCTGAAGGGTGATTTCTCACTTTCCCTCTCACTGTCTCTGTCTCTCTTTCTCTCTGGTGAGTTCACATGTCCTAAGGCAAAAAAACTTAAAAAAAAATATACAAATATAGGGACCAGCAGTTAGCATAATGGCTATGTCACTGGACTCCCATGTAGTCGATGATGGTTCGAGCCCGGGACCCGCTGACTTAAACTCACGCTGGGCATGTGTGTGTACATGCCCAAGATCCCGAGAGGAGAATAGAGGAGAAGGGATTGTGGCATGGCCATCCCACCAAGGGGTGATTTCTCTCTTTCTGTCTCTATGTCTCGTTTTTCTGGCAGGCACACGTGCCCTATAGCCAAAAGCCTCTCTAAAAAAAAAAAGTTATACAAGTATAAATAGTCATCATTACTACTTATAAAATTATATTTTTTAATTAATACTATTTATTAAATCAAACATAAAATAAGTACTATAATACTACATTATTTATTAGTATGTATAATGTATGTTTCCAAAATCTTAAAACTCAGTAATGCTCAAGGGAACTAACAGGTGTATATTTCTTTTTTTTTAATTCTTTTTTTGGGATGGGGAGGGGGAAAGGATTTTGCTATAGGTTGCATGCACCTAGGCAAAGACAAAGACAGAGAGACAGAAAGCGAGAAATCACCCCCTGGGGGGATGATCACACTGCAATCCCTTCTCCTCATTCTCCTTTCGGGATCTGGGGCATGCACGCACACACCTCTGGCGTGTGTTTAAGCTCCAGGTCTGGGACTTGAACCGTGGTTGACTATGTGGGAGTGCAGCCACATAGTCATTACACCAACTACTGGTCCCGCATGTGTATATTTCTGATTAGGTAAAGTTTATAAGGTAAATTTGCAATACTGTGTTTACTCAAATCTACAAGATTTTATATAATTGAAGCATCACAATGCATGCATAATTAAATACTCAACAGGATGTCTCAGCTTCAGCTAGATTCATGTAGTAATTATAAAAGATTAATTCAAATTTAGATCATTGTTTAATAAAGAATTAGAAATAAACACCATAATATGAAATCACAGACTTTGAGACTTAGAAAAAATTGTTTATGTTATAAAATTATTCATGGTATGGACTCAATGTAGAGATATTTAGTTTCAACTATTCATTTGGACACTTAAATTGTTTTCTGCCATTTTTATTTGAAACATTTAGATGTCTTTTTTGCTATCAATGAAGTGGTACATTTATTTCAGTTATCTAATTAGGAAAACCCGAGTTTATTAAAAGACCTGGTCATTTAACATTTAATGATCCAAATATTGCAATTGATTAATCCTCTGATTAGCTCAAGTGACATAAATTTACATTAAAATTGCAATGAGAAAATTTCTTTCATTGTTCATTATGTTTTCTCATGCAGTCTCCATATTTAAGTTATGACAAATATGTGCAATTGACAGTCAAATTTACTCCCTCAGCCCAGATCTTAATTTTTAAGATAACCTCTAAGATCTCACGGATATGTTAAACTTGAATTGATCAAGGACAAATAGGAATTTTCCATGTTCAAAAATGTTTTGCTGCATTTCTCCTCTTCTCTAATAGTGTCATTATATTTCTAGCCATGTCTGCACCTAAAAACATTGTTTCTACCTGCCAATCTTATCACATTCTTTCTTCTAGGGCTCTCTTAAACTACTTGTGACTAACCATATTCTCTCTCTAATGTACCAACACACATTTGCACACACTAGTATTTTTATTATTACTTCATTCCTCTGTAAAACCAAATTGTTTAAATCTCTGGCACAAAATATGGTCTGTGTTTGCTCATCTCCATAAGCTTTCTTGTGAAAGGAAGGAGTGAAAAAAATGGGCTATGTACAGTTTATTTTCTCTCTTTTTGTTTATTTTTTTTATACATTCAACCACTGTATATCATTACAGCTTGTAAAATGAGTTTCCCAGCATGAATACACTGTATTACTAGTCCAGTTAAAGGTATTATCATACACCCTATCACCAAAAAATAATTTCCCATTTTTTGTCAGTTAAATGCTTTGCTTCTTTTTCGCACTGATTCCCTTCTTCTTACCCTCCCCCATTGTGTACCCTCTCTCCACATGGTCTCTAGTATCCACAATTGTTTTCCATGCCTTTATAATTTCCATTTTTCAGTTTCTGCTATACACTGTGGACATTCAGTATATATTAATTGGGGACACACATGCCTCTCTTTTGTAGTCTGGCTTGTTTCACTTAGCAGTAAATCTTTTATATTCATCTACTTTCTATCAAATGCTAAGGTCTTATCAGTTTTGATGGCTGAGTAGTATTCCATAGTGTATATTTTCCACCCCTTTTGAATCCATTCATCTGTTTATAGACATTTGGGTTGGTTTCATGTCTTAGCAATTGTGAATAATGTTACAATAAACATGAATGTGCAAGTACTGAGTGTATTCCTGTTCTTCGGGTCGGAATCCAGAAGTAGAATTGCTGGGTCATATTGTAGTTTTATTTGTAGGTTTTTGAGAAACCTCCATATTGTTCACCACAGTGGCCATACTAATTTACATTCCCACCAACAGTCTAGGAGAGTTCCCTTTAGGAGAGTACCCTTTTCTCCACATCCTCACCAGCATTTATCACTGTTTTTTTAATCTTAGCTCTTCTGATTGGGGTAAAGTGCTATCTATCCCTTATGATATGGGATCTTCAGCATTTTTTCATATGCTTTTTGGCTGATCATAGGTCTTCCTTAGGGGACCAGCAGTTAGTGTTATGGCTATGTCCATGGACTCCCATGTAGTCGACCACAGTCTGAGTCCCAGACCTGGTGGCTTAAACTCACACTGAACTCACGCTGGGCGCGTGTGCGTGCGTGCCCAGGATCCCGAGAGGAGAATGGAGGAGAAGGGATTGCGGTGTGGCTATCCCCTCTCGGGGGTGATTTCTTGCTTTCTATCTCTCTGTCTCTCTCTGTCTTTCGGGCGAGCATATGCGCCCTAAGCAAAAACCTCTCACAAAAAGGAAAAAAAAAGAAAAAGAAAAAGAAAAAGTTGTCCAGCTCATTTACCCATATTTTAATTGGGTTGATTATTTTATTTTTCAGGTAAGCTTCTTGAGTTCTCTGTATATTCTGCTTATCAGTCCATTATTTGAGGCATAGCTTATAAATATATTCTCCCATTCTGAGGGTTACTGATTCACTTCAGTTAGTATTACTTTTGCTGAGCAGAACTTTTTTACCCTGATGTAATCCCACTTTTCTATTTTTGGGATTATTGCCTGTGCTTTAGGGATTTTATTTAAGAAGTCTTTGCCTGCTCTGATGTCTCCTAGAGTTTCCCTTGCATTATCCATCATTATAGTTTGAAAGCTTATATGTCTTCAGTTTAGATCTTTGGGTACATTTTGAGTTGATTTTTGTTACTGGTGAGAGATTATGGGTTCATGTTCATCTTTCTGTGGGTGTGTATGCAGATTTTCCAGCACCATTTGCTTAAGAGATTATCTTTTCCCTGCTGGATTGATTGGTGCCCTTTGTCAAAAATCAGTACGGTTTTGGAGTTTTCTTTAAAATACTGATTTCTTCCCTTTTGATAGTCAGTAGTCAGTTTCTTTTTAACTTATCTAGAATAATTTTTAAGGAGGAAAGTGGCAAAGACTCTAATTTAATTATAGAATAGGTATGTTTAATGGAATTTTCTCCACTGGCACTAACATACTGACGTTACCAAAGCTCTCAGGTTTGTAATCCAAGGAACTGAATTTGGTCACCATACTGTATAATTGTGTTAGTCTGAGTCCTCTAAGAAGCAGATGCCAAAATGGGATTAACATGTAAGAGTTTTATAAGGGGAAGTGTTTTTATGGTAGTAATTAAATAAAATATGTAGGTAGGAGCCAAGGATGACTGGATAGCCCTCACATCACCATGTCTGAGTCCAAAGAGAGATGGAAGCCCTCTAAATCCCCTGGTACAATCAAGTTAGACATTCATTAATGCTGTATGGAATCCTTGTGGCATTCTTAGAGGGGTCCTGTGTCTCCAAAAATGGACAAGTTTTCATCATTACTACATTTGGTCGTCATATGGGAGACACTTTTGAGCAGCATTGCCCTGGAAGCACTAGAATTTCAGAGTATAGAATTTCAGAGCAACTGGGGTTCTTGGTCAATAAAAGCTTTTACACTTACTAGTCTGCATTTTGTTGGCCACCATAACCTTGTAAAGAATGTCTATAACTATATTCATAAGAAACTTGATTATATAGTAACAGTTGTTTTGCTTACACTACTTAACCTACAGTGTCAAATATTTGTATTAAGATTAGTAAAATATCTCCATGTTAACATATTTCTATCTAGAACTGAATTCCAATGCAGTTGGATTGATAAACATGAGCTCTGAACAAAAAGATACCAATGGACAATTCAAACTGTAATGACACCAAGCTGTAAGGCTGATTTTATTCCAACTAAAGCTACACCTGCCCCCAAACAACATACACATCGCATCTGGGCCTGAGAACCTTCCGTTTAGGCAGTGCTGTAAAAAGATCAGCTATGACTCTTATATTCCATGATTACTAGTACCCTCTGGATTTGTTAAATTTTGCAAAAAATAAACTACCATGATACTTAATGGTTGAAAGTACCAATTTATTATCCATTTCTCTTGGTTTGGGGGTTGCTATGTGATTTTTCTGGTCTTCAAAAGCTTGACCATAACCGAATAGCCTTGAATGTCCTCACTAGCACGCCTGGGGACTCAGATGGTATAGTAGAGAGAGCACAGGTGACCCAAGCCTCTCTCCACCTGGTCTCTCATCTTGCACACAGCTATTCTTGGCATCATCACCTGTAGCACAAAGATTTCCAGTTATAAGAAATGGCAAGTCCCCAATATGTAAGCACTTTTCAACTCTCTGTTTTTGCTTGCTTGCTCACTTGATTTGTTTATTTACTGAGAGAGAGAGAGATTTTTGTTATTAGGGTGTGTGGACTCACCAGAGAAACAGAGAGACGGAATTAGAAAGTGAGCAATCACCTCCCCACCAGGGCAGAGGGCTGTGGTGCAATCCCTTCTCCTTCATTTTTCTCTTGGGATTTTGGGCACATACACACTTGTGCCTGGCTTGAGTTTTAAGCCGCTGGGTCCAGGACTCAAACTCTGGTCGACTACGTGGAAGTCTAGTGACGTAACCATTATGTTCTCTCCCAGTGTGAGTTTTAAGCCAGGACTCAAACTGCAGTCAGCCATGTGGTAGTCCAGGGACTCAACCATTAGGCCATCTGCTGGTCCCATTGCTTGATTTTTTTTCATTGTCATATTACCTAAGGTAAATGACTTGGTTACCTTCAGTGTCAGTGTGGTGGCAATTATATAAGGGAATGGGTACAGAGAGACTTGAACAAATCGAGAATTGTTCTATCACATCATCTGATTAGTATGTTCCTCTTCCTCCATCTCATCTCTCTCCTTCTCCTATCCTTTCCTCTTCTTTATGTTTATATAACGAACGAGACTATATCTACGTTCTTGTATTTTCCTTTTTATTATTATATTTCTTTCTCCCATGAGCAAGAAAGAGAGGGAGCATCCCCAACAGGGTATTGATACCAGATTCCATCCCCAGCTCAAGCCAGCCCTGGATCATGGGCACGTGAGTGCTTCGTGTCCTCAGGAAGGTCTCCAAACACAAACCTGGAACTTCTTCCAGTGGGCCAGCCTCACTGAGCGTCACGTTGTACCGCTGCATGACCGTGCAGCCCTTACAATCTTATGCTTTCTGTTTTTGCTACATAAAAATCATTTATGCCGGAAGGTATATTTTTTCATATATTGAATTCATCTGCAATTTACTAATTACCTCAACCTTCAGTGCTCCCGACAATGACAATCCATTTCTTTTTATCACTTAAAAGTACTCTGAGTGCCCATGGGTTCTCTTCAGAGGAGAAACTAAGACCCCTTTTAAACTGATCCTATTGCATGGGAAAATTATGGGATTACTATTTCATTTTGATGGGGGCTGCTCACTTAGAAATAGCTATTTATTACAGTCAGTCCCCGATCCTAACAAAAAATAGACATGTTTATTCTGCAGTTTAGTTGTTGCTAGGATGTGAAGATTGAGAGGTAGAAATTGTATAATATACGGCTTGTTTAGAGTCTGTAATTTTCTACTCTATGACTCTTCTGTCAGCTAACTGTATTAAGCCTATTATTACTATAATCAGATACCAAAGAGGATAAAAGCAACATATTAAAAATAAGAATATAAATGCTTTGGAATGACTAGTACTTTTGATTGCAATCAAGGTGGTTTCTAAAGTATGAAATAAACCTGTGCATTAGTGATTCTTGTAGTTTGGATGTATCCCTGCCATTTTCTAGACAGAGGCATGTGAGTGACTGTACATAGTCTTCATTTTGTATCACTGTAACACATACGTGAAGAGCTAAGTTGGCATTGTTTGGTACAAATGATAGACTTGATTTTTAGTTCCACAGCTAGGCCTCAACATCCATGTCTTTTCTTTTTTTGGTGGGGGGGAGGTAGTTTCCAAACATTCTATAATTTAATAGAGAATTGTATGTATTTATCATGTACTACATATTTTGAAGTATATATTCATTGCAAAAAATCAAATCTAGCTACTTAAGAAATGCATTACCTCATATAGTTATCATTTGTGTGGTAAGAACACTTAACACCCACTCAGTATTTTCAATAATATAAGACATCATCATTAAGTATAGTCACCATACTATACAATAGTACTCCTCCGTTCTAGTTGTAAATATATGTTCTTGACAGCCATCATTTCTGTTGGCCTGTCCTCTAAAAGTACATTTTTAGATGTGTCTCGGTATTTTAAATAAATTTTTCAATGGTGTGTAATAGTTATACATGTTTATGAAGTATAGTGTGCTTTTTTCAGTACATGCGTACAATGCATAGTAATCATATCAAGGAAATAAACATTTTCGTCATCTCTTAACATTTACTATTACGTTGTGTTGTGAACATTCAAGATCTTTCTACCTGAATTTTACATTAAATTGCTATTAACTACCGTTAATCTGCTGTATATTAGTACCCTAGAACTCACCTAACTGCAATTTCATATATCTTAACCAAGCTTTTCCTATCTATGCCTTCCCCCACCCCTTCCCAGCTTCTGGCATCCACCATTCCATTCTCTACTTCTATGCAAATGAATCTTTTAACATCCTCAAATGAGTGCAACTGTGGTGTTTATTTTTCATTGCCTGGCTTGTTTCACTTAGTATATTTTCTCCAGGCTTATGCATGTTGCCAAAAATGACAGAATTTCATCCTTTTTTTATGGCTGAATATTTCGTTGTATATACATCCCACATTTTCTTCATTCATTTATAAAGAATTGCCCTGTGGATGGACACATAGTTTGATTCCATGTATTGGATATGGTGACTAGTGCTGAGATAAACAAGGGAGTGTGGACAGCTCCTCAGCACTCTGCTTTTCTTCAGATTATATCAACCCTTTGTCTTCTACAAATATTTCTCAAGTCCTAGACCTCTCCAACACTAGAAGATCTACTAGATTGATTTCACTTAAAAATATGTTTAGAGGGACCAGCAGTTGGCATAATGGCTATGTCCACTGGACTCCCTTGTAATAGACCGCAGTTCGAGTCCCAGACCCAGTGGCTTAAACTCATGATGGGTGCATGTGCGTGCATGCCCAAGATCCTGAGAGTAGAATGGAGGAGAAGGGATTGAAGCCTGACCATCCCCCCGGGGATATATATATATATATTTATATTTAGAGGAAAAAATATTAAAATTAGTTTGTTTGCTACACAGATATATATATATATATATATTTATATTTAGAGAAAAAATATTAAAATTAGTTTTTTTGCTACACGGAAAAACCTAATTACTCAACTTTTTACTATTTAACCAGGTGTATGTGTTTATGTGCATGTTATTCAGAGAAAAGGTCTTGACTGGCCTATGTATTTGAAGGTAGCATTAATCTTTAATGATTCAGATCCACCCTGTTCCTGTTAAAATGACTGACATTTCTGACTTTGATTGCATTTCTGGTTGTTGCTGTGAAACTTGCCTTTTACTATGACTCACTTTGCATCGAGCCAATGCTAAAAACACATAGAATAGCCCTTGTTTGGAATGTTGTAAATTGGGTTGCTTGATTGCATTCCACAGCTTTCCAGTTGTCTGAAACTGGGCTATATCATTGCACTTTATGATTTTAATACACACTCAGTATCTGCTGTGGCCTTTGAAATTGCCCCCTTTCTGTTCTTGCATCAGAAGCTGTTTGAATAGCATGTCAGTATTCATGATCCACACATATTCATTCTTGTGAAGTTGTTTTTCAGTAATCCTCATGTTATCAATCATATCCTCGGTACATTCCATATTCTTGTTCTGTAGTGTTGTATTTCCTTTTTCTGGCTAATACATCCCGTGATACCTCAGCAAATCTTATCTGATGTCCTGATGAGTATTTTTTTATATATAAGAGAAACAACTTTAATGTGTCCATATTTTAAAAAAAGCATTAAAGTATATACACTTTATTTATTTATTTTTTTAGTTTCTACAGGGCATGTGTGCTTGCTGGTTGGAGGGAGGGAGGAAGAGAGAGGGACAAAGAGAGAGACAAATCCACCACCCAGAGGGGGATGGCCACACTACCATCCCCTACCTTCCATTTTCTTCTTAGGAATTTGGACAGGCACCCACACACACTACCCTGGCCTCATTTTTAAGTTGCCAGTTGGGGACTTGGAAAGTCGGCCCTGTGGGATGCAGCCACATTTAACTCCATGCCACCTGATGGTCTCACTTTTTAAATTTTATTTAGATGGTTAGGACCAGCAGTTGGTGTAATGGCTATGTCTCTGGACTCCCATATAGTAGACCGCAGTTCAAATCCTGGACCCAGTGGCTTAAATTCACGCCAGGCGCATGTGTGTGCATGCCCAAGATCCCAAGAGGAGAATGGAGGAGAAGGGATTGCGGCATGGCCATCCTCCCTGGGGGGTGATTTCTTGCTTTCTGTCTCTGTGTCTCTCTCTGTCTTTCTGGTGAGCACATGCGCCCTACAGCAAAAACCTCTCCAAAAGTTTTTTTTTTTTAATTTTTATTCAGATAGTTTGTGTACAGTGTTCCAGAAAACAAGTGAATAATTCCCTTTCTTGTGTGTGTGTGTGTGTGTGTGTGTAGAGGGGGAGTTTATTTTTTCAGACCTAAGAACCTCATGCCCCATTTAACTCACCAGGTCATGTTTTCTCTTCTAGGACTACAATGATGAAATTCGTCAGGAACAACTCCGTGAATTATCTTACTTAAACGGCTCAGAGGACTCTGGCCGTGGCAGAGGTATTAGAGGCAGAGGGATCAGAATAGCCCCTACAGCTCCTTCAAGGTACAAGTTTCTTGTGTGTGTGTGTGTGTGTGTGTGTGTGTGTGTGTGTGTTTAATTATTCAGCAAAGAATGAGGGCAGAATTTTGCCATCCTGCTCTTTGTCATAATCACAGCTAAGGAAAAACAATGACCTCAGCAGTAGTCACCACTACTCCAACAAAATAACAAGTGCTTGCTTATGTAGCATCAAGACTTTACCTGTATTAACACATCCAATCTCCCATAACGGGAGATAACTACTCTTTACAGGTGAAAAGCTGAGGTACAGGAAAGTATATGGAATTTACCTAAGGTCAGACAGGCAGTCAACCTCTAGCACTTCCTCTTCGGGTTCTCAGTAACTGCCCATAGAAAACAAGGCAGTTAACTTCAGTTTTCTACATTCTTGTTCTTTCCCCAGGATTAGGCTCACAGGCGATACACCCCTTGCCTCTTCAAACCAATATAACCTTGCATGAGGAGAAGTCAGTAAGTTTCGTCTATCTCTAAAATTGTTTGCACTATATAGTTTTGCCAAGCAGGGAGGCAAGAAGGGAAGTAGATACCCAGATACAAATAGAGAGAGAGTGATACAAAACCAGATACAGATAAGATATACACTGTCAGCCCAGAGAGCAGAAAAGCATACTTCTTGCATAGCTAATGTCAAGAGTACTTAAAGTTCAGATCCATTTGACTTTGCAGTGTCCTTAATGATCAGAGAGGATTTTACTTGATTTTGTTCACTATGCAAAGAAATTACAATCTTTCTGTCTTAGAACTTGTTTTGTAGGATTCTGAATTTGTCAAGCTTTCAGAAGAAAGCATTGGTTTGCAAAGAGGTAAAGTGAAAAATACTAATAGCCTTCACACACAAAGTGATTCAGTCATTCGCTTCATCCTGGTATAGGTGGCCTTTAAGTGTCTAAATAACATCAAGTATTATTTTATAAACCATATAAATTATCTTGAAAGGTGCTAAGTTATTTTGCAGATTGAATGTGTTTTTTAAATTATACTCCAATTATTTTCAACTACTACTGTCAAAATACCAGTCTTTAACTTTTAAATCATAAACAAAATAATGATATGTAAAATATGGTAATTCTATAAAATAGATTTAACTAAATGACAGATTTCTGAATGCGTCCTAGAGCTTATCTTTACATTTATATCTTTTAAAAAAAAGTTAAAAAAATAAGGGCCAGTAAATGGCGTAGAGGTTAAGGCATTGGATCCCACTTAGCCAACAGCACCGTTCAAGTTCCGGACCCAGAAGCTTAAAAAACACACTGGGCATTTGTACACGTGTAGTCAGAATCCTAAGAGGAAAATGGAGGAGAGGAGATTGGAACTGGGTCATCCCTCTGGGGGAAAAGGATTTCTCACTTTGTCTCTCTCTCTCTCTCTCTCTCTCTGTCTCTGGCAAGTGCACACTCCCTATAACGAAAACAATCCAGTAAATAAATAAATACATAATTGAAAACAGAGCTTTATAGTATTATTTATGTCATTTGTTCATTGCTGAGAGTTAATGTGATGAAACACAATAGTTTTTATTTTTTTAAGTGAGATCAGTTTTTTATAAAAACCTTGTATATTTCTTGCCTCATCTTGTTAGGTCATAAAATGACATTTCAAGTCATCTTAAGTGGAGTTATTTGTACGGGATAATTCATAAAATTGCCACTTTCGCAGTTCAAAAAATGCCAGTTTTAGTGGCTTTATACGGTGTGACCTACACATATAAGATGACTAGAGAAGACACACATTTTGTCTATACTCCTTGAAACTGTGACCACTTAAGAAAAATAATGTTACGAGGTGTGTCAATGTACAGTGATTAAATGTATAAAATAAATTTTAAAAATATGTTTATTTGCTTTTGTCATATTCAAATGAACTATATAAGATTTTAATTTCTATAGAGCTTTCTTTTAAAAAATTAATCTGTTAATAATGTAGTTAAGAATTGTGCATTATGGTCTAGATTTTTAAATGTCTTTTCGAAGAAAAACTTGAAAGCTTTTTCTTTTTAATCTTCATATATCATACAGATCTGCTACTGAATACATAAAAAGAAAATGAATGTTAAAAATTATCCTCACTTCCAATATTGTATTGATATCATTAATGGTATTAACACTAATGTAAGTAAATGGAACAGAATGTTGTTGTCTTCTGTTTCAAACAACATAATGAAATGGATCTACAATTAAAAATTAACAAGAAAATAGCTTTAGAAACTATAAAACCATATTGATCAGAAGGCTTTGGAAAACATGAGATAATAGATTCTAGTTTATACAAACTTATGAAAGTATTACTTTTATTAAGCTATTCAATTATACTTATATTCAAAATGATGGTGCTTAGAACATTTTAAACTTGCGTAATTAATTCATTGAAAATCATTTTAATTAAAGGAATTTACATTTCAATAAACAAATCTGTGATGACTAATCTTCCAATAATAATAATACATATCAGACAACAAAGCTTTACATCTGTATGTTATAATAATCATTTATTTTACATAATTGAGGAAGGAAAATATATGCCATTTCTAACACAGCACTGCATGTTGAAGTCAGAGCAGACAGTGGAAAAGGAAATTCGGGGCAGATTTTGAAGACTTTGTTTCCTGAAATGAGCACTACTATAGAGAACTAGTGGGATTTGTTAAAAAGGAAAGTAGTCATCTTTGTTTCTAAGAAAAACTACTGGGTTATCACTGACAGTGATAGAGAAGACTTAGAGTGACTAGAGAGACAGAGACAGAGAGAAACTGAGAAAAAAGAGAGCAAGAGATTGAATCATGTTAGAGAAGCCAATGAGGAGACAGGTCATTATTCAAGATGGATATAATAGAAATGAATAGCACTTAGAGTATGGAGAGATGAGATATTATTAAAGATTAACATTTGTAGGAATTAATCCCAATTATATGTTGGAGAGGAATGGTGGCCTAAGATAAAAATAACTCTCTGGTGTCGAGCCTACAAAGAGATTGATGACGTCAACTACAATTAGGTGAAGGATCAAGTTAAATAAAGAATATAATTATTTCTGTAACTAATTCTAGCTCTGTGGATTACTCACACGACCCTGAGTAGGTGACTTGTATGCTCTTGCTTTCATTTCTCAGTTTATTAACTGCCTATGTAACAAGCTTGTCAAGATGTTTAAATTAGATGAGGTATATAAGGTAGCGGTTCTCAAACTGGCCTATATGTTGGAATCACAGGAGGCTTCCTGCCTCCACAAATGGTGATTTAATTGACCTGAGGTATGGCCTGGAATTGGAATTTTTACAAGATCATCAAGTAACTGTAATATGCATATTACATATTACATATTTTGATACACGAAACATACGTTGGGATAAACTGCATTGTGTTGGGAAAGAAACAGATAATACCCACCACTAGAATGAGGGGGCTGCAGGTGCATCCTTGAGAGAAAGAAAGAAGATAGAGGGTAGAATTTAGGGATCTGAATATTCCAAGGCGGACTCAGAAATACAGACCAGTTGTAGGCAAAGGAGGAAGAAAGAGAAAAAGGAAAAGAGGAAGAAAACAGAATCATAAAAGTCCGAAAAAACATTTTCCATAGAGCAGTTTACCATCTAAAATATAAGCATGGTGGTCCAGAGGCACTGGGACTGTGAAAGAATCCAGAGAATTTGGAAATCGGTAGGCCGCAGGTGATCTCAGTCAAGAGTATTGTCAACAGGGTGGTGAAAGCAAGAACTAGACTGATTGTTTTCAATTGGGAAATGAGCAGGAGATAAAGTGTTAAACCTAGCAAATGTTCTTTGAAGGAGTCAGAAAAATAAAACGACTACTGTGGTGTATATTTAGCCAGTGGCAGTATCCTAAAATAAGAGAGGTAAAAATCTTGATTTGAATTGGAGGAGGAAGCAATGGGGTTAATATTCCAGGGAAAGGACACAGTCCTCAGGAGATAATGAGTCAGACAGAGTCCAGAGACAGGTTTGCTGGGATGGTGTCTGGAAGTCAGCTGATGAAAGAATGGAATGCCAAATTAGGTTTGATGCAAGCTTCATATATAATCATTTTAGAACAGAAAGAACTGTAACAGATTCAGAAACATTCACTTTATTCACTAGAAAAAGCAAAACACCTCAAATCCAGGAAGTTATAATCCTTACCTTGCTTATTCAATAGGCTAGCTAGGACTTTGGAATCCAGTTTAGAGGAAGGGGAACTACATAATTTATTACCCACACATGGGCACTTTGCAAAGCATTAACATGCTAAACTGAGCAGGAAGCTATTATAGTTCAGTAGTTGCAATACCTGGACATATGTTCATCTTTCTTATGAAAAAACAGCTAGCTGCTTGGAGGCTTGGTAAAGGTAAAATTGGTCTTTACATTCTTTTTTTAATGCATGTGTCTTTTTATTACCATGAAAATACAGAATATCCTGTTGTACTGGAAGCTGGCTTTCAGCCTGGGTCTTTTGAATTTTACCATCCCTTAATCTAGTAGAGAGCTCTATGTATGTTAGACTCACAATAAGTTCTCTGATAATTTCTCTATTCATCGGCTTTATCATCTATTTAAAATGTTTAAAAGCTTTACCAGCATTCTTGCTCTTCACTCCTAGAAGCTCGTTTTCTGCAAGATAGAGCCAGCTGACTGCTATTCATAGCCGAGCACATAACCTATCCCCGTATGTGGGTAGAGCCAAACAGTGTGATTGTTGACATCCCAATGATCATCATTTTCCCAAAGCTTTAGTGTTCCTG
>NW_006159736.1:342871-433523 GCF_000334495.1 Tupaia belangeri chinensis
CCTGCTGAAAGCAGTACTTTCTGGAGGCCAACCTTTCAGACATAATAAAAAGTGAAATAACCGTGCTTTTGCACAGAGATTTCAGACAAACACTCAACCTTTCCAAAGGGCTCAGAATATCATAAAAGTTGTCTGTAACCATTTGATGTTAACGTTTTTAGTGCAAGTTCCTTTTGTGTCAAGAACTGTGGTACAGAGTATTCAGTCTATTCTTTTTATTGCAGAGTACTAATATATTCCACTAGCACAATAGCTACCATAAGAAAATGCATTATGTCTGGGATTGCACCAGCTCAGGGGGTACAGGCGTAATGATAAATCAGCGCCAATGAGTTGTGATTTCAAGTGACCTCAGACTGAAGCTACTATAATAAACAGAACGATATCACCATGGCTAGAATTCCACATGTTATTAAAGTGCAGACAGATTTCTTTTTTTATTGACAGCATTGCGCATCACTATCGATAACCCCCAGCATAGTGGAAGCTTAGACATAGAGCTGTTTGGTTCTGTACATGGTCTAGAGAGTTATATATCCAAGGATCCTTTAATTTGGATTTACCTGGCAAATTTGCATTATAGTCAGAGTGGGGTTTTTGTTTTTGTTTTATCTCATTTATTTGCTTTAGTGTTTTGATCAGATATAAGACAGAGTCAAAGTATTTTACAGTTGTTCATGCAAACTAAGTCATACTATTTACAAAATATATTCTGCCATGGAAGTCAAAACACTTTACATTTTAAATAATCTCTATTAAACACATACCTGTACACAGAGAGAGGGAGAGAGAAATTTGAATTTCTTCCATTGTGTGGAGACTTTCCCTATTACAGACTCTTTTGACTTCTCATCTGTACATGACCTGTTCCTCCTAGGGGCCGTGGGGGTGCCATTCCTCCTCCGCCGCCACCTGGACGAGGTGTCCTCACCCCTCGAGGGACCACTGTGACCCGTGGAGCTCTTCCAGTGCCCCCTGTAGCAAGAGGCGTCCCTACCCCTCGAGCCCGGGGGACATCAACAGTGCCAGGATACAGAGCACCCCCTCCTCCAGCCCATGAGGCTTATGAAGAATATGTAAGTACCCTCAAGTAACCCATTGTGGGGAAAAGTTACCTTGACTGGTTAACAAACTAAGCTCAGAAATATTTGCAGGTCATGTTTGTTTGTTGCAGAAAACAAATGTCATTTGCAACAGAATTTAAGCAGTGTGTTTAAATGAGAGTATTTTGAGAAAAGTTTTCCATGTACAGATATCATCATTGTTAGTGCCAGTTAAGTAACTTGTGTTGTAGAAGTCAAACTCACCTAAGGTTTTCTTATCTTTTAAGGCTTGGTCAGATTTCAAATGAGAAATAATTATAAACATAATGTGAATCATCTTATATTTGGTGAATTCTCTTGAGACACCATAAGATTATTTTAAAAAAACTCAGAAATATTTGACAAATATAATGTGATTGTGTTATCAACTGTTGTAATAATATAAGACCATGTGTCTGGTCTTTGATTTGCACATATTAGGTTGTCAGGAAAGTCATGACACATGTTTCTATGTTTTTCTGTACAAAAATGCATTGTAAATTTCCTGACAACCCAATACTTATCTTTCACTACATAAAAGATACGGAATTGACATAAAGAACTCAAAAAATGTAGAATAAACAGAGGAAATGCAGTGTCTCTAAGCATTACCCTCCCTTCCCATCTGCAATGTTTCTTGATGGTCTTGAACATCATTAGACCCTCCATGCTTTCCTTTAGGCAGTCAGTCCTCTACCTGTTACATTGTATTTCTGTCCTTGAGTCCATTTCTCCTAGATTGTGAAACTTATAAAAAGAAAGTTTCCTATTCACTGCCTAACTAGAGGAAATCCACAGTAAATGTTACATTAAATCAAAACTAGTCAGATTATTATCCCCTGAAACAGACTTATGTTTTGCCTTTAACCTCTCTTGAATGCCCATCACCTGATCTAGGCATTCGTTTCATTCAACCACACACAAACACGGGTGCCATCTGTGAATTACTGCTCATTTAATATTAACTCTTCAAGGGCAGTGACTGTCATATACTGGGCACTCAAAACATAAATCTTTTATTGACTGATTAACAATGCATCAAAACCTAACCCTAAAATAAAGTGAACATAGTTAATAGGTGTCAGCAGACTTCATTAACATTCAGTATATCTTAGTTATTAGGAATAATGTTACCATTTAATAGGAAACATTGACTAGTATCTGTACGAGCAAAAACAAAAAATGTAGAAATTCACTTCTATTGGAACAGATGAAATGTATTCAACTAAACTATATTTTATATACCAGGTATCAATATTTAAAACTGGTAGACAATCCTAAAACTGCAAAATCAGAAGCAAAAATCACATTGTACTTTGTAAACAAGTCCATAAGTCAGATAATGCAGGTACTAGCTCTGATTCCGCCATGTCTTGCCTGAGACATAGTGAAATAAGTACTTGTCAAATGAGTGAATTAAAAATTCATAGCGAGGGTGGGCTAAACCTTTGTTTTTATTTCCGAGGGAGGTTTTAGCTCCATAGTCATATCTTTCTTTCAAAACTTAAAAGAGAGGAATATCTTACAGGTAATAATGGTCAACATTGTTATTAATCAAATGATTTATATGACATATATGTCACTGTGAGAGAGAACAAGGTTGGCAAAATGAACCTGTAGTCTTTCATGTGCATTCAGTCTTTTAAAATAATTATTAAATTAATTTAATTTATTATTATTCTTATTTTTTTTAAATTTGTTATAGGGCATGTGTACTCACCAGAGAGAGTCAGAGAGAGAGAAAGAGAAAGCAAGCTGGTAGGTCCAGGACTCGAACTACTGCTGGCCACATGGGAGTCCAGTGCCTTAACCACCACACCATCTGCTGGTCCCTCATGTCCATTCGATTTTATAATGAATATATTGCTTGAATATGAGGCAAGGAAGAGTAAACTATAAAAGCATAAGGAGTTTTTGGAAACAAAGGTAAAAGGAGTGGGAGAATCATAAACCCACACCTCAGGTATCTGGCATTAGTCAGTCACCCCAGACTTTAGAAAGAAGTTAGTCAAAATTAGGATTAGTTTAGTTTGGGATCTATCACTTACTAGCTACCAGTGACAACAGTTGGTTATGAGGGAGTGTTTACACAATATAAACATGGTTATTGGGAATTTAACCCTAATGATAATACAGGAAGAGGTTAGTTTCCAGAGAAGAGGAAGTATTATCAGTTTAGACAAGTTCCCAAAATACATCTACAATGACATACCTTGAGAACAGGAATATGTGTACAGGTACTGTTTTTGAAAAACTTCTATATCATATTTTATTAAAACCTGTCCTATGTCATATTATTTTTATATTAAATTATTTTCTTAAAAACAATTCCATGAGTAAAGAGTTCAATAAATGACTGATAAACTGCTGGAAGGAAGCTTGGAAGTCCTCAATACCAACCTAGATTAACACTCAAGAGCTGCTACTCTCCACTCTAATTTTAGACTATTGATTCTTTTGTAAGGGGTAAGAAAAACAAAAGTTTAAGTGTCTCTATAACAAAATAATAGCACCATGCTGAGTTGATAGAGAAAAATCTCAAAAGAGTTCTTAACTTTTAGATAAAATTTCTTAGAAAAGGCTCACTGTATTATAAATCACACTATGAATCAATTCGTTCTTCAGACTTCCCTGCTGAGTCTCTGCATTAAGTTTCTGACCACACAGAATGTATGTAGGTAATCAGCTCCATTCCTTGCAGCTGGCCTGCCAAGAAAAAGCTCACTGTAATTGAGATTGCTGTTTAAAATCATCATTAGTATGAGCTGACACTAAAAAATAATGTAAATTTTAGTTTGTCATCCAACCTAACCCAGACCTTAAATAATTAAAAAAAAAAAGTATTAACATTTTGCTAGAAAACATTTGCATTTTATAGATCCATCACCATGACTGAAGTAGATCTGAGGAATTAAAAAACTGAATTCCATGAAAATTCTCATATAACAAAATATTAGCTGGTTCTACTTACTAATGGGTAGATAATATGTTAAGAGAGAGTAAACTAATGCTTTGAGTACCTAAAAGATTCTAGTTACTCTGTATTAATTTACTTAGTTTCAAGAGAACATGACTTTCAATGAGATTTTGATTTTACTATGTTAGTAGATAAGGAAACCGAGGCTTAAAATTGAGATGTACACCCAGTTTTCTGCCTCCAAATCCTGTGCATTTTGTTACATTGTTACATTGCATTTCCTCTCAGTAAAGGAGAGGTCCCCAACTCCCAGGCCATGGACTGGTATTGATTGGTCTGTGCCCTGTAAAGAGCAGGACCATACAGCAGGAGGGCCACCCTGAATGGTGGGAGAATGGGCAAAATTTCATCTGTACTTACAGCCACTCCCTATCACTCACATTACTTCCTGACTTCCACCTCCTATCAGATCAGCAGCCTGCATTATATCCTTTTTTTATGGAGAGTTTTTGTTTGTTTGTTTGTTTTTGTTTTTGGAGAGGTTTTTGCTATAGGATATGTGTGCTTGCCAGAAAGAGAGACAGAAAGCAAGAAATCACTCCCTGGGGGGTAGCAATGCCACAATCCCTTCTCCTCCATTCTCCTCTTGGGATCTTGGTCACGCACGCATACACGCCCAGTGTGAGTTTAAGCCCCTGGGTGTGGGACTCGAACTGCAGTCGACTACATGGGAGTTCAGCGACATAGACATTACGCTAACTGCTAGCCCCTTGGAGAGGTTTTTGCTACAGGGTGCGTGTGCTCGCCAGAAAGAGAGAGAGAGACAGAAAGAGAGAAATCACCTGCCAGGGGGGATGGCCATGCCACAATCCTTTCTCTTCTATTCTCCTCTCGGAATCTTGGGTACACACGCACACATGCCCAGTGTGAGTTTTAAACCACTGGATCTGGACTTGAACCGTGCTCAAGTACATGGGAGTCCAGCAACATAGCCATTACGCTAATTGCTGGGTCCCAGCATTATATTCTTAGAGGAGCGCCCAGATGGGACCACCTGCAGCTCATACATGTATATACAATTATTTGCACTTCATCCTCTTCTGATTACTAGTCAGTGTTTGAATCCCTTGGCAATATTAAGTACATTTTCTAGACTCTACCTAAATAGCTCCAACTACAGAGAACTCTAGACACTCAGAACCTCCAGAAACTAGACGCTAGAAGTAAAAAACAGCTGTGGTCAAGAAGATAATGTCTGTACTCGAAAAGACATACCATCGAGTGGAAGAAACAAATTTAATCCCATAATTAACATATCTTATGTAATTGCAATACACAAATCTTATTCTCCCCTCCACTACATGTCATTTTTATTCTTCACCCGTACATAAGATTTTATATATCATAAAGGCAAAAAGTGTTTCTTAAATTTATTTTATATTTGTAGTTCTGAGTAAAGTGCTGATAGTAGCAATTGAATTGAACCTACTTATGATATTTTGGAACAAAGTTATGCATAAGTATACTAAAACGTATACATGTTTCATAGAAATTTTAAATGAATGATAGTAGAACTTAGCATCTATTAAATACCTAATGGTAACTATGCATACATGCTCCAGTACAGGAAATTATTAGTGGTGGCTATGGATGTTTTTGAAAACCGGTCTGTTTTAACAGACCAGAGTAACAGTTACAAGTTTGAGAAGCAGAGGGGTAAGATAGGATATTCTTACAAAAGGGATGGTAAGGACAAAGAAGACAAAAATAAGCTTTTAAAGCAAATCTACAGAATTTGGTGAAACAGGTTAAGGCAGTAATAGAAATCCTATAGAAGAAAATGGACTGGAGTTCCAAATGACCTCAAAGACTGAGGATGGAACTACAGTTATTATAAAACAAGAACAAAAACAAAAACAAAAACAAAAAACCCCACCTTAAGTCAGCAGATAGCATAGTGGTTATGTTGCTGCACTCCCACATTGCCAACTATAGATCATGTCCTGGACACGGTTATGTTGCTGCACTCCCACATTGCCAACTGTAGATCATGTCCAGTACATGTTAGTGTGCATGCCCAAGATCATGGGAGGAGAATGGAGAAGAAGGGATTGAGGCATGACCATTCTCCCTAGGGGGTGATTTCTCACTTTCCCTGTCTCTCTCTCCCCTCAGGGACAACATCTGCCTTAAGACAAAAATTTCTTAAAAACAAACAAACAAAAATCCTGAATGCTTTCAGCAGAAGATAAACTGAAGTGTGAGAGAATGTCACCATTTTCAGTTGCTGGCTGTAGTTTGAAAAAGAGAAAGCAGACAGGGAATTTATGATAGGGAGGCTTACTGAGATGTGGCCTTAACTATGAGAATCATCATGGCCATAAAGTGTGAAGGTCGAAGATAAAGTTAATGGTGAACAATGGCTTTGATGACAAGTGGCTGTGGGGGGAGGTGTGTGTGCTGGGCATTTGCTTTTCTACAATTTGAGTAATTGCCATGTAAGTATTTTCTCAAAAATATTTAAAACCATACTATCTCTGTTGTTATAGTCACAAACAAAATTATAAGAAATATTTTGAACATTACCTTTAAAATTCAGTATTCAGAAATTTTAAAAGTTGCTTATTAACTATCAAGAACTATGAAGTATGAGCGGAAAAAATTTTGATATGTAAAGTAAATGTGGAAAAATGTAAAGGTAAATAAATGAAAATAAAATAAAATAATTTTTGTACATAAAAAAGAAAGAAAAATACTCAGGACTCACTCAAAGATGTGTTTATGTAAAGGGAGGATAAGGAGAGGTATAAGAAAGAGAGACGGGGGGGCAGTCTTGGGGAGGGTAGACAGTGAAGGATTGCTCTGAAGCTAAAGAACATTCTTTCCAAGACTGAGAGGGGTCTTATAAATATGTTCACATGGCCATCTGTCTTTGTTGCCCAACTATGTTACCTGAATCAGGTAAGAGCACGTCCCCACCTGTCGCATGTCAGATGGTGCCAGAGTGGGCATTTGTGAGGCGATACTAAAGAAAATGTGTTTCAGAAATCATTCAGTTTAGGCTTGGCAGAGTATTTTTATTCTTGTGATTTAGATATTGCTACCATTCTGTTGAGGAAATGATTCCAGGAACACTCTTGCCATCCCACCTGATGCCGAGACAGGAACGGAGGTCTTAGCGACTCGATTGTGAGCTATGTTACTGATGCAGGAAGGATGTGGTTACTGGAGGAGGAACACGGTTAGAAATGCATTGGGCTAGCACCTGTTCAGTGGGAAACTCTTCCATATATTTTCCTCAGCTGTGAAAGAGACCTGGTAGAGGTTTCCCTATATGTGGCAACAATGCTAACAGTCTATCTATAGCATAACCAGTAATGAGTTGTGAAATGAAAAGTTTTTGAAAACTATTAGTAATGACAATTTTTTCTCCTATCAACCAGGCTAGGGAGAAAAAAAAAAGCTTGAAGTTTTTTCTCCTCCCTGTGGGAGCTATTACAAAATCATTGTCTTATTAGAGGGCAATCAAAGATTATGCCTCCAAAACTGTAGGGGAAAAAATATAGGTGTATGTGAACTAACGAAACCAAAATGCATATTTATTCTGGATTTTGTGATGTTTGCAGTGTTTTTAGCTTTTAAAAACAGCATTTGGGCCACAGTCAGGGTACTGCACATATAGCACTACCATCTGGGTGGCTGGAAGCCACATGGGAGGCCTAGGTTTGCTTCCTGGGCCAACCTGAACACACCCAGCACCATTGTGTGTGCATGTAATCCTAGCTAATTGGAAGTCTGGAGCAAGAGGATCATGATATAGTGAGACACTGTAACAAATATCTCTATCTCTTTTTCCCTCTCCCTCTTTCTCTGACTCATAAAGAAAAAAGAAGTGGAATTGGTTGTGATTGCTTTTCTTACTCAAAATATTCACCTTTACTCTAATTTTGTACTAATAATCTTTCAATCTATTTCTTAGAGAAATGCAAAACTATACAATTTTCAGGCACCATAAACTGTATCCACCTAAGTAAAAGAAAATAATGAAAACATTTATAGGAAAATGAAGATGGCAGCAGGGTGGGGCAGAAAGAGATTGTTTAAAGAAAAAATGACTATATAACCTTAGTTTCTGGTACTGAAAGGCTTCTTCTTAGCTAGAACCACCTTGATGCTATTAATAAGGATGTTTTTCCTTCTGGGAATGCTGTCCTTTTAGCAAAGATTGAAAAAATAAATTAATAAAAATGAAGGATTTCTTAAGAGGGCCAGTCCAATGGGTTGGTGGTTAATGGAGCCAGATCTCAGCTATGTGGCTGACAGCACAGTTTGAATCCTGGTCCTGAAGGCTTCAAAAATATGCCAGGTACATGAGCTTGTGTGCCCCAAATCCACACAAGAAAGAGAGATGGAGAATTGTGATGTGACCACACCTCATCGAGGGATGCTTTTTCCTTCTGTCTCTTTCTTTCTCTCTGCCAAGCACATGTACTCTCTAACAACTATTAAAAGAAAAAAAAAAAAAAAAAGGATTGTGTGAAAAAAAAAGAATTGTGTTTTCAGGTAAAGACACACAGCTTCATCTGTTGGAACATTATGCCATAGAAGACATACTGTAAATACTTTATGTAAACATAAATATTAACAACATAAATATCTACTTAAATGCTCTTCTCCACTTTATATACTGATGTAGCTCTAAAAAGGCAGATAAAAACAGAAGCAAAATACCTAAAAGTATCCAAAAGTTTCTATTTTCCAAAGATATAGGTCCTATTTATTTTTAAATTACTTTACACTTACTCTAAAAGTTAATGCTCAGACATTAAAGAGGTGAATCAGGACACACCAAAAAGAAAAAATATAATTAAAATTCAGATCAATGTTATATGAGAAATTTTGGCACAGTATAATCAATCATGTTAACCTAATTTGTAAAATGCATTTTGACAAATGTTGAAGAAGTTTCTCTTTTCATCAGTCTTAACTAAGTCTATCGGCATTACAGCACATACTATCTAATTCAGCCTCTGAGGCATCTTTCCAGTAACAATGAGGGAACTAGGAAATTCACTGGTAAATCAATAGTCCTTAAAAGTTCCGTAAATGAGTTCAGGCTGCCAACCTTCAGTTTCATGTGTATGGAACATTTTTTGACAGGAGAGGGAAATAAGTATTAAATGATAATTGAAATCAATTCTTGTGCCATTTTTATAGAAGGAAAGATTATGAGCCTGATCTATAATGCATTTTGAGGGGAGCCACGTGCCATGGTTTTCTGTGTAATAGCCAGGAGCCTTCACCCAAAGAAGGGAGATTTTGATTAGAGTTTCTAGATTGAATATTTGTATTCCATTAAGCATTCTTGTTTGAGTTTCATGCTCTAGTCTCCTCTTATTAGAAACTTATTTACCAGAATGCATTGCAGGATTTTTTTTTTAATGTAACTAATATTTAAAATAACGGAAACATGCAAGTTTAATGAGATGTGTTGTGAAACTACAGGGTGGGCCTAGTACTATTGTGGTTCAAATGATTGTAGAAAGTGAGTGATATTTAAGTATTTAAGCACTATTCAAATATTAAATGATTTCCTCATGTACAATGTCATCTCTTAAAATTGTGTGCATTCTTCTACAGTTGAAACTCAAACTGTCCTTCTATCTTACCCTTTAGTTTTTGAAGATATTTTAGAACAGATGTGGATTCCTCTTTGGCCACAACACTCAGGATTGTATCCAAACCTGTTCTTATAATTACCACAATGACTCATGTCTTTTCTAACACTTACAGGGATGAATATAGGTTTCCTCTCTGTATCTTTTTGAGATGACTGCTAACTGCTGGAGAGTATTATATTATAAAGTAGTTTAAAGCTTCCTCCAGGCTTTGTTGGAGAAAAATAATACCATGATCTTTCTGTAGCAACTGCTATCCACATGAGGAGGAGAGCAGTGGCAAAAATGCCACACTACGATCTCAGCCTTAGGTAATTCTACTGTTGTTTCATATTTTTTTGGTAATATTATTAATTTTAGATTTTATTATTTTCTGTCTTTGTTTTGTACATATGGCCTAAGGTTTAAAAATGAAAGTGTGTTGAACTTTGATTTGTTTCCGTATGGTATGTCCCTTAAAGGTTGTGCTGGGTACAAATTAATAGTTTTATTATTTTTTCTCTTAGTTGTTTATAAGTTTGACTATTGTACCACTACAGAAAAATTAACACCTATGCGGGATGACAAATCATACCTAGAAATCCTAAAATTAATTTTTTCCTTTTGCTGGTTATAAAAAGCATTGTTCAACATGTTTTACCAACTTCAACCTTACAATTTTCTGGCAAGGAAAACTTTCTTTTGTGAAGAATTATTTATTGAATTTTATTTTTCATTATTTTTTTTCTTTTAATTTGTTATAGGGCATGTGCACTTACCAAAGGGAGAAAGACAGAGAGAGAGAGAGAGAGAGAGAGCAAGCAACCAGGTCCAGGCCTCAAACCACAGTTGACCATGTGCCCCAACCACCATCCACCTACTGGCTCCAGGAAACCTTACTTAAAAACAGATTGTCTAGATTGTTAGATCAAAAGCCAAATAGCAGTGACTGAATAGGATTGAATCACTTCCTACATTTGGGCTCTCTGCCATCATGGATTCCTCAAGCAGTAGAAAATAGAGGCTGCAGGGCCAGCAGATGGTGCAGTGGTTACGTTGCTGGACTCCCACGTGGCTAGCTGTGGTTGGAGTCCTGGACCCAGTGGCTTCAAAATCATTCTGGGCATAGGTACCTTCATGCCCAGGATCCCAGAAGAAGCATGGAGGAGAAGGGATTGTGGTGTGGTCATCCCCTGGGGGTGGCCCCGCTAACCCTCTCAAATTGTTTCTCTCTCTCTTTCTCTGGCAAGTGTGCATGCCCTATGGCAAAAACCTCTAAAAAAATTAAAAGAAAATAGAGACTGTTAAACTTTTCCTTTAGACACAGATCTTTGTGATTATTTTCTACATCTTATGAGCCAAACGACTTTACTAAGGAAACTGCAAATAATTTTGAATAATCACAGTATTTTAATTAGGACTATTTCTCTTTCTCGTTGAGTCTGAAAAATCATACTTTCCTTTTGTATGACACCATATTATGGATCAGTTTGGCAGACACTTCTGTCCTGTGTTTCTTAGACACCAAAAAGAGAATGTATTACCCATGGGTTTTTTATGTTTTACATCTTCCTCCAAGTGTTTATATTCATTCTTCTGCAGCATTTCTGACTTACATATGTTCATAGAGTGAAGTATTCTTTATTTGACACTCTCACAGATCTAACAGGGTTGAAGAGTTGCAGATACAGCTGATACGAGCGCAGCATAGAAGGTCTGGGATGCTGGATGATGAGTAATTTGTTCTTTCAGAAGACCTTTTCTTTCTTCTCAACATCTACAAGTGAACTTGAAAGCCTTTCTATTTTCTTCTAGTCTGAATGTAGGAGAACAGTAATACCTCCCATGATATGATTCAGAGGGATTTTATTTCACAGAGAATGAGAGAGATTTTATTTTGAATGCTTTTGCTTTCTTTTAGTGCAGCAATGCTAGGTGTTGTAAACTACTTGAAAATAAAAGCTGATGCCCTTTGTTGTAATTTAGGCCATGCTGAAATTTCTCATGGTTTATTATATTGCAGTTTTTAAAATAAATAATATAGCTGTGCCAGCTGGCGGGGTGGTAGTTGGGGTGGCTGGATCCCACATGGTCAACTGCATGGTTCAGTCCTGGACTCAGTGGCTTAAAAAACACCAAGCGCATGTGCATGTGTGTCCAAAATCCCAAAAAGAGAAATGGAGAAGAGATTGTGGCCTGACCATCTCTCACAGGAGTTGCTTTCTCACTTTCCATATTTCTCTTTCTCTGTGTCTCTCTCCAGTGACTGTACATGCTCACTAGCAAATTTAATAATAATATAGCTGAAATTTTTGCCTTTTCAGAAGAATAAATAACCAGCCAAAATAGTAAGTGGTGCCCACAGCTGATATATTCAGCTGGTCTGCAAAAATACAGAGTGTCAGTTGGTGTACATGTTGGTTGGTTGGATCTCAGAGCTGATTAATTCAAGCCTGAGCTATACTGACAATTAAATATATATCGAATCCCCCTGTACTGGTAAAATACTGTGAGAAATACAGCACAACTTTTTATAAAGAGTCTTCAAACAGTTCAAAGATTCTGTGTATTATGAAAAAAGTATGAATTGTAAAAATATGTCTGAAATTACCTCATACTTTAATTCCATTTTCCATGATCATTTTGAAGTTCTTCATAGTCTGGCAAATAGACAAATTAAGCCAATTAAAATTAGAGATCAGAAAGATTCCTTAGCCATGCCACTGGAATAATTTTCTAAGCCAGATGATTACACTGCTCCAAACCTCTTGGAACTTCAGAAATTCCAGTATTCTGCCTGTCATCATGTTGAATTTCCTCATAGTCTCCTGTTCTCCCACTGTGCCACATATCTGTGGAGACAGTTGAACATAACCTAAAAGGCCTCATCTACCTATCTACCTGTCTCTCTGATTTATGCAGAATATTCTGAGTGAAAAGAACATCATGCATTTTTGAATCTTATAAAAATTCTTATCTGGGGGACCAGCAGTTAGTATAATGGCTATGTCACTGGACCACAATGTAGTTGACTGGAGATCAAGTCCCAGACCTGGTGGTTTAAACTCACGCCGGGTACATGTGTGTGTGTGTCCAAGATCCTGAGAGGAGAGTGGATGAGAAGTGATTGTGGCATGGCCATCCTCCATGAGGGAGTGATTTCTCACTTTCTGTCTCTCTGTCTCCCTCTGTCTTTCTGGCAAGCACATGTGCCCTATAGCAAAATCCTCTCAAAAAAAAAAAAAAAAGTCTTATCTGGTCTTCTACTTTATTTTGATATTGAATATATTTGGTTCAGAGAGCATTAGTCACACAATTGGCAATGCCAGTCATTGGTTTTCTGATTCCCTGCAGTGCCTTTCCTGACCAATATTACGAAGAGAAGGGGGAAAGCACAAATGCACTTACTCAAGTCTTCCAAATTGCTAGACCAATCATCTGGCACCATGTAGGGCTGAGTTTCAAGCTTTTCTATAATTTACAGTGAGTAGGCTTAGAGGATGACATATGAGAATATTTGACTCCAAAATTCCAAGCAGATCCACTAGTAAGATTCTTGTTGCATAGAGTTCTCTTGCTGTCTTGTCTTTTCTTAGAAAACTCATGGCTTTCTAGAAGTGTCTCTCGCTTTCACTCTCTCATTTTTTTTAGTTGATAACACTCCTGAAGAAACAAATATTGATGTTTTATCAGACTACTTTATTAACTGGGTGTAAAGTAGTTATTATATTGCCTGGAAATCCCATTAAACTAAACATATCTGTAACATTTCTGATTTGCTTTGCTTTGACTCAGTGAAAGAAGTTATGAGGTCTATACTGCTATCTCTTTGATATAGAAAAAAGGTGGGAACTTGGAGAAAAATCAACTTCCAATCCTCTACTTTATAATGGTGAGGTTAGAAAATACTGGAGAGAGCCAGCAGGTAGCGTGGTAGTTAAAAGACAATGGACTCCCACTTGTCCCACCACAGTTCTAGTCCTGGACCTGATGGCTTGAGAATCATACCAGGTACATTTGTGTTTGTGTGCCCAAAATCCCATGAAGAGAATGGAGGAGAAGGAATTGTCACATGACCATCATTCCTGGGGGGTGGTTTCTTGCTTCCCTCTCACTGTCCTTCTCTCTGATGAGCACCTGTGCCCTATAGCAAAGACTTAAAAAAATTTAAAAAAATAAAAAATACTCGGGAGATTGTATGTATGCTCAATTCTTTGCAAGTCTAGAATATTAATATTGGGAACATAAACAGCAATAGTAATAATGATACAAGAAACAATATAATTGTGTATTTATTATGATCCACATACTAGGCAAAGTTCCTTCCCTTCTGCATTTAATTTTGTTATAGTCTTATAATGTTGGCATAATTCCCATTTACAGTCAAGGAAACAGATTGAAAGATGTTAAATGATATGCCCAAAATTACCTCCATAGTAAGTAGCAGAGCCAGTATTCATAAGTTTGATTCCAAGGACAGTAGAACTTGAAAGATGAGTTGAAGCAAAAGTGAAGAAATGAGTTCTGGAAAAAAAATACCTGGAAGAGAATTTAACAATTAAGTTGGTTGTTTAGCAGGGACAGGTTGAATGTTTCCAAGGTGTCGGAGAAAAGCTATACCTCATGAAGATTAATGTGGCTGTGCAGGACAGCAGGGACAGGAAATGCCATTGGAAGTTGACATAATAATCTGAACAGGAGCTGAAAAGGAAGAGGGACGGTGGGAAACATAGAAGTTAGAATAAAGGAATTAGACAAAGTCTGGGGCTCATGTCACAATTTTGGTTATTGTACAAGATATATATAATCTAAAAATAAAATGTTACCCCAATATTTATTATACCTTTTTTTTTAAACCATAAATATTGCTTCTCAATCTAGCTACATTATGATAAAAGCTTCAGTTAGGTTAGATGCTAGATGGTAGTACAATAGTAAAACATAGTGCTCTGAGAGGTTGCCTCATGTGGGAAGTTCTAGGTTTGTGTTCAGAAACCTCTTCAGTATGCCAGTCATGCATGTACCCAACATCTTGGGCTGGCTGGAGGTGGGGAGTAAATCATGGTGTCAAGACCCTGTTGGGGCTTGCTCTCTCTCTCCAATTCCCTTGAATCCCCTTCCCCTTTTGTCTCACTTGTGGAAGAAATAAACATCTACAAAATTGATTTGTTTTCCATTAATTCACTGAACATCACCACAGTATATACAATGTGATTTTCCATCCAGAATACACTGTATATAGGCTTAATCATGTGTGTTATCATCAAATATCTGGTATCTATAGTTGCTTTCCATTCCTTTTTCCCCCACATCTTACTGATTCACAAAATATCTTAATTAATATAAATACTTTCAATAGCAAGTTCAGCTGAAATATACACATATGTGAACACCTGTCTGACTTTAGGCCTGAAATTCCATGAGTAGAATAAATACAGTATAAAGTAACAACTAGCTGCAGCTATAGAGTTTACTGTGGTCCTTAAGTGGGTATTTTTTAATGTTTTTTTTTTTTTTAATTTCTAGAAAAGCAGTTTGAGCTTTAATAAACCAAAATCAAGATATGTTAAGAGAAACTTGCTTAAGACTTATAGCCAGAAAACAGGTTAGAATTCTGTTCAAATAATAGGTACATGAACCTGTTGGTAGCTCAAAAGAAGACAAAAATCCTTAAATCTGGACAACAAAGCATAGATGAAAATCAGTATTGTTTTAGCCAAAAGTCATAAAATTCTATTTCACCAGTTCAGTCGCATGTAATAAATCTCTCTTCTGTTGTACTCCCATCTTTATCTGAGAATGTTTTTGTCTTTTCTTCCCATATGAAGGATAATCTTGGTGGAAATTGTTTTTCACTTAACACTTTGATATATTTTCCCATTCTTCCCTTGCTTGCATTGTTTCCAAGGAGAGGTCCTTTGTTAACCTAATGGAATATCCTTTGTAAGTAACTTGACTTTTCTCTCTTGCTAATTTTAGTATCTTGTCTTTGTGGTTTTGGTCAACTTGACTGTAATGTATCCTGAAGAAGATCCTCTTAAGTTGATTCTATTTGGGGTCCTTTGCATTTATTGTGTCTGGATCTAGGTTTGGAAAGTTTTCTTCCAGGATTTCATGAAATAAAAAATTATCCATGCCCTTATTAGGCTCTTCACCTTCTGGGATACCAATTATCTGGACATTTGGACATTTAATTGTATCTAGTATTTTTCATATATTATTTTCATTTTTGGGGCTATTTTCTCAGTCTTCATGGTGAATTTTTGTAGGGCTGAGATTCTGTCTTCTGTATCTGAGATTCAGTCTTCTTCATGATCTAATCTGCTTTTAAAACTTCCTTTTTTTTGAGAGAGAGAGTTTTCTTTTTGCTACAGGGCGCGTGAGCTCCTAGACAGACAGAGAGAGACGGAGAGACAGAAAGCGAGAAATCACACCCCCCCCCCAGGGGGGATGGCCATGCCGCAATCCCTTCTCCTCCATTCTCCTCTTGGGATCTTGGGCATGCATGCACACACACCCGGCGTGAGTTTAAGCCACCGGGTTTGGGACTCGAACTGTGGTCGACTACGTGGGAGTCCAGCGACATAGCCATTATGCCAACTGCTGGTCCCAAACTTTCAAGAGAAGTTTTGATTTCCTGTATTATAGCCTTCATCTCTAACCTTGCCACTTGTTTCTTTTTAAATTGTATGTATTTCCTTTTTTTGATAGTGCAAGAACTTTACCTCCTGGAACTCATCAACTCTTTTCTCCTGCATCTTCTGGGCTTCATTGTCTCTCTTCTCATACATCTCTGTTAGCTTTGTCATGATGAATATTCTAAATTTTTTATCTCATATTTCCAGCAGTTCCATTGCACTGTGTGTATATGAATAGGAGTTGTTCTTTTATCTTGGGAGAGAGACATTTTCTTGGTTTCTCATATTTCTGATCATCTGATGGGTCATACATTTCTTTCTAACTTCTTAAATTCAATCTGAGCATTCAGAGGCATGCAGGTGAAGGTTATTTGCAATCTCTCTGCAGTTCCATTTTTCTCCCTTTGTGTGGCAGGTTCAGTGAGAATTGAGGAACATTCTGACCCTAATAGTATTCAGATGTTTGGCTACTCTTCACTTAGCCCTGACTAGTCACAAAGTTTGTAGAGGCTGGATAGCAAAGTGATCAAAGAAAAAGGAAAAGGAAAAGAAAGAAAGAAAGAAAAGAAAAAGAAAAAAATAATGTTATGATTATTATTTTTGGTAAAAGCAAAAACTGAAAACTGTGCAGCACAAGTGCACTGCACAAAAGCAATAGTTCATAGTTCAAATGCAGGAATCTTCTCAGAAGGCCTGTGCTGTTGCCTCTCCTAAATGTGAGGGGGAAAGGTGAGAATTAGCAAGATAAAGGAGGATCTGAGAGCCAAGAAAACACTTTACCTTAAAAAATAAATTAAAAAAATAATAATTTAAAGAGAGAGACATAGAGAAGGATACAGAGGGAACCCTACCACTGCCTAGATTGGGGTTTGGAGGGTGAAGTCTCAGAAGAAAATCTTCAGTAGTCTTAGTTCCTGAAAGCAATAGTTCACAGCAGAAATGCTGAAATAAACTTTTTTTAAAAAACTTTTGCGAATCACTTTAGACAATTCTTTATGAAAACCACGATCTTTAAATGAGATTAAAAATAGATTTTGAAGAGAAAACTAGTATTCGTTTTTTACTGCAATAAAATAGTATAATGTAATAATATAATGACTGCAGATTTATTTTCAACTGAATGCTTGAACCACTTCCTAAAGAGATGTTCTAAACATATTACTATAACAGTGGTTTTTACACTACTTTTTAGAGGCACCCATCTGTCAAAGGCAATTTTAGCCCTTGTTCCAGTTGCATATTGAGGAACAGTTATTTTATTTTATTTTTTCTTAAGGAGTTTATGTCTTTATTATCTGTTAGAAATTACTTCTCTCTTTGCAGAAAGTCTGCAACTCCTCAAGAGAACAGTGCAGATCTCTGTGTGTGCTGTATCCCCCTGAGGGCATAAACAGGGTCTGAATCAAAAGAGGAAATCACAGGCCCAAATGCAATGTGGATAAGGCAGAGGGGGAAAAATAAAGGCATGATTACTAAGAAAAATCTTCTTTTCCTCAATGAATCATCCTTCAAACTTTCTGATTTCACTCCCAGCAAAGATTTGGTTATGATTCTTTAAAAGATACTCTTTAAGAACTGAGAGATTATCTTTCTCTTGGTATATTTTCTAGGCATTTTCATCCCCTCTGGCTTGCTTTTCCTTCAAGTCCTTCAGCTAGACCGGAACCAGGACATCTATAGAGTATGAGAGATTGGTGGCCAGTGCAGGGGTCACCAGCCTTTGCCTATAAAGGACTGGATGATAAGCATGTTTTACTTTGTCGTAGACCTCTGCAATTTTAGCACAAAAGCTGCAATACACAGTATGCAAATGACTGAGAGCAACTATGTTCCAATAAAATTTTATTCACAAAAACAGATAGCAGGGCCAGATTTGTCCCATGGGATATAGTTGGCCAACTCGTGTAGCACCCGCTGAATTTTGATCTCATGACAGATCTCTGAATCAAATTTACAAGGAAAATATGAGCATTTCTAAATGGTGGCAGAGGGGAGCCCCTAGAATTTTAACTTGGGTGAATTTTCACTTATTATCATCATTGGAATGGGATGTATAAGGCTTCATGGCAAATAGGTGGGACAAAACATTACGTCAAACTGTCAAATTCATTCCAGCAGTTCTCCGAGATGGCCTTTTGCATAGAATTATTTTCATTTCAGGCCCTTCCTGCCCTTCTAATTTAAAGATACATGCATAGTACAGTACACTGACAAATTCCTCACTGAGACACCTGGATGCTATTAAATGGAAAAAAATTCTTATTTTCAGCAGAGTTTCTGAACCCTAGGTGATAGAGGCACTGTACAACTGAGTGTCTTGCTAAATGATTAATGGGCTTGGATCCTAATATTTTCTTAGAAGAATGTAGGTACAGTAATACCAATATTCTAGAAAGCTACCTACTTCTGATGATAAATCCTCCTGTGTCACCTCACTGGTAGTGCTATGTCCCAGCCATTTGTAATAATCTAGTATTGTAAGCTACTGTCAGATAAATATTCACACAAGTGCACTACTTGTTTTCTTCAGAAAGAACTGGTTAGCCATCATGCTTTAGACAGACTCAAATTTAATGCATCCTTTAAAAAATGTATTTGGCAGTAAAAATGTTGTGGAAATTGATCTTGTTATGAAATTTAGCACCTTAGATTTGACATTAAGGCCACTTAGAGACTTCAGCAATCAGTAAAGCAGAGAGGAACAACTGAATTTCAAGGTAATGGTTCGGAGGCCATAAAGTGAGAAATTGGAAGACATTGCAAGAGCTAATCTTTCAAGCCGGTCATTTATTTGTCAACTACTGCTGCTCTAGGATACTCCACATATATAAACAAATAAATAAATAATGTCTTCTTCACTGATTTTTTTTTTTTTTAATCCAAGGAGATGAGACCTGAATCTGATAAAATGATCCCAGAAAGAGTAGGGGAAAAAATCAAAATTAAATTACGCAGCAGATGACAACAAAATAATATAATGGTTTAATGAATAAATGTGACAAGGTGATTATTAATTTTACAGTTAGAGAGCTATGACCACGTCTGCTAGTTGAGCGTCAGAAATAGAATACTATGGAATTAATTATTTGGACATAGAGAATAAACTGATTATCAAGTTAACGGGAAAGGGTAGAAAGCCTTATTTATATTTGATGCCTGTTACAAGGTTGATTCTAAGGACATATTATAGTCATGACAGACTTCAATAGGATAGATGTAATACTTCATGGAAATATGGAAAGTTCCTTGTTCAAGGCTTCCTCTGGTCTGTGAAGGACAGACAGTTATACAGACGTAATTGCAGCCAATTTCTCAGAGTTAAGCCTGAATCAATTTTGACAGCATAGGTTGTACAGTTTCTGAAGGTCTCCTTTAGGCAAGGCTGGAATCTGAGTGAAGAACATCAAAAAGACTTCACTTTTGGAACCTGTAACACATTTAATATAATTATAAGGCCTTTTTGTTTACCTTGTAATGGGGTTTTCATGGACAAGCTTAGCTTCCTGCTCCATTCCCAGCCCCTGCCCTGCATCCTGATTCTGTAAATCCTAGCTTCAACCTGATTAGTTTACTCTGTCCCTCACATTACAGCATTTCCATAGCTCCCTGCTTTTACTCTGTGTATGATTCTTTTTTACTTTTCAGTCGTACACACACACACACACACACACACACACTTACATATGATTGTATCTATTCAGACTTTCAGGCCCCCAAATCAGAAGTCACAAACCATGGGCCCCAGGGAGCTAGGATCCCTCATAGGTGATGGTGCAATTCTAGTCCTTGGGCCTTGCCCTGGACACATGTGCTTACCTGTCCAAAATTCTGAGAGAAGATTGGAAGAGAAGGGGTTGCAGGTTGTCCATCCTTCCTACAGTGCTTTCTCACTTTTTCTTTCTGTCTCTGACAAGTGCACATGTCCTATAGCAAATATATTTTTTTAAAGGAAACAAAACAAAAAGGCATGCTGCCTTTCTTAGCTAACACCTTGAAAAATGACGCTTAGTTCAGTAATCCCTTACTGTGATTAACTACATAATTGTCTCTCTTCTGTCATAGATTGGAAGCCTCATTGACAAGAGTCTAGGGATTATTCTCTTTGATTCTCTATATTATTTTGCAATTAAGTGGTCAATAAGAAAACAATTAAATGAATGACTTGTATGAGTTTAGCCAGTCAGTTCAAGTAGAAACCCTGCCCGTGAGATGGAAGGATTTAAGAAAGGAGGCTTTTAAATCGTGGCATCAGTTATGATTAGACTCTGACTGACACCTGGATGGGGTGGGGAGAAAGACTGTGCTACACACTTCTGGGCTAACCCCTGCCCCGTTTCCCCTCCTCCCGTCGTTCAGATTCATTTGATTCTCATCTTTAAGATCTTTCAAACACATTTAGGTAATATGCTTATCTCATCACGTATGTTGAGCTGTGTATTCTTGTAAAACACAAATTTTTCTACCAGAGTCAACGCTGCTGTAGAGACACAAAGAATAAAGTGGCACCTACGCAAACACTGCTAGTTATTTATTGGGTAAATAAAGTTTGCATTATAGTGATTACTGGTGAATAGTGATGGAAAAGGGAAAAAAATAGTGTATGCTTTTAGGTAGTAGGAGGATAATTAGCATTAATTAATTCCTGATCTAAATTAGAGACTACTTTTGTGCTTGTTCTGCTAACTATTCTGCTTAATTGGTATGAATGCTTATACGATATTGACTTAGTGTTCTAAGTGAGATACTTTGTGGAAAAAAAAAAGATATGAAGTATTATATTTCATCAAAAAATTCATTCTCAGCATTTACTATTTTTAAAGAATTATTTTACTTAATTTTATTTTTATTTATTTATTTATTTTAATTTGACCTGAGAGGGACAGAGCGAAAGTGAGAAAGTGAGAAAGCAAGCAACCAGGTCCAAGTCTTGAACTGCGGTCAGCCATGTGGGAGTCCAGTGCCTTAACTTAACCACCATGCTACCTGTCAGCCCCTATCAGCACTTATTATTAGTGAAAATTTACTATTAAAGTTTCTTTTTGTGTAGGGACCAGCAGATGGCATAATGGTTATGTCGCTGGACTCCTACATGACTAACTGCAGTTCGAGTCCTGAACTCAGCAGCTTGAAACTTACGCTGGGCATGTGTGCATGTGTGCCCAAAATTCTGAGAGGAGAATGGAGGAGAAGGGACTGTGCCGTGGCCACCTCCCTGAGGGGTGATTTCTGGCTTTCTGTCCCTCTGTCTCGCTCAGTCTCTCCAGTAAGCGCACATAACCTATAGCAAAATTTTCTCTCTAAAAATAAATTAAAACAAAAATAAAGCACTTTTTGTGTATTTATGGTAATGAATGTTAGTTACTATTTCTTATCTGAAAAAAATGCCATGCAAATGAATTGGTTACTCTGTATTTAGTATAAAAACAGCATTACATAATCAAAGGCAAATTTTTAAAATTAAAAGAGCAATACTCCCATTAGCTTAACAGGTGCTTTCATTTATTTATCACTGTGAAAAACCTTACATAGAAGAGTTATATGACTAATATGTGTGCAGTTTAAAGAACAATAATATTAATAAAGTAAAAATATATATAACATGCAGATTAAAAAGTAAGGTATTGCAAGTTGGAAAACCCCCCCCTCACCCCTTTCCAATCATATCCTCCCATCATCCCTCCCAGATATAATATCCTGAGCTGAATGATAATCATCACCCTGCTTTTCTTTTATTGCTTATATATGTATCTCTTGTGTTTAGTTTGATTTTTTAAACTTAATAAAAAGGGAGATTATGTATATTTTTAATTTTAAGGTTTACTCATTGATGCGTGTACCTGTGGCTTATTTATTTTCAGGGAGTGATGAATAGACCAGTTTTAAAAACCTGTTTTGTTCTGTGTAAACATTTGCATAGTTTCTCATTTCTTTGTTTTTATGAACAATACAGCCACAAATAGTTTTGTGCTTGCTTCCTGGTGTTGGGTCATAGGGAATGAAAATGTTCACTTTTTGAGATAAATTATTCTTCTAAGCAAATATACTAAATTGTCTGGTATATTATTATAGTTCTTATTACTCCACATTCTTGCAAACTTATCAAATATAAAATCAAACTGTATTGTGGGTTTAATTTGCATTTTTATGATCACTAATGAGATTATATTTCCAAATATTTATTGGCTGTGGCTGGTTCCCTTTCTGGGAAATGTTTATATGACTACCTCTTGTTTTTCTATCAGTATTAGGTTGTGATGTGCCTTTTGCATTTATTTCCAAGTGTTCTTTATATATTCTGGATATAACCCTTTTGCCATCTGATTCGGTATTAAAATCATCCATGAGTTTGTGTTCCTATCTTTTTATTTTTATTTAAAGGGTGTTTGGCAAACGGAGGTTAATAGTTAAAGTGGTAACATCTATCAGTTTGCTGTTGCAGAATATGATACCGTGTTTTATATAAAAATCCTTTCCTATTCATAAAAATTGTCTCTTCATATTTCTTTTTAAAGTGGTATTGTTTTTCCTCCCACATTAATTAAGCAGGAATAGATTTTATGTATGGACTGTGAAAAGATTTAGGTTTCATTTTCTCCTCTGGAGGCTTATCCATTACCTGAGTGCAGTGGATCAAGTAGTCTATTCTTGCCCCACAAATGTGCAAAACCAGCTCTTTTATATATCAGGCTTTTATATATATGCAGATCAGTTTCCAAAATCTCTGGCTTCTACTTTTCCTTCAGTGAGGCTGTATAACACCAATTTAATTACCACAGCTCTTTAACTGAATCTTGATATCTGGTTATGAAAGGCGTCTTGGTTCCTCTTTCATTCCAGGAACATCTTATCTTCCCTTCGTCTTGCTATCCTTCATAGAAGTTGAATTGATATATGATTTGAGAACAAAATAACATTTTTATGATATTAAGTCCTCCGTCCTTGTACATGAAATATCTATTTACTTAGCTCTTTCTAATTCTCTTCAATTTTGATATATTCCTATATATCTCTTTTGTTTAGGCCTAGTGTCACATTTTTTGCTGCTTTAATGCATAACTTTTTAAGAATTATCGTTGTAATTCTAAATGTTTATTTTTATCATATGCAACTTTATTGACTTCCGTATATTAATATTTTCTCAGCAACATGTACTAAATCATATATATTTTAATAAGTTGAAGATGCTTTTGAACAATATATTTGGACTTGCCTGTATTATACTTAACAAAATATACTGCCTATCAATATTTTAAACCTCCTCTTCAATAAACAAGGAACTAGACTGCTTTAATGCTAATGTTTGTCTCAAATCTTTTGCTGCTCTAATTTTTCAGTTTATTCCTTATTTTAGATAGTAAATGTATTGTTTTATATGCCATTTTTTAATATCTACCTCTTTTCTTTTTTGAAATAATTATTTAACTTTATTTATTTATTTATTTTAATTTGACCAGTGAGGAGGGGTGGGGGGACAGAGAGAGAGAGAGAGAGAGAAAATGCCAGGTGCCAGGCCCAGGATTTGAACCATGGTCAGTCATGTGAGAGTCCAGTCCCTTTAACCACCAAACTACCTGCCGGCCCCATCCACTTTTTCTTTTCTTATTTCATAATATATATATATTTTAAAATTTTCTGCCTCAGTAATATTCTCTAGAATCGTATTTTGTCAGGGTTAAAGTGTCATTTTTTTACTCATCTAAAATGTTTTACTTTGTCTTGTTACTGAAAGATGCTTTCATTGCATAAGGAATTCTATGTCACCAAATATTTTCCCTCATTATGTTCATGAGATTAAACTTGCTTTTATTATTACTGTGAAGAAGTCAGTCAGAAATCGAATCTCAGTCTGTGCAGAATCTTTTATCTCTTTGCTTTTAACACCTCTTCATGTTGAATATTCTACTATTTTTGCCCATGAGGTTTCTAAATGTGCAATTTATTTTTATTTATTCTAATTTGGATGTTTAAAATTTACTAAATTTGTAGGGTTACATTTTTTATTAATCCTAAACATTTGTAATTTCAGTAATGTTTTTTTTTTAATCTACTTGTTATCTCAGTCTCAAAAATTGTTTATAATCTGTTGAACTTTCAGACTCTATTTTCCATGTCTTAAACATTATCTCAGGGCCAGCAGGTGACATAGTGGTTAAGGCACTGAAATCCCATATGCTGACACTGGTTCAAATCCCTGACCCAGCAGCTTGAAAATCATGATGAGCGCATATGCATGCATGTCTAAAATCCAAGAGGAGAGTGGAGGAGAAGGGATTGTGATGTAGCCATCTCCCTTGGGGGGGATGACTTCCTACTTTCTGTCTCTCTGGTAAGTGCATGCTCCCTATAGCAAAAATCTCTGGGGAGTGGGGGGAAACACAATTGCTAATTCATATTACTCTCTTTTGTAGGATTCTGTGTAATTTCTCGGATCTTTCTTTTAGTTTACTACATTTATTATGTATTTGGGTTTCTCATTTTAATTAATATACATTTAACTTCAAATAGTTCTATATTACAATTCAGTCAGATTTTTTTTTACTCATGTTTTTTTCTAATTGAGAAAAAGCCCTTTTCTATGTCTGTGTATAAAAGCATATTAAATGTATCATACATACAGCACTCCTGTCACTTACATACATGGAATGTTCTTGCATATTAGTCCATCATTTCACATTTATGTTAATTCATGCTCACGATGGCTCATTCACTCATGTAATTAATGACGGGAAAACTCGGAATTCTTAGGCTATAGTGAGGCCTATGGTTTTTTCATTTTTCTGTTTGTTTGTTTGTTTGTTTGTTTTAGTGGTTTGCTATAGGGCACATGCGCTTGCCAGAGAGAGATCAGCAAGACTCTCCCCACTGGGGATGACAACATCTCAGTCACCTTTGTTCCCATTCTTCTCTTGGGATGTTTGGCACTCATGCATATAAGCCCTGCTTGTTTATTCAAACCACTGTGTTTGAGACTCGAACCATGCCGTTGGCTATATGGAATCCACCCATCCGAACTACTGTACCACCTGGCAGACCCAAAGCCTGTGTTTAAGGTCAAAAGATCCACACAGACATATTTCCCAGGCTTCTGGAAATATTGCTAACAAGGCTGTTTAACCAGAATTTTAGCTTACAGGGCTTTGGGCCAATTGATATTTTGAATATAATCCTAAACCCTATAGAAATGGGAGACATTTTTGTTTCATTCAGAGAAAAGACACTTTCAGGAAAGCTTTTTCATAATTTTTGTTAGATGATTTTTTTCTTCTTATTCAGTAATGTGTTATCCTAAAAGGAATTCCAACATTTGTGTTTTTTTTTTTAACCTGATTTTTACCTTCGTAGGGTTATATGTATATCGTCTGTCCTAGGCATATTTGCAGCTACTTAAAAATCAGTCATTAGGTGGCACAAGGGAGCAGACGCTCCAAGGAAAAATTTGATTTTGTTAAAATGTGTGTTAACTCTGGAATTAAACTTTCTAGTCATTTGAGACTCGTGAAGAATTCTTTTATTTTTGTTCCTTCTCCCCTATATAATTTTAAAAATATGTTTTAATCTATTTTGTTACTCACTTTTAGTCCTATCACATAAAAGTGTTTTTTCACTGAATTTTTCATCCATGCTATGGTTGGCATAACTATTATTTTCTCTGTGTTTTGTTTAGTCTTTATCATTTAGACATACTTTTAAATTTATAAGTTGTAATATATATATACAACTCACAATGAACTGACTATTAATCAGATAGCTTTTAGCACTCACATACATTCCTAGAGAATCAGACCAATACAGAACTCTTATGTGGAAACTACTTTTTTAAAGAATTATTTTATTTAACTTTATTTATTTATTTATTTACTTACTTATCTATCTTAATTTGACCAGAGAAGGACAGAGTGAGAGAGAGAGAAAGAGGGAAGATGAGAAAGCAAGCTGCCAGTTCCAGGACTTGAACTGCTGTTAACCATGTGGACGTCCAACACCCTTAACCACCATGCCACCTGCCAGCCCCTGTAGAAACTATTATATATATCATTATGAAGTTAGTAATTTAGTGATGTTACACATTTATTGTAAAAAAATTAGTCTCAAATTTTTTTGTAGACCTCAGTTAAAGAAAGCAAAATTCCAACCTTTAAAAGGGAGTTCATTTGGCCCAGTGTATATTGTAAAGTCAGTACAGTAAAATAAGAAGCCTTGGTGTTGGTAAGGTAGCTGATGGTATTGATACCATATATTGCAATAAATTAAATAAACTACCAATGGTTACATTTTGTAAGGATCAAAAAACAAAATTTCAGTCAAAATCCAAATTTATAGGGGGCTTTGTGGTACTAAGTATAAAGCTAATAATATTAAAGAGAATAAACTATATTATGAAAGATTCTAAATTTTTCAGTTGATAAGACTAGAAAGTGGAATAAGAATGTTCAATAGTTCATGCCTTCCTTTTTAAGTAAATTTAGCCTTCTTGAATCCTCAAAAAAACAAAAATACATTACACTGTATATTTTTAATTACACAAAAGGTTTTTCAAAGTAAAACATTAACTATCTTAGAGACCAATAGTTATTAAAGAAGATGTTGAATGGAAATTAAGAATAAGAACTTTTGAAGTGCTCATTTGGTTGTGTCAAAGATAGAAAGATCGGGAACCAGCAGTCAGCGTAATGGCTATGTCGCTGGACTCCCACGTAGTCGACCGTGGTTCGCGTCCCGGACCCGGTGGCTTAAAACTCGTGCCGGGTGTGTGTGCGTGCATGCCCAAGATCCCGAGAGGAGAATGGAGGAGAAGGGATTGCGGCGTGACCATCCCCCCTGGGGGGTGATTTCTCGCTTTCTGTCTCTCTATCTGTCTGGCGAGCGCACACGCCCTATAGTGAAAACCTCTCAAAAAAAAATATATATAGAAAGATCAACCAAATAAATCTAAGTGTTCGACAATATGGATAATAAAAGACCATGCTATCATGCTGATTTTGAATTCTGGTTTTTCATAATGAGTCCATCGACAATATGGATAATAAAAGACCATGCTATGATGCTGATTTTGAATTCTGGTTTTTCAGACTGAGTCCGTATTACCCGATGTATAATATTTTTCAGATGTTACGAAATGTAACATGGTATGACCATTATGACACAGGGTGTGATGATATGATATATAATAATGTAATATAAATCTCAAATAATACATTTAGCAAGTTGAATAGATTTGTAATATTCATAAAAGTATATACCATGTACTATTTGAAAAATTCCCATCTGGCTGACTGCTATCTTTTCCAATAGGAGATTATTGGATACTGAGAATTTCACAGAATTAGAGAGAGCATGAGTTGCAGGAGTGAGTTATAATCGCATCCCCATTGCCCTTCTTGAGGGTTATGAGATTATACTGTATGAACAATTCCAAAAGCTACAAAGGGAAGCTCTGTGTACATATGCTGCTGGGCTTTACTCTAGCAATGGTATCAGTATGCTACTAGTGTGTGTTTCTCTTAAGGATGTAATGACAATTTCAACTGTTATATTTTGAATGTGTGATAAATAATTATATTTTCCATTATCCACAGAAAGATTGATGATAGAGTCTATTGGAATCCAGAGAAAATTCATTTGAAAAGGCAAGGGAAGAAAAAAAACCTGAATGCCAGTCTTGATTTGTATAATTTCTTTACCATATACATTTATTGCTAATCATGAATGTGGTTGGTCGCTGGTGAACTTTTTTAAGTTTTACTTGCTGTTAAGTGGATGACTCACATAGAAATGAATATCATAATAAAATCATGGAAATTTAGGAGAAATTTTTAATCATTCACCATTTGTAGCAAAACTTATATTTTGAGATATTCTGGTCAAATGGTGTATGATTATACCCAAGACATATCCAACGTATAATTTATTCATTTATTTCTGAAATGCATAATTCAAAAAATTAGCAAAGTCTGTGAGTTTCAAATTTAAAAATGAAAAGTACCTTAGAAAGGTTAGTCACTTAATGAAAGTCTCCTTTGTACTATTATCATTACTGGAATTACGATGTGATTACCAGATTAAGTTTGCCTCAAAGCAAGAACACTTCCTTAGATGCATTCTTCATGTTGGTGCTGTGCTCATCAGCGCAATTTTTGAAGAAGGCAAGGAACTTGCCTCTTATAATTTTTCTCATATTCCAGAGCAGAGAAACCATTTTACCCACCGTGTTCTACCAGAGCTATATGTAAAAACGAAAAGATTAACGGGACTGCTGCGTTATATTGCTGGCTTTACTCTACCTCCAACAATCCCAGGAGTTTGCATTGATCTCTTTAAATGCCTGCAAGTCTTAAAAGTCACTACTGCTGGAAACTTATGAGGAAAACACAACTATATACCTAGGGAAAAGCAGAGAAAAAGAAATGATGGTTTTACAAAGTAATACACTAAGTCAGTCCTAAGAAGAAATCTGCTAAATCTTTCATCTTTTAATATCCCAGAGAAAGAATCTCTCTACAATAAAACTTACTGTAGAAATAAGGAAAATTTCATATTATCTTTTAAATAAAGCACCTATAATATGAGCACTTTTTAAAAAATTATATCCAATGGATTTCTTCTATTGTCAGGTAAGTTAAAAATATGAGACATTTGAACAGTTTAAACAGATTTAGAGAACTCCTTTTGGCGTAGTCAAATCCTCTGAGTGAAACTAAGTAAATGGGACCAGCAGGTGGTGTAATAGTTAAGGCACTGACTCCCTTATGGCCAACTGCCTGTTCCAGTCCTGAACCCAGTAGCTTGAAACTCACACCAGACACATGTGCAGGTATGCCCAAGATCTGGAGAGGAAAATAGAGAAGAGATTGTGATATGGCCATCTCTCCTGGGTGGATGAATTCTCATTTTCTCTCTCTCCATCTCTTTATGTCTCTCCAGCAAGCTCACGCACCCCATAACAGAAAAGTCTCCAAAAGGAAAATAAGTAGGGACTGTAGATGATGTAATGTTATGCCACTGGACTCCCACATTGTCAACCATGATTCAAGTCCCGGACCCGGTGCCTTAAAACTCACGCCGGGTATGTGTGCATGCATGCCCAAGATCCTGAGAGGAGAGTAGAGAAGAAAGGATTACAGCATAGCCATCTCCTCTAGGGGATGATTTTTTACTTTCTGACTCTCTGTCTCTCTGTCTCTCTCTGATGAGCACACCATGTCCAATAGTAAAAATCTCTCTAAAAAAAAAAAGAAAGAGAAGTGAACAACTACTGCTAAGAAGTAAAATTAAAGGCTTTGTTTCTATTCTTCGCACTTGTCTCTCTAATAGCCAACAGGTTTCAGACAAATCGTTGTTATGTGTTCTTTCTTATAACAAAAGAGATACTCAGACACTACAGTGTGAGGACATATGACAGGGATCCCAGTGTTGATCCTGCGTTTGAAGGATACAAAGGACAGGGATGTATCAGCATAGACAAAATAGAATTCTAAACTGAGTGGAAGAAAGCAATAAGGTAATAACGGATGTGCTAAAGAACTGACTACTACTCTGGGAAAAGGGGGCTGGTTCTCATCAGTCCTCTGTAGGAAGCCATGCTGAAGATACTTGTCTGATCTAAAGAGAGTTGGGGACATTCATCTATGGATTGCTATCCCTCAGGCCATGAGGTGCTCTGGTACCTCTGTGTTCTATCTGTATGAACTCTCTTTCCCAGGTTTTAGTAAAAAAAAAAAAAAAAAAGAAAAAAAGAAACAAAACAAGTATTTATTTGTTGTTTAACCTTGCGAAGTACCTAGAATCACCTATTTTTTTTCTTATTTTTTATTAATGAGAGATTTTTGGTATAGGGTGCATGTGCTCACCAGAGAGACAGGACATGAGAAATTACCCTCCCCCCAGAGGGGTTGGCCACACCACAATCTCTTTTCCTTCATTTTCCTCTCAGGATTTTGGGCACACATGAGTGCCCATGCAGAGTTTTATGCTGCCAGATCCGGGACTCAAACCACAGTTGACTACATGGGCTCCATGTATGTCCAGTGACATAACCATTATGCCATCTGCTGGTCCCTACAATTGTTTCTTTTTTCTGGGCTAAAGTCAAGTGTACCAAGGAGTTGTAGTTCTAATGTGCCACAAGTGACAGCTATACATGTACACACATATAAAAATCACATAGATCTTGGGCTGGCCCTGAGGCCTAATGGTCAAGGGAGTCAGATCCCACATGGTCAGCTGTGCAGTTTAAATCCCAGCCCTACCAGCTAAAAGATGTCAGGAGCTGTGTATGTGTGTGCCCAAAATCCTGACACAATGGAGAAATAGAAGAGAAGGAATTGTGGCATGGCCGTACGTCATTAAGGGTTGCTTTCTTTCTCTTCCTCTCTCTCTCTTCTGGCAGTGCATGAAGCTACTGGCAATTAAAAATTAAAAATATCAAAATTTAACAACCGACAATCATTTAGTTCTTAAACCCTAGGAGGCAGATATTGTTACTATTATTATTACCATTTTCTAAATGGGAAAGCTAAGGCGTGTGTGTAAATTATGAGAAATAAAACAACTACTGACTGTCAGAGCTGGAATTTGAATTAAAATACTCCTTTTCCAAGACCTCTGTCTTATTTTCTACACAATATTGCTCCTCAAAAATGGACAAAAACCAATTGATTCTGATATTTTCAACAGATTTGGCAGGTTTAAAATGTAGAGTATTGGTCTACTTACAGGATGAGTCTTCATTTACCAGGGGATATGGCCTGTTTGCTAATAGCACCTCCTGGAGGAGTCAAGATGAAAAAGTGGACCAACCCCTGGCCCCATCACACACACACACACACACACACACACACACACACACACATTAAATGATTGTTTTATTAAAAAAAATGAATATTTGCTTTGTTCAGACTTGTTCATAAGTAAAAACTTTTTTAATTCTTAAATAGTTTGAATATTAGTGGAGATAAAAATCACTATCATAACTTTGGGTATTTTTGTCAGTCCTACATGAGAATATGGGTTAATTTATGTGAGGAGTCCTGACTTTTGCACATGGAATATATGTGGTTTTTCAAGGTCTCTGGTACTATTAAATCAAACAGCCCCTGTATACATCAAGAGACTTTTTCAATTAATTCAACTTGTTCTAAGATAATGATTTCCAAAGTTTTGATAAATATCTACTTTCTTTTTCTTCTATAAACAAATTTTATTTTCCCTCTAAATGTTCTTATACTTTATTTTACTTCAAGTTCATCTTGAATATCAACCAGTTGACTAAATAATTTTGATATTTGACTATTTAAACATCTTAGGCTAGAATTTCTTAAAAGGAAAAGAACAAGTTTAGATTAAAATAAGTCATAAAGCTGTGAGATGTAAATGAGTTAAAAGAAGGAAATTCCTAACTTGGTTTAACTTAGCTCAAATTTGTTCAAATTATGGTGAGTTCTTAAAATCATGTTATGTCAATTTCATAGTAGTAAAGTCTCATACCATGTAATACTCAGTTATAGGCAACATAACAATTACAGTATCCTAATGGGATTTTGAATGCTTGAGTGTTTATATATTTAGTTGTTTTAAGTAAATTAATCTATAAAAATTATTATGCTCTGGTTCTTGAATGTTTGAGTTGTAAAAAGGGATACATTATAAATGGAGAGAAGAAAATAAATTGAATTCTGAAATAAATTCAAGATTATACAAGTCCAAGGAGATGTTAACAAAACAATGAAGCAAGAAAAAACAATTTAGAATTTATGAGAGGTCGTCAAAAAGTTGATGGAAAAATATATAAATATATAAAAATGTATAATATGAACATTTATGCATAGATTTCAAGAATTTTTGTACCAAAATAAACTTTTTTAAATTTTAATTTTTTATTTTAGGTTTTTGCCATAGGGTGTAAGCACTCCCTAGAGATGGTGAGAAAGTGAGAAATCACCTCCTATGGTATAGATGGCCACACTGCAATCCCTTCTCATCCATTCTCCTGGAGTTGGGTCATGCACGCATATACGCCAGGAAGATTTTAAGACTGCTAGATCTGAGGCTCTAGCTGTAGTTGGCTCCATGGGAATCCAGAGTTGTAACCACTACTCCACCTGCTGACCTTCAAATAAACATACTTCAATTCCATTTTTTCCTGACCTTTTTGAAGTCTCTCTCCTTGTATGATAAAACTGCTACAGAGAGAACAGAATTCCACAATTACAATTTGACATCTTGAGTTAAAGTTTTTCAGAATTCTTGAAACTGTCATAAAAGGTATTTTTCTGTGATAACTTTTCATAGGAATAGATGTACAACTGTAACCAAGAAAATCCAAATATAGTCTAAATTTCCTGGACTTCCTTGCAGCTAGGGAGACAGAGACCTGTGACTAAGTCCTTACCTTACAGATGTGAAATATTCTATAGCAGTTTCTAAAATCCCTGCTTAAGACATCAAAGTTTATTAATAAAAGGTTCTTTAACTCTTATTAACCTTTCCTTCTGCCAGCTGCATGCAAAACAAATGCCATTCTCATGGTGGCTTTTGTATTTCTATCTAGGGATTGGAATTCACAGGCAGGAGATATAAACCCCAAATAGTCTGAAAACATGAAATGTTATTGCTCTTTTATATACAAATCAAGGTGGATTATTTAAGGCTGATGTAGTTCCCCAAATTTAGTTTATGCTGTTACTTGTTACTCTGTTCTGCATAACTTTGACCTCAAGCCCTAGAGAATGGCATTTGCTTGTTACTTTTAATGTATCTCAATTATTATTGTTAAAAAAAACAAAAACAACCCACTTCCTTGAGAAGCTCTCTCTGACCAACCTTGAGTCACTATTAAACTTCACTCAGTGAAATACCTAGTATTTTTTTGGGAAAATGTATAGTCTCTTTTGTTGTACCATTGGGAAATATGTGTCTACTTAGTATGACTGGATAATTAACAAGAACATTATACTTGAAAAATTAGTCTATTCCAGCTTGAAGGCCTCTGTTGATATTTCCAGCTTTATCTATTTATATTATGTTCATTTAGTATCAGAGGAGGTTATTTTAAATAATGTATTAATAATTTATATCAATCGCACTTCCAAAAGGATTTTAGGCATCTGCTATCTGAAATGTTCAGTCAGTCATCAAGGTCATTAGAGACAAAATTCCTTCAAAATACACAGGATTTCTTTTTGCGTTTATTATTCTATTAAGAATGAATTATAATTCCAACCTCTAGTCTGATTTTAAATGACCAACTCCCCAGCAGCAAGCTCATGTCAGTATAGTTTAGCCAACTCTTGGAACAGGAGGCTGAGGCAATACCTCTGAAGGGGATGGCCATGGGCTCTCTGGGAATGAACCTAAGAGAACCTACAGGGGCACAGGAGACCTTTAGAATCTCGATTCCCTCTCTCAAATCATTGCAGTCATAAGCCACCAATACCAAAGGGATTTTGTTAGACCCTCTGTCCTTGTTCTGGTTGGAGAAACTTGTAAATCACTAGTCTAAGGAACAGAACATGCCTCCTTAATGACCCTCTCACTTAGCACACTGGCCACAGCAAGGTCGAGAAACTCGGAGTTTTTCTCCTGAGCTGTTGTAGCAACCTTCCAATTGGTCACTCATCTCCATTTTTATTCTATTCCAGATTTTGAAAGTATGACTTGTATTACCAGGTTTTGGACTAGGTATTTATTTTATTTTCTTATTCTATCTTTCAAGTGGACCCATTAAAAGATAAATTCAGATCTCATTCTACCAGGGAACTTGAGAGGTTACCCAAGGATGAAGGGTTAATAAATGTCAAGGCTTGATATGACCCAAGTCTTGAGGTGACAATGCTTACAGTACACCAAGGAGCTTGAATTTTAGAAAATATTCCAGCTTCTCAGTCTCATTATCTTAAAAAAAAAATAAAATTGTTTTTAAGTTCAAACTTCCATCACATTTTGTAAACCAAACCATAGGATTCATCCACAATGGAAGCTGTGCAGCTTGCTATTCTGTTTCTACCATAAGGTTAGGATTAGTTGCAATAAACCTTGATGCACAAGGGAGATCTTAAGAGATCTTTATCCACTATAAAATTCAAAAGAGGCTTAATCATGGTCTATGATTCATATTAATAGCACTTTATGAATCTCATTGAAAACTCCTTCTGTGTCTTTGGGAAAGATTTAGTTTTGGAAAAAAAAAAAAGACTTCTGTCTCTGAGGGACATTACTTGTCAGGGCATTGGAATCTGAAGTCTCTTCTAAGGACTGTTCTTTTCTCTTACTAAGTAAATAGTTAAACTAAATCTATTATTCCTAATCTGAAGCAAAATAATCAACTCTCTACTTTAGAGCTCATTGAAGAGATTTTTCCATTGGAATACAACTTTAATTTCTGCATTTCATAGTTGTTTTCCATTTATAAGGGAAATGTTTCAAAATGGCATGAATTCTGGTACAGGTGAACGACTTCTAAATGATGTTTGAAAACAGAAATTTTTCTTTTAAGAAAATATTAGTGTCAAGGTATTTTCAGGCACAAAATCATTACTTGTAGGCAAATGTTTTGTGAACCAGTATCAAAGATTCTGCGTAATTCATTGATTAATGGGAGCACCATGATATCATGATCAGTTCCAAAAAAAAAAAATTCATACAATTCGTGTAGAGGTATCGTGATGTCCCTATTCAAAACTGTTCCTCTTAGGTTTGCTTTTCAACTTAACCTAGGTTGAAAATACAAATATGGATTTTACCCTGTCTTCAAATAACATATAATATAAAATGAGTTTTAAACATATACAAAGTATTATGACGAGCATGATGAAAAAGCTAGGAATGAGTGATGTTGGACTTTGAAGTAGCCAGGGATTTAGGTTTGGGGGACCAAGAAAAATGCCTTATATAATTAATATAAGTTACTAGTGCACTGTAGAATGGAGAGGACTTAGGTAAAGCCTGCAATCAAGGAGAAAGAAAATATACTTCCATTCCTCTTAAAATATAACCTGTGGTTCATTTTTCTGTCTCTGCTTCTAGATGGGAGTTTTATAGCTGTTAGTTAGTATTGGACATGCAGCTTTGTAACCTCTCATTCACTTGCACAATTATTAAGCAATTTTCCATACGTATGTGAAGCTTTAGAATTGGGAGAGTAGAAGGAAATAGAGACAGGGTAATCACGTTCATAATTGGTAGTTTTATAAAATGTGGGCTACAAGACTCCTGTATCAGAATTAGGCTTATTAACAGGACTCCTGTATCAGAATTAGCCTTATTAATAGGCAGGTCCCTGAATCCGCTTCTGTATGATTGTCTTCCCATGTCTTACACCCCCCAGTCCCTTACTATAGCCCAGCAAGTAATAGTAAGTGAGCACTCACTAAATAGTAATGACGGTAAGCAATTACTTCACTAAACTGAACTGTAGGAGCTTGCATGGTGGCAGATGTTTGACTGAGACTTCAGTAGTTATTAAGTGGGTGCCATGGGCTCAGCAGGTGGTAGAGTGGTTAGGCACTGGATTCCCACATGAAGTTTAAACCCCGGATCTGGCAGCTTGACACGCTGAGTGCATATGTGTGCATGCCCCAAATCCCAGGACAAAGGATTGGATTGTAGCATGGCCGTCACCTCTGGGGATGATTTCTCACTTTTGCTCTCGCTGTCTCTCGCTTGCTTTTTCTCCAGCAAGTACACACACCCAAGGGCAAAAACATTTAAAAAAAAAAATTTAAAAAAGTATGCCAGTTACTAACCAAAGAAGAAAAGTACAAAAATATCAAACAAATAGCTGTTAGGGAAGAGTAGTGATTTCTCAGTTTAACAACAGTAAAATGTTTATAAAATTAAGTAGAAGCGATCATTTAAGGATTTTATTAAATATATTCCGGCCTGTAAAATATAACTGATTTACATTAATTGCCCTGAAACATGAGGGTACTTCAAAAAATTCACAGAAAATGGAATTGAAGTACAAGTTTATTTTAATGCAAAAAAATGTAAATACATTTAATCTTTTCATAATACACATTTTTCATGAACATTTTGAAGACTGCATATAATATACCTATTATATTAGGTCATCAGGAATGTCATGATGTAGATGTATTTTTCTATGTAAAAATGTGTAATGATTTTCTTGATGACCCAATATATATTCTAACAAATTAAAAACTGTTGGGTAAATATAATTAAAAATAAAATCTTCTCAGAGCCAGCTGGTGGCGTAGTGGATAAGGTATTGTACTCTCTCATGGTAGACCGTGGTTTGAGGTCTGGGCCTGGTGGCTTGAAAATCATTCTGGGCACTGGTGTGTGTGTGCCCAAAATCCCAGGAGGAGAATGAAGGAGATGGGATTGCAGCATAGCCGTCCCCCTGGTGGGTGATTTTTCACTTTCCCTTTGTTTCTTTCTAGTGAGAGTACATGCCCTATGGTAAAAAAGAAATGAATTTTTGAAAAAAATTAAAATAAAGTCTTCTCTCAGCCTAGAAATGCTTTCCAGAAAGGTACTAGAGAAACAACATATTAGGCGTAGTATTAGTATAGTTTACATAAACTTTTTATCCAGTAAATATTTAAACTAAGGTACTTTTCTCAAGAAAAACTGTGATAGTTGTAAAACTTAATCTGACTCTACAGTACTGAAAAACATCATATTGAACTGTCATAGCTATCATTTTATTAGAACAAAATAATAGATTTACTTTGTATTTTATAAGCATTGGAGGAAAAAGTATTGTACATGTAATTTTTAAGGCATTTTACTGTCATTGCACAAAAAATTACTCAACATTAGCCGTTACTTATCAGATATATTTTCTTCCATAAGGGCTTCATATTTTTATTTTTCTGAACCACTATGTTCCATATTTCTTACCTTATGCAACTCTTTAAAGACTACAAAGAAAATCTAATTTTGAGAAAAGCTGAGTCAAAAGTATTTGTCATTATAAGAGGACTTAATGAATAGAGAAAATTATATTTGCAAATCTTAATATTTTTAAAAATTTTAACTTGTTTTTCAGGTTAGGGTATTTTAAACATGTAACATAGATAGAAAAAATCAATATAGAACAAAATTTTCTGAGCTCATCTCCAACAAGTAGAAACCAGTCATGTACTAGATAATCAATACGGGAGACAGTAACAGGTGCACTGAACACATCTCTACAACTCATTCTATGGGAATTATAGCCACATTGTGAAAAATAAAGGGAACACCTGTGGTTAGAGTTTCTATTAAACTATGTTACAAATTCCCTTATAAACATATATATTCTCCATGAAGAATGTAATTTAATCAATATTCTTTAATTTGACCTCTATTACCTTTGCTTGGAGATAACATTTACAGAAATAGTAAGAAAATTAGAGACATATAACTTCTATAAAACACTACTGTTTTTTTAAAAGAAAATTGGAGAGGTTTTTCATCCACCATCAACTACTACACCAGTAGCAATTACAAATGTTCTAATGTTCCATTGGCATCAACTCTGATCCCAAAGGTGACATGAAGAACTATATCCCCGGTTTTGTGTCAGAATTAGACAATGAGAGCCTCTGTCATTACTGACTAGTGGTAGAGTAGGAAATTCATATAATATGTGTGTTTGCTTTCAAAAGTCACAAGTTTTTGAATGGATTTCATTTGCATACTATCATATATCAATCAGATTTATTTTTAATAGACTTTTTTTGTAAAAATCCAAAATTCCCACACCTTTTAAATAAAATTCTTATAACTTTTAAATAAAAACTAAATAACTAAACTGCTTAGGTTTATCCTGACTAGCTTGTCCATTTCTAAGCATGTAATATTTATGTAAATCAGCCTACAATGGAAACAATACAGTGTGGATACAATTTCCAAAGTAAACATATTGAGTCCTGTTGATTAATCTAATTCAACCAATATTGACAGAAGAGAGACTGAATGTAAGATGCTATAGCATGAAACTCAGGGAATAAGAAGTAAGACACAAGGAAAATAAATAACAAAAATGTCCAACAGTATATGAATGTAGGAAAACATAGTTTTATACAATTTTAGAAGAAGGACAGAGAATTGGGATGTCAAGAAGAATGTATAGATGCTATTAGAGCCTTCCTTGAACTATAAATGAATATTTATTTATAGCTTGAATTTCTACTTTGTGCCAAGTGCTGTTCTGTTTAAAGAAGTTCAAATAAGGAACAAGACAATGTTTCTGCTTTCATGAGAGTTCTATGCTATCTGTAGTTGATGTGAGCCATAGGAAGTGGATGGAATATTAACAAAGGAACTAGAGGTGAAATATGAAGAGTCTTCAAAAGGTCAAAAGGCATATTTTTAAAAATATAGGCATGGATTTCAGAAAAACTTTTGCACAGAAATAAATTCATACCTTACTTCCATTTTTCCATGAACTTTGAGATACCCCCATAATTCCAGACAAAGATCATGGCAAGAATATGTTAAAAAAAAAAAAAAAACAGAAAAAATAAGGAACCCATTTGACTAGAGTATGAGGTATGTACAGGAATTAGTAGAACATGCAGTAGAAAAATCAGAGAAGTCAAAATAATAAAAATTATTATTAAGATCAATGGGGGGACCAGCAGATGGCATAATGATTACATCACTGAACTCCCACATAGTCAGCCACGGTTCTAGTCCTAGACCCAGAGGCTTAAACCTTACTCTGGCTACATGTGCATGTGTGCCCAAAATCCCAAGAGAAGAAGGAGAAGAGATTGTTGTGGCGTGGCCATTTCTTTTGGGGGGTGATTTCTTGCTTTCTGTCTCTCTGTCTCTCCAGTGAGTGCATGCACCCTATAGAAAAAGAAAATAGGAACAGTGGTATTTGCTGAAGGCTTGTAAGGGGAGAAATACTGTAACAAAATGTACTTTAGTGAAGATTAAAAGTGTAGGAAAATTAGAGAGGTGGGACTAGAGGTTTGGTTAAGGTCAGTTAAAGATTGTTTTTACAGTCCCAAGGAAAGTTAATAACAGGTTTTGAAAAATAGGGTATTTTAAAGCCTTTAAAATATGCTTAATCTTGTCCAAAAAATAGACCTCTGTCTCAGTAGACTTTTGAAACAGAATCTGAAAGTCAAAACAAAATCCTCCTCCCTTATCACATTACCCCAAAGCAACACGATAGATAAATAAATAAATAAATCATAGTCTAAACCAATATGCATAATAGCAATGGTCTCATTCCCATTATCTGAAGCAAAAAATTGTCACATTAAGCATATGTTTAAATTCAGAATTTTGAGATTCATTCAATAAAAAGAGGTGAGAAATATCAAATGTGATACAGCTAATGACAATTATGTTAACAATTTCTGATAAAAAAATTGAGTACTGGAGAATAGAATTGAAGTGCTTTTAAAGGAAATTAGTTCAAATAAAGTTTTCATGATTTGTAAAAAAAAAAAATGGCCTAACAATATCTAATATAAAGATCATATTGTTTGAAGACATCATTGATAATATGCATTTTATTTTTAGAGAAGTTTTTGCTATAGGGTGCATGCGCTCGCCAGACAGAGACAGAGAGACAGAAAGCGAGAAATCACGGCCCAGGGAGGATGTCCATGCTACAATCCCTTCTCCTCCATTCTCCTCTCGGGATCTTGGGCACTCGTGCACACGCGCCCATGAGTTTTAAGCCACCGGGTCCGGGACGCAAACCGCAGTCAACTACATGGGACTCCAGCGACATAGCTATTACACTAACTGCTGGTCCTTTTTTTACATATAACTCACATTTCATCCTTTTAAAGAGTAAATTCAGTGGCTCTTTGTATGTTTGTGGAGTTGTGTAATCATTACCACAATCTAGTTTAAGAACATTTTTATTGTCCCCAAAAAGAAACCCCATGCCCATTAGCTTTCACTTTCCAGTCTTCTCTTCCACAGCCTTTAGCCACTCTCTAGATTTGTCTCTTCCAGACATTTCATGTAAATGGAATTGTGCAATTGGTGGTTTCCAAGTCTACCTTCTTTACCTTAGCATAGTGTTTTCAGGGCTCATCTACGTGGTGGATGCCCGACACAATCCCCTCATAGAGTTCCTCATCTTCCTCTCCAATGACCGGGAGTGGAATAGGCAAGGAGCCCACGTTAGTATGTGCAGAGGCCACAAACTTATCACCTAGGATGTCAGGCACCTTCTCAGGATCAGAAAAGCCCCTTATCCTTTTCGAATCTGCAGACTTGGTCTGAGTGGTTTTCATGGGATCCTTTGGCACTGCCTGGTAAGACTGGGCTGTGGCTGAAGTCACGCTCGTGCAGGGAAAAGGTAACTGAAAGTGAGGTGAGTTGGCTGACACGGATACTGGAGGCAGGGAGAGGAGGACGGTAGGTTCCTCTGTAATTTCCAGGGTGACCTCTTCTGGGATATTTGGTTTGGCTTGGTCAGGTGAGAAGGTTAAAGCACTAAGCTTCATTTCTTTTTACGGCTGGACAATATTTCATTGCATGGATATACAGATTCTATTTATACACGCACCAGTTCATGAATACTTAGGTTGCTTCTGTTTTTGTTTGCCATGAATAATGCTGCTATGAACAGTATACACATTTTTGGGTGGACATATGTCTTCAGTTGTCTGGATATATGCCCAGGAGGAGAATACCTGATTCATGTAACTGTGTTTAACTATTTGAGGAACTGCGAGATTTTTTTTTTTTCAAAGCAGCTGTACTATTTTATAGTCCCACCAGCAATGTAGGAGAGTTCCAATTATTCCACATCCTTGTCAGCACTTGTTATTGTCTGTCTGATATGTTTATTTGGTCAGTAAATTTAGAAGAAGGCTGATACTGTTTCACATTGTAGCCTTTTCAGTTCTTTAGTTGCTTATGACACTGCTAACCAGGTCAGCCCCAGGAAGCATTCTTTAATGTAAAATTTGGGTCATACACACAACTGTAGTGTGGACTGCCATTATTCTAAACAAGTTTGAATGTTAGTGTTTGCGTCTCATTGAATAATAAAAACATGTCTCATACAGCCAGGATGCCAGGCCCTGTCAGCCCACACAGCAGTAACCAATTTTGCTCTTCAGTATGTATGTCACTAGAATACTGCATCCGTAATAGCTATTAGATTCCCATGCTAAACTGATGTTCTGACCTTGTTTTGTCATAGGTGGCGGCCCAAAGAACCTTAGCAGCTTTCAGATTGGGAAGCTGGGTAAACATTGCTTTCAGTTAAGATCCAGCAGGAAAATAATAAGGCAGCAATTTCATATGTCATAGAAGCCAAGAACACATGGAGTGAGGTGCATTTTCTTTACACAGCTAAGAATATAAAGGACAGACATTCTTCATCTGTCAGTGCACTGAGGAAAGAACAAAAATGGTTTAGCATTGTTTAAAGCTCATAAACTGCAACCATAAATCAGCAAATTAGCTAATGATTGCCTCTGGGTAGTGATACATGATAAAAAACAAATGAGGAAAGGTACTCAAGCATTGCACTTGGTAGCTACTGAAAAAATTAAAGTTCCATCTTCATAAAAAAACTCTTTAAGGGATGTTATAAAGGGTTGTGCCCTGGTAGCAGAGCAATTACTGCTTCAAATGAGTATGTTTTATAATAAATGCTACCACATCAATTGTGCTTTTCAATGCTAACTGTTGTAAATGATTCATACCGTTCCCAGGAAGAAGCAATTGCGGGGCTCATTTGGGAAGATGCAGTCAATCCTGTCTTAGCAGAGTGCATGGAAATAATGAGAGTTTAATCCATAGTACCAGGAGCAGGGCTGTGTCATCAATAAGGACCCAATAAATATTAATTAATGAGGTTGCTAATCAAATCAGGGAGTAACATTAATCTTTGTAAAGCTGAATTAATCTTTTGGATCTTGCATACTTTCTATTTTTGCTGTATTGCTTTATTTTAAATTCAGTGATAAAATTTCAAAAGATTGAATTCTTTAATATTCTGAATGTATTCAGGAAGTATTTACTGAACCTTTTCCATATGGAAAGCATGATTATAGGAATGAAACTAAATTTAAACACATGGAGCCTGCCTTCAAAGAGTTTCGGATCTAGTAGACCATGCAAAACAATGCCTTGGTGCATTTATTTTATTACCTGTTTTCAGAGTGTTTAAATAGCAGTAAGGGAGAGTAAGCGGAAAAAGAATGTTAAAACCGAGGCTGATTGTTTCCTGTTAAGCTTGTTACATGCTTGGTTTACTGTAAAAATAAGGAAACTCCCTTTTCTTTCGTAGTTTATTTATTTACTTCTTCCATGAGTTAGAGAGAGACAGAGAGAGACTCAGATGAAGAGAGCACCCTCAACAGGCTCTCAAAGCTATGATCCAACTCCAGCCTCAGCCAGCTCCAGATCATTGGTACACACACACCAGGAACACTCAGGGAGGTCTCCGGATGCAGACCCAGTACCTTCCCTTGTGGGTCAGCCTCAGACTGCTCTGATTCCCTGCTGCGTCGTCATCTGCCTGCCCCCTTTACTTTTGATTAGTCCTAGTAGAGCAAAAATGCTGAAATTATAGAATTTTTTTAAAGAGTAATGCTAAAACAACAAATTAAAATTTATTATAATAAGAGTTGTATTAATCTTCATTAATTTCAGAATAATAAACACACATGAAACAGATGGCTCCTGTTGGTCACTGAGGCCTGTTGTTCTGGCTGTATGTCTCCATTTCCATTTATGAAGATCGTTTTTCATGTGGTTAGGGAACAAAAGATGGGGGCTTAGTCAGAGTTAGAAAGCTGTCTTTTGTCCTCCTCCCACATAAAAGTCTGAGAGTTTTATTTCTACTTGGTTCAGACCTCTGAACTTAGTGAGTTCAACTGGGACACCAGTGCTGAAGATTCATCTGGAATGCTCTAGAACAGAAGCCACCATTTTTGCCCAGCTTTCATGCATGTCCTCACACGTGGCACCTTGACGAGAAACATCACTGCCCCCTCTGTCTCAGCAGGCAGCTATGATCATTTTTATCTCTAAAAAGCCAATTTAGCATAGGCTAGTTAGAGAGAGAAAGAGATCTTGACACCACAGTCCACTTCCTGCCTCAGCCAGCCTAGGTCACAGGCATGTATCTGCACCCTGCATACACAGGGAGGCCTGGGGACGCAAAACTAGAACCTTCTCGTGTGGGTCTGGTATCAAAGAGCACTGGATTACTGCTGGGCCATCATCTGGTCCCCCTCTTATTATTTATTGGCTTTTTTATTTTAATTTATTTTTTTGGGTTTTTGCTGTAGGACATGTGTGCTCTCCAGAAACAAGGGGCGGGCAGGGGGGGGGGGAAGTGAGTAATCACTTCACAGGGAGGATAGCCATGCCATAATCCCTTCTCCTTCATTCTCCTTTTGAGATTTGGAGCATACATCCACATACACATGCCCAATGTGATTCTGAAGCCTCCAAGTCGGGAATTCAAACCACAGTCGGCCATGTGGGAGTCCAGTGCCTCAACCACTTTGCCACCTACTGGCCTCTCTATTGGTATCTTAACTGGGGATTTGAAACTGTTTCCCCCTATTTCTTCTATTTTGGAGTATGAGATAAGGAGAGAGGTGTTGTTTTTAAGGAGCATAAGTCCAAAGAACTTAAAATATTTAACTTATATAAGTTATACTACTTATCAGAAAATTGCAATTTTTTAAAGGTGCTGTGATAGGTTGAATCTTGAAATACATGAACCGAGATGTTTCAGTCAACCAAAATCATACTTACATTATCTTTCTCTGTAACATCAAAAATCATTTTAAATGATGTTTTCAAAAATCCCTTGCTACTAGTTTGACTTAGGCAAAAGTTATGTATTATAAGGATAAGAAATTTTAATTCAGTTCGCAATGTGCAGCCAGTACATTTTTTGCTCCCTTCTCCACCCGTTTGAATTGAAGAGATGCCGGTTATAAAACAGTTTTACAATTTCTGAGAATGACACCCTCTAACTCATGCAAGATATTTTTATCCCTCATAATAATTGAAGGTAAATATCATTATAAAAAGTTAACAAAAACTTCAGAGATTATTGCTCTGAAATCATTTAGCTTAATCATTAATGCACAAATAATACATGGATATTTTTATTATAAGATAAATATTCACTCTAGCAGAGAAAGAAACTTTAAAAATAGAAACTATCAGTCATGAATTTATATACTTTTTTATTTTTCCTATATCTTTATCATTTATTCTTGCCTCCTTCTTTCAATATTCATATGATATTCTTACTCTGGTCAAGGACACTCGTTCATTCCAAGATTTAATTTATTCCCAGGCATAATCCATTTTAAGGTGAACAAATGTAGCCAGGTGATCTTACAGTAATAACTCAACAGGATCCACATGGGAAAGGTCCTGGGTTTGCATCCCGGGACCTCCCTGGACCCTTCAGGTTTATGTGCATGTCCATGATCCCAGCTGGCTCAGACTAGAGGTAGATTACGGCAAGAACACACTTCTGGGAGTTTCTCTTTCTTTATCTCTCTGTCTGTCTATCTCTTAATAAGAAAGCAAACTAAATAGCTAATTAAACATAAAAGAAGAAAGCTAGCATTGTAAGAGCAATGTGAACCTGGAGGAGAGTGGCGAGAAATGACCCTGGAGAGGTAGACAGGAATAGATAATTCAGCAATTTTTAGCTCATGTCGAGTAATTTTCCAACCTTATATAATGAGAAATGGTTGAACTTTTTAAACAAAGGAGTAAGTAAATACAGTAGGATTTTTTAAAGTTCACCCTCATTATATTTGTAAAATGCATTGGAAATAAGCAAATGAAGAAACAGGGATCATTTACGTACCAAGGTGTTACTCCAAGTGAAAAGTTGTAGCAGCGTGACTTACTGTGGTGATGTAAGAGATGGGGAAGGAGGTGGGTTCAGGAATATTTCTGTTCGCAATCAACCACTAAAGCCTGAATAAGTCACAAATTCTTTGGGGACTTCAGTATCTTATTTGTCTTTTCTGAATTCTGGCGTGTGTATAGATTGAAGAAGACATTATAATTAAAGAATTTCAACTTTATTTTTTAAGAGAGTTTTGCTATAGACCACATGCACTTGCCAGAGAGACAGAGAAAGAAAGCAAGAAATCACTCCCCATGGGGTTGGCCATGCCGAAATTCCTTCTCCTTCATTCTCCACTTGGGATCTTGGGCACAAATACACACACCTGGTATGAGTTTTAAGCTGCTGGTTCTAGGACTTGAATTGTACTCAACTACATGGGAGTCCATCAGTGTAACCATTATGCCATTTTCTGGTTTCGAGCTTTGATTTCTTAAAAGAGAAAATAAGGTGTTTTCATTCTTGAGTTATGACAATTTTGTGTCTGTGTGCTTGTTTGTATATTTCTTGAGGTAAATTGTACATATTTTCAAGCTATATTAAGTAACATTAAGAATAATGTAAATTTGAGTATATCACCATTTCTGTGTGGATTAGTTATATATTAGTGTATTTAATTTTTTCTATCTTTATCCTTCAGTATTACTGAAATACAGATATAACTTCAGGATGTTTTAGTTTGAACATCTCAGAAATTGAGGTTTGACAACATAAGCTTTTTAAAGAAAATTAGGCATACATCCCCTATTTTTTTTTGGGGGGGGGAGAGGTTTTTGCTATAGGGCATGTGTGATCACCAGAAAGACAGAGAGAGACAGAGAAACAGAAAGTGAGAAATCATCCCTTAAAGGAGATGCCCACACTGCAATCCCTTCTCCTCCATTCTCCTTTTGTGATCTTGGGCACACACGCACACACGCCTGGCAAGAGTTTAAGCCACTGGGTCTGGGACTCAAACCATGGTTGACTACATGGGATTCCAGTGAATAGCCATTATGCCAACTGCTGGTCCCACATTCCCTACTTTTGACTTAACAATACTTGTTACCTCTATTTACAAGAAGTACACCATATCAATACTAAGATTGTGTTGAATTAAGATAATTTTTCATTAATCCCTCACAAGGGTAGAAAGGATTTGATCAAATTAGTGTTCTTCATTTGTGCCTTTTCCTAATTGTTCTCCTTCCCTTCTCTTAGTTCTAAAGATGTGATCACTGTGTTTAAATTCCAACTCTCATGCCTGTATTACAAGAGTCTGTTTTTGTCATTTTTTCTGTATTCATTCTATGAGATAGAGAGACAAAGACAGAGAGAAAGACATACCCAATGGGATTTCCATGCTGTGACTTATCCTCGTTTCAGCCCACCTGGATCACATGCATGCACCTATGTTCCTTGCATGCTCAGGCCGTCCTAAGATGTGAGCCCAGGACCTTCCCATAGTTGTCCAGTTGTGTCACTGCTGTGCTATCACCTGATCTCTTTTCTGGGATTAATCAGAATAATCTGTTACAGACTTTCCCTCTTTGGTCAGCTAGATGGACTTACAGTTCATACCACTTCTACAGGTGTCCCTGCACTTTGATTCTGTTTCTAGTTTGGATGGTAGGCCTATGCTATAGGTCTCCTGAGCCATTGAATGAGGATTGTTCACAGAAGTTGTTCATAATGGATATTCCTGCATGAAGGAAGTGGTCTGCTGTGAGCTGTTAAGTGTCCATTCCTACCGGATAGAAACACATGTGATGATTTCTTACTCTCTCAGTTTCCATATGATCTTAATGTTAAGAAAAGAAGGCAGGTCGTCCTTTGATGCTCATAGTCTTTTAGTCAAGTGCAACTTCTTCAGAGACAATAATTCTTCTTGGCCTATTCCCACTCATCATAAAATGGCACCATTGGATGAAAGTGGGTACAGACAGGATTATTTACTTTGAAAGTAAATGTTTGAATTTTTTGGATTTCCACTAAGGCTGGCTGCTTTTTACTTCATAGTATGAATTTGTTGTCTTGGATTTTTTATTTTGTTGTGACTCTCTCCTCCATCAAAACAAGAGCTAATGTTATGCCTCACTGTTGATATGTTGAGATTTAAGAAAAGAATGGTCTCCAGAGTAAAAGGTTTTGGGACAACAGGACCACATCATGTCACATTGGTAATACAACTGGACCTACATAGAAAATGTCCAGGGTTCACATTCCGGGACCTCTCCAAGCATGCCAGCTCACACTGGGGTGGATCAAAATCTTACTGGGGTGCCCATCTCTCTTTCTCTCTGTCTGTATCTATCGCTTATGGAGGAAATAAATAAGTTAAGCTTAACAAAAAGTTTTGTGAAAATAGATGGAAAAAACCACAAGTAGAACCATATGTTAAATGATATTCCATGTATTTACAATTATTTCCATAGCAATTAAAATGTGGAATAATAATGTGCACATTGAATAGTTACATGACACTCGAATAGTAATGCTTTGTCTTTAGAATGAGACATGATATGGTTTTTGATTTATATTTTCTACTTGCTATTCAAGTTACAGTAGTATTAGCCTGAGATCATTTTGGGTTAAACAAAGAGCGATGCTCTACATCTATAGCATACCTTATTTATCTTAGTATACCTTAATGTACATGTAACATCTTTTTATGAAACCTTATTTTTCTGGTATAGAAGGACTGTGTCAGGGATTAATGAATTTTCTTAATACTGTTCAATAGATAAATTATTATAATTTAAATAATGTTTAATATGTGTTTAAAGCACTTTATCTGTATACACAGTAAATTTTAAGCCTCTTTTCAACACAAACTTATTGAAGTATAAATACTTTGGTCTCCTAAAGTAAGATGGTAATTTATAATTGTTTAATCTTCAGTATTGCTACTCTGTTGTGTGAATCAATCTATCTTTCTATATCTATCTATCTATCTATGTCTATATATAGATATAGATATGGGGGAGGGTGTATATGTGTGTGTCGTATCTTGAATTTCTGGCTAATAAGTGTAACACTAAATATAGCCATGGTGTTATTACTTTTAGCCAATTGACACTTCATCTCACTAAATAATTGAAGAGAGGTCATAGACATCCATTTTATTTCTCTAGTTAGTTATAGCACTGATGTCTGAATACAAATTAGATTCATCTGTTGCAGATAACAAAAGGCAGTCAAAGGATTTCTCATGCTTCAGGCACATTTTTCTTATTTATTGGGAGCATTAAAAATGTGTCCCACCTAATTTTATCTGCGTAGATAGATAATAAAACATGTATATGTGTGTGTCGTATCTTGAATTTCTGGCTAATAAGTGTAACACTAAATATAGCCATGGTGTTATTACTTTTAGCCAATTGACACTTCATCTCACTAAATAATTGAAGAGAGGTCATAGACATCCATTTTATTTCTCTAGTTAGTTATAGCACTGATGTCTGAATACAAATTAGATTCATCTGTTGCAGATAACAAAAGGCAGTCAAAGGATTTCTCATGCTTCAGGCACATTTTTCTTATTTATTGGGAGCATTAAAAATGTGTCCCACCTAATTTTTTCTGCGTAGATAGATAATAAAACATGAAAAAATTTATAAAGTAGAAAAAAAAAAAAAAAGACAGGCTGCCTGATCTCCTTGTCAGTATGCCAGCTCTTCAGATCCATCCAGGGGTGCATCTATCTTTTATATGGCAAAATATGAAAGTTGCATTACATGGAGTACATGCATATTAGAAGCCTGCATATGTACATGGAATATATGAACTAAAATTTCTGCGTTATCTGACTGAACAGCCACATGGACGAAGAGGGTTCCAGGGTAGTAAGAACAGCTACTTTATGTCAAACAAAATGGTGGCCGAGATGAAGCAGTACGCATTAATATTATTGGCATGACACATACATCCTTAAAAGAGTTCTGCTTCCAGGTAGGAGATAATGAAAAGAAAGTAGCTTTGAGAGGAAGACGATATGTTTTATTCCAGTTTTTCTCCTCCTGAGTCATTAGCTGCCTGTACATGTTGCACTCAATATCTCTTGAACCTCAAGTTTTTTTCACTTGAAAAACTAAGGAGAGCAGTTTGACATACAGTTTATTAAGTTTTCACAATGTTTGTTATCCTGGGAGATATCCTCAACTTTAAAACAATTGAAAGAAACACCAACTTCTCTGCATGGGCATAAAAGGCTAAGGAAATGAATGATGGTCTCTGGCTTTGAGTAGGTAATTCATTAATAAGACTGGGAATCATCTTAATTTTCTTAGTACATTAACTGTTCTTTTGAAATTTGCCTTAGAAATCACACACTTACACCCTCTGCAAAGGGAAATGTAATACACTGTAAAGTTATATGTGATTCAATGTAATATAAATAAGATTATGATGATAATAAATAAATAAAAAGAAAAAAAAGAAATCACACACTTACACACAAGAGAACCTCAAAAGTTTTTGAAAAAATGAAATGAAAGGACAAACTTATTTAGGCACACCAAAAAAAAAATAGTGAAATCCAATCCATGTGTATTATGAAAAACTCATGCATAGATTTAAATTTTTTTGCATAAGAAGAAACTTGTACTTTAATTCTGTTTTTCTCATGAGCTTTTTGAAGTTCTCTTGTATAATGAGGAGTGACTGATGCAGTATATTTATTTTTGAAATCTGGAAATGATGTCAGTGAAATATTATTTTATTCTAGAGGCACAAGCCAAATCCCTCAAGGGTTTGATAAAGCATCGTGTACATTCTGTGTTGAAATAATAGGTCCTCGCCTTTCTACAGTCCTCTGCACGGTTCCAAGCTATTTCCTATCCATTATCTCAGTAGATCTTGGCAATGGCACTGTGAGATGGCTATAGCTGATGGCAATGTCCCTGTGCTGTGGAAGAGAGAAATGAAACACTCTGATTAATGAGCTGTGACCAGGCATCACACAACACAACTGATTGGTAAAGGACCCCCTGACACTTACTCATATACTCTTTTTATACCTCATTGCCATTGCAATTAGAACACAGGAATAAGAAAACACTTACTGTAGAATTTCTACTTAGACATGAGAAACCTGCTTTTCAGAAACTGCAGTTGATACCATCTGAAGTTGTCTTCACTGCATTAGTCAAAACGTCAGCCATGGGTCTTGACTGCATCTCTACAGAATAAAAAGCTCCAAAATTCAAAACCACAAACCCCAAGCTTTTCTCACTGTCCTAATCAACTTGGCAAACTTAAAATCATGATGAAAGTAAAATCTGTGATAAGTGAAGACATCGTCCTGGCAGAAGAAATTCCAGTTAGAGGCCCTGACAAATGCACTTTGCACCCTCTTGCTTTGCTTATTGTGGATGTTTACTGTTTGAAATAAAAAGACAGCAGATAGAGAAAGAGAAAAAGAGTGAGAGATGAGGGAAGGAAAGAATTTGGAGAGAAAGGGAAAGAAAAGAAAGGAATTGTATAACAAGTGATCACATTGCATATATACATATACATATATGTAAATATATATATTTATACATTTACTTTATAATATATAGAATATAGTATAATATATTTATATTATATTACTTGTTATATTTGTGTGTTTACATTCAATCACTGTGTATCATTATAGCATATCAAATAACTTTTCCCATCATGAATACACTATATATTGGTTCAGTCAAACATATACATATTTTTTTTTTGAGAGAGAGAGAGATTTTTGCTATAGGGCATGTGCACTCACTGGAGAGACAGAGAAAGACAGAAAGTGAGAAATCACTCCCCAAGAAACATGGCCATACGACAATTCCATCTCCTCCATTCTCCTCTCAGGATTTTGGGCACGTACACACACAGGTCTGGTGTGAATTTTATGCTGCCCACTCTGGGACTTGAACCATAGCTGACTATATAGGAGTCCAGTGATGTAACTGTTATGCCATCTCCTGGTCCCAATCAAAGACGTTTTTCTTTTATTCTTTTCTTTTTTTTGGAGAGGTTTTTGCTATAGGGCACATCCACTCACCACAAAGACAGAGAGAAAGAAATAAATCACCACCCCTCCCCCCCAAGTGGGAAGGCCATGCTTGCAATCCTTTCTCCTCCATTCTCCTCTTGGAATCTTGGGCATGCATGCACATCATGAGTTTAAGTCACCAGGTCCAGGATTTGTACCGCAGTTGACTACATGGGATTTCAGCAACATAGCCATTACGTCACCTGCTGGTCCCCAAAGACGTTTTTTAAGCTTGTGTGTTTATTTCTTCAGAGAGAGACAGACAAACGGACAGGTGCCCCCTACAGGGTCGCACATCACATTCCACCCCCAGCATCAGCCAGCCAGGATTATGGGCACATGTGTAACAGTATGTACAGAGAATTCCTGGATGCAAACCCAAGACCTTTCACCATGGTGATTGGGGGAAACCATATCATAGCTATACCACTGCTTGGCCCCATACTGTTCTTTAAGAAATTTTATCATCAATTCTTTTTTTTTAACTTTTTTTTTTTTTTTGAGAGGCTTTTGCTTTAGGGAGTGTGCACTCGCCAGAAAGACAGAGAGAGACAGAAAGCAAGAAATCATCCCCCAGGGGGGTTGGCCATGCCACAATCCCTTCTCCTCCATTCTTCTCTGGAGATATTGGGCACACACGCACACACGACCCACATGAGTTTAAGCCACTGGGTTCAGGACTTGAACCGCGGTCAACTGCATGGGAGTCCAGCAACATAGGCATTACACCAGCTGCTGGTTTCTTTAACCATTTTTTATGATCCCCCCTTTTTTTTTCCATGAGAGCAAGACACACAAACACACAGGAGAGAGACAGAAAGAGAATGAGAGAAAGACAAGCTCCCTCAAAAGAATCTCTTGCTGTATTCCACCCCAGCCTCCTCCAGCCCAGACCACAGACGCTAGCGTACACAGCATGGTTGGAGAAGCCTCAGTACTTGAACTGAGGAACTTTCCCATGTGGGTCTAGTTATACAACCACTGTGCCACCTCCTGGTCTGGAAGTAAATGTGTATTTTGAGACAGGTTCTCACTGTGTTGCCTATATTGTGCTCAAATGCTTAGTCCTGTTCATTTAGAGAAACCGAGATTATAGGCATGTACTATTGTGTCTGGCTTGCACCCATTTTTTAAATGAACACTGTGATAAGAAAGTTTGATGCAATCCGTATATAAACATAGAATACAATTATACTTATTTTCCTAAATTATACTTTTCACAGAAGATTCCTATTTCAGTGACTTTCTATTACTACTTTAGGAAGTGGGATTTATTTTTAGTATGCACTTCCTAATGCATCATATTAACTGTGAGCCTTACCAACAACCAGGAGAAAAGAAGCACATCTATGTTGTCATTACAGTCTGCTAAGGACATTGGCATAGGTAGTTTCTACCTCCAGAGCAAGAAACATTAAAAAATGCAAATATGATAGATGCCCTTAAACCAAAAGGAATTATCTTTTGAGAGTATTCTTTACTTCAATTATGATAAAGGAAATTAAACCAGAATCAGAACCACCAAAGGTGCAAGAACTCATCCTCTCTGCTGTTAATTAGTTTCATGATGGGAAGTGATTACATTTACATGTTCATTTCATTATGTAGTTTCATTATATCTTATATTTCATGTGCTGATTACACTCATATTTTTGTTTTTGAGTAACAATATTGAAGAGATTTGGGGTTGGGGAACAAGCCTTTTGTATCTTTAGATTCCAAAAATGAAGAGACTACAGTTGGCAACTCAAGCTGTTCTCTTTGTTGGATTAATTTGACCTTAACAGCATTTTGTGGGACCAACAGATGGTGTAATGGTTGCATCACTGGACTCCCATTTGGCTGAACATGGTTTGAGTCCCAGACCCAGCAACTTGAAACTCACGCTGGGCGAGTGTGAGTGCATGCCTAAAATGCCTAAAGGAGAATGGAGGAGAAAGGATTGTGGTGTGGCCATTCACCCTGTGGGATGATTTCTCACTTTTCTTGTTTTCTGTGTCTCTGGTGAGCACATGAGTCCTATAGCAAAAAATCTCTCTAAAAAAATATATATTTTTTTTTCTGAAAACTCTTACTGTTCTACAATATATACAAAAATTATATGTCTGATTAGGAAAGCAAAACAGGGAGCAGCAATTGACATAATGGCTATGTCACTGGATTCCCATGTAGTCGACCACGGTTCAAATCCGGACTTGGTGGTTTAAACTCAGGCTGAGTGCATGTGCGTGCGTGCCTAAGATCCCAGAAGTGAATGGAGGAGAAGGGATTGTAGCGTGGCCATCCCCCCTGGGAGGTGATTTCTCGCTTTCTGTCTCTCTGTCTCTCTCTGTCTTTCTGGTGAGTGCACATGCCCTATAGCAAAAACCTCTCCAAAAAAAAAAAAAAAATGTAAAAAAAAGGAAAGCAAAACAGAAATACTCCTAAGGATAATGGAACTATTGAAAGCTATGCTTGCAATAGATAATGAAAGTAAAATGATTATCTATTTAGAAAAATCAACCTACAGGGCCAGCAGTGGCTTGATGGTTAAGGCAGTTGGATCCCACATGACCAACTGCACAGTCCTGGATCTAGCAGCTTGAGAAATACACCGGGCATGTGTGTGTGCATGCCAAAGATCCCCAGAGGGAAATGGGAAAGGGATTGTGAGTGGCCATTCCCCCATGGGGTGATTTTTCACTTTTCCTCCGTCTGTCTCTCTCTAGCAAGCATACATACCCTGTGGAAGAGAAAATAACCTATACACAGAAATAGATCAAGTCATCAGTATTTATCAGATGTTTGTCCATTTTTGTGTGTGTGTGTGTTTTGTGCAGATTTCAGCTTAACTCTGGTCATTGTATAGAAACACTGACAGAGTCATTTGAAAATAGGTTTGTGGAGACCAGATGTCGTGGGTTCTTTTTGAAATGTAACAGATATTTTAGATCATGACGTCAACAGTATTCTTTCAAAATGGCACACAGGTTTTGTAAGAAGATCTTGAAATGTAAATATTGTATTTGTACTGTAAGAGTTAAATATTTCAAAAACTGAAGTCTCATAAAAAGTTAAATTCTAAAAATGTTCAAATGAAGGGTAGAGGAATGGAGAGAGGTAAAAAGAGTAAACAAGAGGGAGAGAGAGAAAACATGGTTTTTTTTTTTTCATTTTTAAGAAATAAAAGGAAGTGCTCAGGGAAATTATGTGCTTTCAGTAAGTTTTCTTAAAGAGTTCCATAAATATATTTTTACTGAAGAGAAACTGGGCAGAAGTTCAGGGTAACCATAGTATTTTTCACACCAAAATGTCTAGAACTACACTTGCCCTTGGAAGATCTTTTCAAGTCATTAAAGCCTGTCTTGTCCAACTACCTCGGATGATGAATGATGGAGAGCTGTATGCTGGGGTTTCATTTAATTTGTATCTGGAAGGAATGTTATAGCTCACGACCAAATGTCTTTCAAATAAACACCTTGCTGATTGATGTGACGCATCATGAGACAGAAGGTTTTTTGAATTGGGAATATATGATAGAAGCCGAACATATGGTATTATATAGAAAAGGAAGCTCTTCCAGGATGTGTGAATGAAATAGCATTTTCAAAGCTATTTCAAAAATATTACATTTTTGGAATGTTAGCAATTGCCTGGCCTAGAATTTAATCAACAGCAAGAGCTTTGAAAGGACTCTGGGACAAAGAATGTAAGTAATGTGAAAAATGTCACTCAGGCCAGAAAGCATTGATAACCAATTGTCATGATTCTGTGCTACAGGCATCATTCATAGGAATGTCAATAATAGCTCTACAAACAGTAATTTCATAGATATATGAGATATAGAATGTAAACAGCCTGCCTATTTTGTCCTCTAAGTATCATGTCTGAAAAATCCACTGGAATAACTAAAAAGAGATGGTGTTTATAGAAAAGTTGCATCAAAAATAAATGGTCAAATCCTAATCAGTGTGTAAAATGAGGATCAGCATAAATTGCACATGCCAAAAGATATGTATACTATAATAATATTTTCATGAAAATTAAACTTCAATTTGCTATTATGGGACTAAATGTAATCTTTGAAAGCATTTAGGATTGGGGCCAGCAGATAACATAGCACTGACATCACTGAACTCACATATGGTCAACCAAGGTTTGCATCCCAGACCTGATAGCTTGAAAATCACACTGGGTGCATGTGCATGTGTGCCCAATCCCAGAAGGAGAATGAAAGAGAGGGGATTGCATTGTGGCCATCTCCCCTCGGGGTTAGTTTCTCACTTTCCCTCTCATTGTCTCTGTCTCTCTCTCTCTCTCTCCTCTCTGGTGAATACACGCCCCCTAAGGCAAAAACCAAGAGTCATCAGAAGCCATGTTGTGACTGGGGTTCAATCACTGTGACTTTCTTCATCTGGACATTTCTTAGGTACTTCGGCTATTGGTCAGCTGCCTCTAATCCCGACAAAACGTTTGTTGTCTAACATGTCACTTCATGGTTTCAAACAGGCACATACAGTCTTCTGCCTCTCCCAGCAATCCTTTGAATTAAGTGCTCTAATCATCTCCTTCGAGGAAAGCAAGTCTAAAGCTTTTCCAAAGCAGAAATGGAAGTGGAATTGAGATTTTCTAATGTCAATTTGCAGCCTTTATTTATCTTTTCACAACATTAGCACTTGAACTTTTTAAACACACATAGAAGACAAAGGGGAAGAGATTTATAGAAATGGAGGAATGCAGATCATACTCCAAAACATGATTTAAGAGGTTTTGTTTCTAAAGCCTCCCTTGCAATATCTATTTATTGTGATCATAAAATAATTTGGAACATTCAGCACTTTCCTAGTTTATTAGTAGACAGAGGTCTTCACTTTATAAAGTGACTTCCTATTCTTAATTATGCTTAGATTATGTTTAGCGTTTATTAGCATTCAGATTGCTTGTGGATGATCCTGGAGGACATTATGTGGAGTGAAATAAGCTAGGAAAATAAAAAGAAATACCACGTGTTCTCCCTTGTATATGGAAATTGGGGAAAAAATTCTAAAAACCTCACAAAATAGATGAATAATGACTACCAGAAACTGGGAAGAAAGGAGTAGAAGGGCCTAGAGGGCTGTTGATTAATGGAAACAAAATTACAGATAGGCAAGAGACGCACTATCTACTGTTACAACATACAGTAGCATGAATGTGACTGACAACAACTTACTGTGTATTTCAGCATAGCTAAGAATATTAATATTCTCACTACAAAGCAATGACACATGGCTGCTATCATGGCTATAGTAATTACTATATTTAATCATTTCACATTGTTCATGTACTGAAAAATCACATTGTATCTACAGAAATATATGCAGGTATTATATGTTAATAAAAAATTAAAATTTGAGGTTGTCAGGTGACCTGGTGGTTAAGGCACTGAATTCCCACATGACCGACCATGCTTCAAGTCCTGGACCTAGTGGCTTGCTTTCTCACTTTCCCACTTTGTTCTCTGTCTCTCTCTCATCAGATTAAAATAATAATAATAAATAAAATTAAATAATTCTTTAAAATTTTTTTAACTCAATAAAAGGGCCAACCCATGGTCTGGTAGTTAAGATGACTAGATCTCATGTGGCCAACTACACAGTTTGAGTCTCAGACCCAGCAACTTGAGAAACATGCCAAGCTCCTGTGTATGCTCAAAATCTTGAAAGGAGGGGGAGATAGAAAAGAAGGAATTACTGTGTGACCGTCCCTCATGGGGAATGCTTTCTCATTTTTCTTCTGTCTCTCTCTGGGAAGCATACGCTCCTTACAAATTTGAAGAGAGAAAAAAAAAAGTTACCTCGATGGCTGGTCCATAATGCAATGGATGAGTGCTAGGTGGAGGGAGCTGGGTTCTACATGGATGAATCCCGGTTTGGCAGCTTGAAAAACACTCCAGAAGCTTGTGCATGCATGCCCAAATCTTGATGGGGTGGAAGAATGGAGTAAAAAAAGAGTTTTCTGTGACCGTGCCCCATTTGAGAACACTTTCTCCCTCCTCACCCCATATACCTTCGCCTTCTTTCTTTTTTTCTGGCGTGTGCATGCACCTTGTGTCTTTAAAAAAAAAAATTAAAAGAGATTACCCTTGAAAATTGTTATGGAAAATTATTATGCAATTAAGTTCTTCCTTATTATTCTATGTTGGCTATATTTGAAATAGCTAAATCATTTTATTTGTGTTTGCCTACAAGGAATTGTTAATGTAATTATATTATCACTGTGAGATTTAAGAAGATATTTGAGAATTTACAGATAAATCTATTGATCATATTATGGACATTTTATGTGCGCTGAACATATCATTCACATTCATAAAACGCAGAAAATGTTCATCTTTTAATTGGATTATACTATAAAATTTTATGTATTACACATTTGCTAAGAATTCACTTTTTTTCTGGAAAATAATGTTATAAATATTGATGAGGATCTCAAGTTACCTTTCAAAAGTCCCTTTAAGTCATAGTATAGATAAGGAAACACAGAAATAGTAATAGTACTTGGTACAAATTTTATTTATTTATATTATGAGAGAGATTTTTGCTATAGGGTTATGTGCTCCCTAAGGAGACAGAGAGAGAAAGTGAGAAATTCCCTGTCCCCAGAGGGATGGCTATATCATAATCCCTTCTCCAGTCTCCTCTCAGGATTTTGGGTATATATGTGCCCAGCATGTATTTCAAGCTACTGGGTCTGGGACTCGAACCACAGTCAACTACATGGGAGTCCAATGCCTTAACCACTACACCACCTGCTGGTCCCTGTACAAATATATTTGATTAATTAAAAGTAAGGATATGCTGTAAGCCCTAATGCTAAGAATGAAGCACACACTAACATTTCCCCTTTGTTTTCCTTGGAAATTTTTCAATCGGCAATGCATTGGGGGTAAATAGATATTTTACCTTTATATCATTTGTGGCCTTTTTTTTGGGGGGGAATCTATAATGTAATATTAGCAATAAGTGAATCATCTGATAATCTTCCAAAATTAAAACAGTTAAAAAAGATACTGCTAAATGTACATTGGACCTATCATCAATATATCCTTTAATACGGAAGCTATTAAACAAAGACTTAAGCCTCAGAGTTAATAACAAAGATTTACCAATTTAAAAACAAATTACTGAGCATCTGATCTGTCATTGTGTACAGTGCATTTTTAAATATGTTAAGAAAAAATGATCTTTGCTCCAACTACATTTTTCTCTATTTTTTTAATTGTATATTTTTCACATGTTAACATATCTGAAAAAGAGATACATCTTAAGGTTAAAAAAAATTAGGAATGTTTTGTTTTCCTTTTTGGTATATAAAATAGTAGCCTGTCTTTTGATCATTTTATAAATGACGATACAGAATATTACAGGTTCAAATTATTCACATCCCTAATAGTATTTTTATTTTGTTATAATGACTAAGAACATGTTTTAGAGCATATTTTTACCAGTAAACTCAAGCATGTATTTCAATCTCCCTGTCCCCATTTGGCTCAAAGGTGGAATGGAGAGCTAGGTGTGACTGGGACCAGGCCATGACATTAGACCTGAGAATGAGAAGACAGAGAGCGAGAGCCAAGTTAAAGCAGACAGACTAATGAGGAAAGGTGGACTGCCAACCTCTGCCAATGAGCTGAGAGAGGAATGGATATTAAAAGCTGCAAAAAAGCCAATGCTGTATGAGGATGCAGAAATGCAGAATTCAAGAATAAGTGGATATTTCATCATTCATCCCTCTCTATCACTTTAGGGAAGCTTGCGATAGGCTGCCAAGAAGTTCTATTTCTCACCAATGATCCTTCCAGTTTCCCTTCACACACACAGTGAGTTGTAAGGGTAAATCTGCAGACTTGGCTAGGTGTTAGAGACGATCTCTAACAATGGCCGTTGAGTTTATAGTTCCCAGTATATCATTTCCAAACTTCACTCTGACCTGGCCTCCACAGGAAAAGAGAGCACAAACAAACCACTCAAAGTACCTAGACTGAGTGTGAATCCTCATTCTTCTATCCTCCGAATCAGCTCCACTAACTCAGGACATCCTTTACCTTCTCGTCAAGTCGGCTTCAAGGATTTAGTTAGAGAGGATGCGGGTAGTGCAGTTTCTCACTGTAAGTATTCCCTTTCTCTTTTCCTGTAGCTTCTCAGAATGTTACCTATATGCAGCTTGAACTTTCCTTGTCTATTTTTCTTAATTTATTCCAGAATAGATTCATAGTAGTGGACAACTTGAATAGGAATGATAAATAAACCCGGAAGCTTGCGATAGGCTGCCAAGAAGTTCTATTTCTCACCAATGATCCTTCCAGTTTCCCTTCACACACACAGTGAGTTGTAAGGGTAAATCTGCAGACTTGGCTAGGTGTTAGAGACGATCTCTAACAATGGCCGTTGAGTTTATAGTTCCCAGTATATCATTTCCAAACTTCACTCTGACCTGGCCTCCACAGGAAAAGAGAGCACAAACAAACCACTCAAAGTACCTAGACTGAGTGTGAATCCTCATTCTTCTATCCTCCGAATCAGCTCCACTAACTCAGGACATCCTTTACCTTCTCGTCAAGTCGGCTTCAAGGATTTAGTTAGAGAGGATGCGGGTAGTGCAGTTTCTCACTGTAAGTATTCCCTTTCTCTTTTCCTGTAGCTTCTCAGAATGTTACCTATATGCAGCTTGAACTTTCCTTGTCTATTTTTCTTAATTTATTCCAGAATAGATTCATAGTAGTGGACAACTTGAATAGGAATGATAAATAAACCCACTGCAGCTTTCCTGGAACATCTGTGAGTGGGCTTTGGGGGCGGGGGGGTGGAAGTGGGTTTTTGAATTGACTTCTACTCCATGTTGCTTCCCAGTTAGCCGCGTCTCGCCAAAACACTGTTTCTTTTCTTTTTTAATGCTCTCACTCTGAATAGACTTTCTGTAGTTCCCAGACTAGGGTCTGTATTCACTTTGGACATTTCTACTACACCAACTAAAGACTGACTATTACGTATGACTCCAGATTTAAATCAATGCATTGTTACTGAAGCTTATAAAAATGATTTGTTACGTGAGTATGTCAGGATAATTTTCTACGTCTGGCCTTACCTATAATGTAAATATGTAATTATCTTCTCCACGGTGTTTAACAGACTTGTAGATAAATAGTTTTAATAAATAAGATTGCTGCCTTTTCTCTTATTTAATCCCTTTTCTAAGCTTCTTACTCTTCTACTTCCTTGACTTGGTTTATTTTTTTAAGTCAATAATGAAGTAAACTACTTAAAGTCTTCAATCTCTGTTGGAAATGCCATGATGCATTTTTGCATAGAAAAATAAAAAAATACATCATGACCTTCCAGATAACCTAATATATGCACACGCATGCACAGACATACAGTCTCAACTCCATGCACACACACAAAAGTACACCTGTATTATATTAACAGATCATCAAATTAATGTGAATAGAGGCTAGCCCAATAGAGCTCTAGGAGTTGAAGATTAAGCGCATTTTCAATAATCATTTTACTGACAATAAATGGTTTCCAAGATAAATTAAAACCATAACCCATTACATACTAATGAAGATAAATCCTTTCACCACTTCAACCTAAGGTTAATTTATTTATTTGACAGACAGCTGTGGGGCATCACCTATGTACCATGTTGGCAAAGATAAAAACATATGTGGATCAATGAAATATAGGAAGAATTTGGAAAGATAAATAAAAGAGTCCATCTAGGGTCTTGTAGATGGGTAAGGAGATACACATTGATATAATAGATGTTCCAACAGAAGAACATCGAAGAGCAGGACTGGGACAGAACAGGGTGGAGGAACTCACTGAAATGTAGAAATGTTTCCTCTCAGCTGCCTGGAAATACAGACCTGGTGCACACAGGAGACAACTCTGCGCTAAGACCTGCAGAATAAATCATACTTTAATGACTTAATCATTGATTAGAGTGAGCTCTTGATGTTTTATCAAATGCTAGGTTAATGATGAAGTGAAAGGAGGTTAATAAAAATCAACCATATGAAAAATAATGAAAGAGAATTTATAGCACTCCACCTCTACCCCCAGCCTAAAATCCTCTTTGCCAATCTGAACCCGACCTTTGGATCTTAATCCTGAAGTCATCTCAGAGAAACCTTCCTCGATGCCCAGTCTGAATTTAGTCTTCTTTTTATGCTGTAATAAGACAGCAGTGCTTTCCCTTATACTAGTGTTTATCAAATGTGTAATTAGGTGTCATCTGTGTGCTTATTTGTATACTGCAGCCTCAGTAGACAGTTGGGCTAACACCAGAATCAGATGGTTAAATTGGATCCATTGATCTGAGATTGTACCCAGCCCTTAGCTCTACTGAGCATTTTGAGGATTTGGGAATTCCAGAGGTTTGGGCAAAGGACAGAGAAAACTGGGCACCAAAGACGTCTTTTAGGTACTTCCTTCACGCACCAGAAGTACCCGCCAGTTCCAGAATAAACAGTGCTTTCTCTAGTTGCGATCCACAGTGAGGTCCACCTCACAGAGTAAGGATATTCCACAATGTCTCCATTTTATACCCCATGTGGCCTGCTTGTGTCCCTCCTGTGCACATGTTGACATCGCAGTCCCCATTGTGAGAGTATTTGGAGGTGGGCTCTTAGGGAGTGGATTCAGACTGCCAGCTTCCAGAACTTTGAGAAAGTACATTTCTGTTGTTTAAGCCACCTAGTCTATGGTGTTTTTTATGGCAGTCAGAACAGACTAATACAGACCCAAGAAAGTTGCCCAAGGTAATATATAGTCAAAGGAACTAGACCTTATTAATCTATAAATTTATTGACAATTGACTATAAGGAATCTTTCCACAGAGGCATCCTTCTTAGCATTTTAATAATAATAAAAATAATTCCCTCATCCTAATGAGAATCATGAGTCTGTTTAACCAAAGGTCCAGAAGACAAAGAAAATGAAGTTCGTTTGGCTTTTCTGTTTTCTTCCCTTTCTTCAGTAAATGGCACTTACATTCCTACCCCACAAGAGATGAGGTGACAGCAGATCACAGGCATCTGGCTTTACCATCCTCTGCACTATGACCTTGATGAGGACAGAGACTTTGTTTTTGATCACTACTGTTTTTCTAGCCCTTTACACACAGAGCTAGTGAAAGAATGAGGGCAGTAATGATGCTTAACTGCTGTGTGAAACTGTTATTTATGTTTATTTAGTGTAAACGTGCTTCTCCCACGCCCAAGAAGTGTACTCTACTTTTAGTACCCGATGATTGGATTCATCATTGAACTGGCTATCCTCTATATTCTCTCTCTCTTTTTTTCTTTATAATTTGCTAATGTGTTCATATACTCGCTGAAGAGATACAGAGACAGAGAGAGAGAAAGAGGAAAAGTGAGAAAGCAACCCCAGAATGAATGCGCATGTTTTAGTTCCTTCTCCTGGATTCTCCTCTTTGGATTTGGGGCACATACATACACACCCAAGTGTGTTTTTCAAACCTCTGGGTGGGGGACTCAAACTACACCGTACGCCATGTGAGACCCAGCCACCTTAACCCCTACATCACTGACTGACTCTATCCTCTGTTTTCTAATGAAGTAAATAACTGTTTTAATTTTATGAAGTCTCATCTATTTCTTTGCTTGCTTAAAGTTATATTCTGGTAGGTTTGGGGAGTTGAAAATAAGAATGCAGATTTTGGTTCCTTCTAACTAGAAGCCAATGTTTCCCTGTCATGTTATGGTGGGTTCCACTTAATATCGCTTTGGGTTCTGTGACTCACAGTAGCAAAATTATGAAAATACTCTGCTTTCAAAAACTTGGTAAATTTTATATTAAGGATTTGTAAGATAGTAGATACGTCTTCCTGAGCCAGCAGGTGGTGTGGTAGTTTAGGCACTGGATCCTACATGGTCAACTGAGAGGTTTGATCCCCAGACCCAGTGGCTACTTGAAAATCATGCTAGGCTCATGTGCATCAAGCATGCCCAAAGTCCTGAGAGATTGGAGGAGAAGGCATTGTGGTTTGGTCATTCACTTGGTGGGGGGGAATTGTGTGTGATTTCTTACTTTTCCTCTCTGTCCCTCTTCAGCAAATGCATGAGCCCTGTGTCACAAAGCTTTAAAAAAAAAAAAAAAAAGAAAAAGAAAGAAAAAAGAAAATGTCTTCTTGGAGAACCACTCAATTTTATGCAAGTAAGCACTTTAAGGGCAGGTAGGAAACAGTGGATTGTTCTACAATTTTGAAAATTCAACATGAGTTTCTTTAGATGCCAGAAAGGTCAAATGTATGAATACCACCTGTATGGACCAGGTTGCTCACATTAACTAGATAATGCACTCACGGGGTAATTGAAGAGCGTTCAATGAAGGGACCATCTTGACTGGGTGTGATGACACAGCCAAGGACTATTAACATTGGGACACCCTAAACTCTACTCTAAAGGGGCAAGCAGGGGACACTGTTAAGAAATCTGTAATACGAGCTGCTGTGGGAAGGGGCTGTCCTACATGAGACACTGACAGCCTGTGACCTGGCAGAGAGAACAGGGTTGGGGCCTGGAAGATAAATATCCTCCTCTCTCCTTTCCTTTGACTTCTTACCAGTATCTCTCCTTGGCCTAACCTAGAATAAGTGACCTATAGCAGGGCCTTGGGGGTTGGGTGGGAGGGAGAGCCTGTAAAGGTCAGCCTCCTGGGGCAGAGGACAGAGTAGATAAAATGAAAGGTACTTATGGAAAGGAAAGCATAAAATAACCATCAGAAAAACCCATAAAATGCCACAATTCTTTATATGAAGATCACAGCCAAGTGTCTGAAAGACGTCTGGGGGGAAGCAGAAAATTTCAAAATAATATTTTCTTGAATCCTCTGCAACCTAAGAATCTCTACATTTATTTTTATCAGGTTAAGGATGTTCTATCTCCTATTTTCGGAAAAAAGAAATCATTCACATGGTGTCAACCTAATCTAGCAATGTTTCTGAGACAGTTATATTTCAGGTTTATTGTGCTTAGCATGTGGCAGGTACTACTTGAGATGTTTTACAAACGCTGATTAATAAACTTAATCCTCACACGGTGATGTGACACAGATGCTACTCTCACCATCCTATGCAGTGCATGAGGAGGTGTGGAACCAAAGTGAAGTGGCTTGCCCTAGTGGTGCAGCTGACCTGTGAATTCAGGCTCTTGGGCTGCAGTGTGCATGCTCTTGGCCACCACAACCCACAGCAGCTTATAGGGGACTTGTTGCATGGCTGTAATTCTAAACACATAGAAATTTTAAACTATTGGGCTAGTTCCATGGCCTAGTGGTTAAGGCAGCTGGATCCCACTTGGACAACCACATAGTTTGTGTCCCCACCTCAGCAGCCTGAGAAATAAGCCAAGTGCACGTGCGTGTGCGTGCATGCACAAACTCTTGAAGGGAAGACAAGTGGTCGAGAAGGGATGGCGGCATGACCATTCCCCACGGGGGTGGCTTTTCCTCGGCCTCTCTCTTTGTCTTTATGTCTCTCTGTCTCGTGAGCATGTGCACTCTCTGGTTAAATAAATAAATAAAATAAACTGTCACTTGTCAAATCAGACATAAGCGATTTTCCTTCCATGAACTTTTACAATCCCCTTAACTATTATTTTGCTTGTTAGATAATGAATTTTCTATACACAATCAAACCTACTAGAAAAACTATTTAAGATAATTTTGGTGTAAGTACACGCAGGCTGGGGTGCTATTTTTCAGAACTAGAGACTTAGATGTACATTAGAGGATTAAGTGTAATTAGATGCAAAATTATGGCAACTATTTTTGTGAACAAATTTGGCATGTATACTGTCAATCTGTAAGACTCAGAACATCTTTTTCCCCACTGTAGAAACACTATTTTAAATTGATAATTAATTTTGTTTCAGAAGAAAGAAAATGTACACATTGTCAAATTAAAATTCTTTGACAAATGTAATTTTTAAATATTGCAATAACAGCTTATAAAAATACTCTTTAACATAAATTTCATTTTCAAAATTGAAATTATGTTTTTTCACTTTTTTTTATCTTTTATGAAAGAATTATTTCCTTTACTTAGTTTTTCATAATTGTTATTTTCAATTTGACCAGAGTGAGACAAAAGAGAGAAAGTGAGGAAGCGGACAGGCCCAGAACTCGAACTGTGGGCAGTCATGTAGGAGTCCAGTGCCCCTAACCACCACACCACCTACTAGTCCTGCTCATGATTTCTTTTCCTCATGAAATAATTTATCCCTTGATTCCAATGGAAATAAAATGAATATTAAAGATGAAATTTGTAATAAAAAGAGAAATCTGTATGAAAAATTTTCAGATAAGAACTGTGAAATTATACATGTTAAAAATCCCTAGCATAATAAATCTACCCACTTAATATATACCGAGTGTCATTATAAGACATATTTTGAACATTATCTTTAAAATTCAGTATTTTGAAATTTTGAAAGTTGTTTGTAAACTGTCAAAAATTATGGAGTATGAGCTAAAATTTGTGGCAAAATGTAAAAATAAATAAATGAAAGAAAAAAAAGAAATCACAAAAATAAAATAAAATAAATCTACCCAGTTCTAAGACTAGTAAGTATTTGGCAAGGGAAACAAGAATATGACTATGATAAATGCACTATTCCCATTTTCAAAACATGTAGTAAATTGATTCTTAAGACTTTTTCCACTCAATTTCTTTTATTTCTTTTTTTTTTTTGCAAAAGAAAATATTTAACTGGCTATTAAGTACATGAAAAGGAACTTAACATCATGCATATCACAGAATCGAAAATTAAATCACTATAAGATACAATTAGAGAAAACAAAACTAAAAAGACTGACAGCACAGTATGTAAGCAGGTAGTAGAGCTTCCAGATGGTTGGTGGTTATATAAAATTATATAACTAATAACAATTCAAATTAAAGTTGGGTTTATAGCAATGGTCATTTACATGAGCAGTCATTTGCAGAGAATCTGTTTAACAACTGAACTTGGGTCACATCATGCTATAATCTAAAACAAACAAATGATTTAATGTCTTACTAACAAAACTTAAAACCTCTATTTTAGTTCTGTGTAATATATGGGATTCGCAAAGTTCCTTAATGTTCTTGAGGTATTTGAAAATAGAAATTCTGAAATGCATAATTTCTGATGTTCTGATTATATTAGAAAGTAGAGTCCAGTGCTTTTGATAGATGTTGACTAGATAAGGTGAATAAAAATAAAAACATGGAGTCCAGCAGTTGGCGTAATGGCTATGTCACCGAACTCCCATGTAGACAACCGCGGTTCGAGTCCTGGACCCGGTGGCTTAAACTCATGCTGGGTGCATGTGAGTGAGTGCCCAAGATCCTGAGAGGACAAGGGAGAAGAAGAGATTGTGGCATGGTCATCCCCCCGGGGGGTGATTTCTCGCTTTCTGTCTCTCTGTCTCTGTCTTTCTGGTGAGTGCACGCTGCAGAGAAAACCTCTCCAAAAAGAAAAAAATATAAGAGCATGAGGTTTACTAAGTTCAGAGCTTTGTCAATAACAAACACAAGTGCTTGGTGCTCTTCAACACTCTTTTAATGTTAAAAGTGAGTTATCTCTTTCATTATAAAAATAAGAAAAAAAAATCTTCCTGGAAAACTCCGAAGATAAAAACAGAAATGTGTATATATCATCAAAATCAGGAAGGCTCAACCGTCTGTTTCCTCACAATTTACCTTGGATTACAGATCTGATATTTTGGAACATATTTCAACACCTATTTCTTCATTAGGAGATCCATATACATGTTTTACTGGTCCCTGGTTTCTCCATTTTAATTTTATGATCTCCAGATTTTGTAGTAGCCACACAGTTTTTAAAACTGTAAATTTTTCACAACCTTTCCTCCCAATACAAAGTCATCCTAAGCACACATAAATACTAAGGACACACACTGTATGTTACAAGGTCACAACAATTTTCTGATACCTTCCTCCAGTTGGGAAGAGAAATGATGGAAGACCATTTTGAAGTAATTACCCCATTAATGAATAGAATCAGAAAGCTAAACTGGTTTGCTTTATAATGTATATCACAATAGAAGATTTTGAAGTAATTACCCCATTAATGAATAGATTCAGAAAACTAAACTGGTTTGCTTTATAATATATATCACAATAAATAATGTATATTATTTTCTTAGAGAAATAACCCATGTTAAGATAATATTCTGTAAAGAATATTCTATTTCTGAATTTATTCACTTGGGAAACTGGACTTGTTATCTTTAATAGTCAGAAACATTCTATCCAATCTATGCATCTAGAGAAGACTTCTTTAAATGAGAATTTTACGAACACTAGCAATGATATGTTGCAAAATACTGAACCCACATGCCTTATCAGAACATAGTGTATTTTCATATGTTTATCTTAATATAAAAATTATGTACAATTCTTGCAAAAAAATCCAATATATTCTCATTTCTCCTTCTACACAGCTGGGGGGGGGATTAGAGCCATGGATAGCAACAATGTGGTATATATATCTCATCAAACCTGCCTTTAACTGTGGCAGAAACACCCAGTGCATCAATATGGCCTTTCTGCTGCTGAGTCCAGTCAGAGGCTTAGAATCATCCTCATCTCAGGGATCCCAGCTACTAGTCCGTATCAGTTAGAAGAATCACATCGTGCATCAGTCAGCACATGTGCTAACTTAGGTATTGTGGCAGGCACTGGAGATATAATAGTAAAAACACAAACATCACAAAAACAATTAGAAATGGTGCCTCTCCTCACAGAGCTGCCCAACTGGTAGAATACACACTTACAGAAACAGACAAATCATTGTAATAGACATTTTCCAGAATAGTAGTAGAAATAACATGGGCCATTATGGATAGAGAGAAAAGATTCTGATCCCTATGTAAGGAGCTAGGAATTACTAGTTGGGATTAAACCCATGTCGCCTTGTACAGGGCGAAAGTAGATTGTCAGAGGAAGACAGCTTGTTCTAGGAGTACATTGCTGACCTGGTGCATTCAGAGAACAGAAGAGAAAAGCATGACATACAGAGAACAAATAGGTTAGCCTGGAGAGTTAATCTGGGCCCACATAAATAAGGCTTTTTTAGGACATTTTAAGAAATTAGGTTGTATCCTAAGAGTAATTAAAAAATCACTGAAAAGTTTTAAATATTTCAGAAAAAGTCCTGAGTTTTATGGGGAAATTAGTAAAAGGAGGAGGATGTGGTAGGGGAAACATTAGGAAGCTAAAGTATCAATCAGTGAGAGAAAATAGTAATGTAAACAAGGCCATTGGTTCTGAGGATAAAGAGAAGTCAGGGGATTGATTAAATATTTAGAAAATATGTTCAGTAGTAATCAGTGTTTATCTGAATGTGAAAAAAAAAATAGGACTGAGGTTTCAAGGATGATTCCTGACTGTCTGACTTGGGAAACTGGATAAAGGCTGGGTAAATAGCCACTAGGATAGATTATACAGAATGGAAAAGAAACTTGGAGAAAGAAGATGAACTCAGGTTTTTCCTTTTGTGTTGCTTTGTTTCTTTGTTTTGTTTTTAAGGTTTTTGTCATAGGGCATGTGTACTCACTGTAAAGAGACAGACAGAAAGAGGGAAAGTGAGAAATCCCCCTAAGAAGAGATGACCATGCCACAATCCCTTCCCCTCCATTCTCTCTTGAGATCTTAGGCATGCATGCAAACGCACATGGTGTGATTTTCAAGTCACCAGGTCCAGATTCAAACTATGGTTGGCCGTGTGGGAGTCCAGAACCTTAACCATCATGCTACCTGCTGGCCTGATGAACTCAGCAGTAGAATGATTTGGGCAAGGCTATAAGTTAGCCAAGAAAGATAACTAAGTGGTAGTGAGAAACACAGGTATGAAGTTCATCAGAAAAGTTTCTTTGGGACCATGTAACCGGATTTTATTCTTAGAGATGGTTACCGGAGTCATTAAAGTGGATGAGGTCATTTTGACTCTGAGAAAATTTTAAGAAGTGAGAAGACAGGGAAGTACCTCAAATAATGAAAATATTTAAGGACACTGATGAACATGTTTTGGAAATTTTGATACCGTGAGCCAGTTGTGTCTTCTGATTACATAAATGAAGAAAGTTTTTCTAGGGTGAACATACTGATAGATTCAAACCTTAGATTACTGCAAGCACCCTGTAAAATCTGGACTACGTTTGAATTGTAGTCTTGCACTACCAGAATTCCCCTGCCTTGGTCTCTGGCTGTGGGACAGTGTTGTTTTGTAGTTAGGTAACGATGAAGAGACTGGTCTGATAGGAAAAAAGAAAAACGCTATACGATTCCCACCAAGAATAGAAGCAGCCCCTAGGACATCTAAAGCCTAGCTAAAAGAAATGCATTGTTTCCAAGGCTTAAAGCAGGGAAAATAAATAAATAAAGTTTATTGCAGCAGTAAGATGAGCTTCCACAGCAGTTCACTCTGGCAGCCTGCAGAGAGGGTTAGTGGGAGGATAACTATGGAAGGAAGGAAAGAGTCAACTTGTTAATAAAACTTTCACCTCTGATTCAGAGTTGATCTTAGAAGTGTCACCTTGCCTTTTATGTTCTCAGCATTTTAGTTCATTGATGCCTGTCCATTAACATTCAAATGTTGCCCAATAGATCAGGCTGAGTCCTGCTCGTGCCCTAAATCCATTAATACGATAATACAGTTACATAAATTCTACAGACTAAATGAAGGAGTTTCAAATTTTTAGTAAAACTAAGAACCGCCTTAAGTTATTAAAAATTGAGCTTTCCAAGTCCTAAATCTAGACTTTCTGACTTAAGATGTCTTGCTAGGGCCTAGATATTCATGTTGTTTAAATAGCACACCAGTAGATTCTCACAGGAGTGGGCCACAAACAACATGTTAAAAACCTCTGAAGTAGAAAGTTGAAAGCCATGTAGTCAAAGACAATAGTGATTGACTTCCTGAGGGGCGAACTTGTTTAATTGTTAAAGAAATACTGAGGTCTCTAACAACGCTTTATCTTAGGAAGCCAAGAGAAAAGAAGTAGTAGACAAAATAGTCATTCAATGTGGATTTCTCAGTCCTAAGTAAACGTTTTCTTACGCAACCATTAGTAATCTAGTCATCATCTCTATCAGGGTTGATGCTGGAAGTATGAGAGAATGAAGTACCAGAGAAATACAATTTGCTGGATAGCATTTTGCTTCTCTTAATTTGATATTTACCGCCATTTATCTCTTATAAACTATTATTAAAACCAAAAACCCCAGGGGAAGCAGATGGTGTAGCAGTTACGTTGCTGAACTCTCACATAGCTAACCATGGTTTGAGTCCTGGACCTGGTGGCTTGAAACTCACACTGTGTGTCCAAGATCCCTGGAGGAGAATGGAATGGAGGAGGAGAAGGGATTGCAGCATGGCCATCAATCTGGGGGTTAATTTCTCACTTTCCCTCTCACTGTCTCTGTCTCGTTCTCTGGTGAGCACACACACCCTAAGGCAAAAACTTCTACCCCAAAGAAAGAAGAAATAAAATATTGCCCTAGAAAATAGTTTGACTAAATATGTTCCACATGCACAGAAAAGTCCATGAAAATCTGCCAGCAAATAAGATCCCCTTTGCATAAATAGATTTTTATAAATCTGTAATATGAACATTTTTATCAAAGCAGTTAATATACCAAGTGATTGCTAGAAAGTACAAAAAGGCAAAAATTATTCCTGACTGGAAGCATGAATTTGTTTGACCCTCTAATTCATTTATCTTTCATCAATCCTAAACTGATTTTTCAGAATTAAAGTCTCCTCGAGATTCAGATTGGTTATCTAACTACCTGCTTAAAATAGCCCCAATAGAATATCTGTTCTATAACTTCAGGCCCTGTCAAACTCATTCCTTCTCCAGTATTCTTTGTATTTTATATAGTACCTTCATTCACTCATCGCTCAAACCAAAATGAAGAGATAGTCCATGTTTCCCATATTTTCCCCCTATATCAACCCCATCAGGAAGTTATTTGGTTACACTTATAAAACCCATCTTGAGGGGCTAGCAGGTGGCACAGTGGTTAAGGCACTGGATTCCCATAGGGCCGATCATGGTTTGAATCTCCCCATCCACAGCGTGGTCTGCTCTGAGCATTTCTTGCTATCTCTTCCTTAAAATCCATGAAAATCTTCAAATGGCTTTCATTTGTAATCTCCGATCATGTGTTCTTTCCCAGCAGCAGCAATTATTCTTCTTGAATATAAATCAGATATTACTCAAAAGCTTCTAGATCTACTATACAATTGTCTCCCCCTTTCAATTTTTTTAAGAGGTTTTTGCTATTGGGTGTGTGCACTCACCAGACAGGCAGAGAGAGACAGAGAACAGAAAGCTAGAAATCACCCCCCAGTGTGGATGGCTACGCTGCAATCCCTTCTCCTCCATTCTCCTCTCATCATCTTGGGCATGCACGCACACGCACCCGACATGAGTTTTAAGCCACCAGGTCCGGGATGCGAACCACTGTCTACTATATGGGAGTCCAGCAACATAGTCATTACGCTAACTGCTGGTCCTTCCCCCTTTAAATTTGAAAACAAGTGAACCAACCAAAACCCATAACCTTCACAGAAAGCATGGCCTTTTGGTTGCCTCTCCACTAATTGTTGTTATGGCTTAGCCAAGTGGCCTTATGTGTATTGAGAGCAAGATTCTGGAAACAGATGGGCCTTCATCCTTGGCTTTACCACTTTCTAGCTTGGGCAAGTCAGTGAACCTTCCTGTACCTCACACAACTATTTTTGTTTCCATTAGTTTATTGTCCTGTTTGCTGTGACCATTAGTTTATTTTTCTTTTACACTGAAAGGGTGAACTTTGTTTCCCCTAACAATGAACACAATAGAAACAGTGTTGTAAGGTCCTATTTGAAAAAAACAAGAATGTCTGTGGGCCTCATTTAACCTCAAAAATGTCTTTAGTTACTAATGAATAAAACAACAAAATATTGAAAATATGTCTTTAATATTAGTTTTATATATAGTTGTATTCAGTAAAAATTCATGGACAAAAAAAGATGCATATCAATCCCAAACTTTTGAATATGTCTCAGAAAGGAGAGAGGATAGAGGAAAAAAAAATAGAAAATCACTGTAGGAACAAAATGAGCTCCACTATTTTGTTTTATTTACTTAAGTTGCATTATACAAGATTTCTTTCTTCCTTTCTCTCTTTCTTTTTAATTTTTCCAGAGACTTTGTCTACTGCCAGAAAAAGACAGAGAAAGAAAGAAAGAACCCATTATGGGACATGGTCATGCCACATCATTTCTCTTCCTTTTTCCCCTCCTTTTGAGATTTGGGACACACACATACACACACACGCCAGGAGTGTTTCTAATGCCATTGGTTCTGGTACTCAAACCACATGGTTTGATCCAGCTCCCCCAACTCCCTGGTCACTGAGCAGCCCTAGATGATATTTCAAAGGAAAGAAACTATAATATAATAATCATTATTGTTACATTGCCTGTTTAAAATGGATGGAGCAACTTCTCCCTCAATCCCTTATTCTCTGATGCTTTCATTTGGCGTCATTCAAACATTCATTTCCCTGAGATCTTTTGTATGAATAAAATGCCTCTATATGTTACCAATGAAATACTGCCTGCCCCTCAAAAGGCTGAAGACTTCTCAATTACTAATATGCATGAAGATATTACTGGTAAAATAAATATCTTTCAAAGAAAACTATACTGGGAAAAATTAAGAAAAATAGCTAATTATGTACTAAATTGACTTCTGAGGTTATCGATTTTCTCCAACCTTTCAGGGTTCAGTAAAGCAATTCATAGTAACATGCATAAGGATGTGTACTTTGAACTAATAATCAGAAAAGTCTACTAGGATATTTTCCTAGAAAAAGAATTGCTGAAAGCAAGAAGGAAAAAATATTGTTAGAATGAGGCGAGACTAGGTGCTGTAATCTTTAATGTTTATTTTGCTCACTTTTTTGGACCTGGAAAGCCTACTTTACTACCGTTCTAAACTTAGCGGGTTCTGAAAGGATAGCTTACAATAACCAAAACCACAAGAAATAGGTGAGTATATCAAAATGTAAATTTAGCAATTTATGAAAGGAGTCACACATTTCCAGTGACCTTATATCATTTCCATTGTCTAGTGCAAAATTGTCTGATGAACATGGACCATCAATGTAGTCTTGAACTGCACTTCCTCTAGACCTTGGTAAAGCTGTACAAATTCGTTCTAACACAAACCACCTCTACCTGTACGGAGACCAGTGTCCGCTAACCCATAGCTGCCCCAGTTCTTGGTCTCTCTGAGGAGTAAAGAGCTGACATTCTTAATCCCTTGCTATTGGAGCATCCACTTATTTTGTAATAATTCATTCTTTGAACCATTTTAGTCTTTTATGTTAAATTTAAATAACTTAGGTGTCCCTGACTTTACTCTTTCTTTCATCTTTTCCCTGTCTCTACTACCCTTGTATTGCCTCTGGTCCGTTTCTGTTACTTCAAGACATTTCTCTGTCTAATGTTCAGATTTCAATAACTGAAAGGTCTGTTTTGTTAAAGCAAGCAGCACAACATCCTTTCTGTATTGGAACTGGTGTGAGTAACGATGGAGTTTCATCTTGTTTATCACAGTAGATATTATCTCGGCAAGTTATATATGAAATGTTTGTGAAACCCTATTGTAAATGGTGTGGTACTTATAGAAATTTTCCCTACTATTAAAACCCCTGGGTTTTTAGATGGCAGTGGGGGCAACATAATAAAAGCAAATTTAATGTCTTTAATCTGTGGAAGCTGTCAATCAAAATATAGAACTCCACATAGACAGCCTTAGGCCTATCAGCACCCTAATTACAGAAAGTCTGGCCCATCACCAATGTTTTAACACTTGATTTATTTCCTGTTCAATTTGTTCAATACAGCCAGAGTTAATTGGTTTTCCAAATGAGTGTTAAAAATATAAAGATCTAGCTTCATTAAGTGGAGGCTATACTTATTATGCACCAATGACTTGTAAGTCCATGTAGAGGTTAGTAGGGTGAGATTTCTGGGTGTCGTATACAAAACCACAAGTTTGACTTGTTACTAATATAGTTAATAATGATAAATATCCAAAACCACAGTAGCTGCTAAAAATAGAGAGGTTTAGTAAACTAAAAAATTTCCCAACTGAATGTATTTGAACAGACTATCTAAAAATATAGCAATTTATTTTTCAAGTCTAATGTATTATATTTTACTTTTGGAAGAAATATTTAGATTTTTCCTATAGCAAAAAGAAATGTCTAATATATCAGTGGCTATCTACCATGAATTTATTGATGAAGTGCTTAGCATTTCTATAATTGCCATTCTTTTATAGTACAGCAATGCATTTAATGTGATGTTTTGACACTACAAGTGATGGATGGGTGACTAAACAATGAAAGCTAATGTGTATTGGGCTAGTTCTGGACTCCTACATGGGCAGGAGAAAATCATAGAGTGGTGATTTTCATCTTATCATTTTCCAAACTAAGTGCTTTCTTAAAACTTGCATGCCATCATCAGTAATGCTGCTTTTCATTACTGTCAAATGTAATTCTCAAGAACTATCATTGCTTTGCAATAGTCATCATTCCAGGGCTGGATTTACATTATTTATAGAAAAATAAGAGAAATCAGGCTGCACTTGGAAAAATCTTTCAGAAAAAAAACTGAACTTTATCCACAAGTATAGATTTTGTGCCTGAGTACCTCTTCTTAATCTTTCAACAACTACCACCATGTTCCTTGTTTGAGGAAACTGTAGCAGAAATATCATCAGAGAAATTATCTTAAATAGAAGCTCCAAAATGGAAATCTGCTAACTAACATTTAGGTACAGTATAAATTATAGAAAATAAGTGGTTTAAATTAGAACAACTCCTGTAAATGTAAGAGAAATACTTTAGACGCGGAAAATATTAGTATAAGATAATTTATATGGAAGATTTCTAGATGTCACCTTAAATGAATAGCAAGGGTTATTTTGTTTTATTGTCTAACATTCTACATTTTAGTAGATTTATTTTTTAAATAATAAACTAGTCTTTCTTTGGAAAATTGGATTTCAAAAATAGATCATGTTGTTGTCATAATGGTTTCCTAGGGTTGTGATCACAAAATACTACAGATTTAGTGGCTTAAACAACAGAAATTTATTTTCTCACAGTTCTGGAGACTGAAAATTTGAGATTAAGATATCAGCAGGGCTACGCTGCTTTGAGAATCTGGATAGTATCCTTCCTTGGATCTCCCAGGCATCTAGGGTTGGCCATCAGCCTTTGGCCTTCCTCGTCTTCCAACGGCATCACTCCAGTATCTCTGTCAACAGCTCTGCCTGTGTCTCTCTTCACATAGCTGTCTTCCTTCTTCTTCTTAGGACACCAACCATGCTGGACTATGGTGCGCAGTAATGACTACATCTTAGCTAGGTTACATCTACAAAGACCCTATTTCAAAATAAGGTTGACTTTACAGATTTCAAAGATTAGTAGTTCGCCATCTCTTTTCGGGGGACACAGTTTAACCTATAGCAATTGCTTCATGGAGGGAGTTTATATTGGGTCATCAGAGAAGGCATGATGCATTTTTGCAGAGAAAAATTTGTCATGACTATTCTGACTACTTAATGCATCCTAAATATTATGTTTAATTATTTAGCTCAGCTGTAATCATTTTGTTTTGGCAAATGATAAGTCTGAGAGACACATTATTTCATCTCAAAACAGTTTAAATGTAAATAGAAACCAACATTCTGGTGTCACATGTTAAGAAAACACATTTATCACGGTTTTTTTCAATACACTACTTATATAAGGTTTTATGGTAAGTGTCCAGGGATGAATGATATGAAGCCTAGAATATGTTTTTATGATGAGTGTCTGTCCAGATGAGTTCTATGAATCCTGGTCAAAATAAAGAAGACATCCAAAGTAAAAGCAGAGTCGAAGACTCATTTATTTGACTGAGTAAATTAATTTCACACTTTCCATTAAAAATAAGATAAAAAAAATTTTCTCTATAATTACTTCAGGGATAGAAGCATTCACAGAGGCTGTGTCTCTACTAGTCCTCTCATCATAACGAGGTTATGGAATTCAAAACTGCAGGGATTACTTTTCCTCATGTTCATTGCTATTGACCCAAGGGATGATCACAGCCAACCTCTCACAAATGCAGATTGAGTGACCAGGTCACTCTAAGTGTATCAGGAAATCAGCAAGAGCCCATTACCTTTGCTAAAACTAGGAAATATGTACATAGTACTTTACAGGCAAGTAATGGCATTTGAAAAGATGAAACATTATTCTTTTCATCATATTATGTATGCTCACCCCTACCACACTTACTTGAGCCCAAATAAATGCATGCAATTCTAAATTTTAGTTAAAACAAAACTGTTAATATTTATGCATAAAATTTTTAATATTACTGATTAGCTCCTAGACTGTTCATTTATTTTAATTTCAATTTTATTGAATTATTGTGTTATGCTAAAATAGAAGTCAACAGCAGCTCAAAGTCCTGAGTCTGTTGAATAAGTATATAATTATTTCAACCTAACGAGTTCTTTTGATGGGCCAGCAGATGGTGTGGAGCTTAAAGCCAGATCTCACTTCGCTGACTATGCATTTCAAATCCTGGACACTGTGGCTTGAAAAACATGCCAGGCGCATGTGGGTGTGTGACCAAAGTACCAAGAGGAGACTGGAGAAGATATTGTGGTGTGCTCATCCTCCCCGGAGGGTGATTTTTCACTTTCTCTCTTTCTCTCTGGCAAGCACACACATCCTATAGCAAAACAAAAAAACAAATAAACAAAAACAAAACCAAATACTATTCATTTGGCACTTTTTTGCCACAGGATTCAAAGAATCATAGAATGTCTCATTTGAATGGAACTTGAAAATCAGGTAGGAGAAAGTTTCAACCTGAGTTTCATAACAGAATGAACATACTTAATTGCTTTCTTTCACTAATCTTTTTAAAGTTTAACCAAATAAAACCCAGGAAAAACCTTGTATTACCGACGTGGACATGGGAATGGGGGGTAGATGGTTCATCAGATGTTAAACCTTTGTGGGAGTTAGGAAAGGCAGCAAGAAATAATGGAAATGAAGTGCCCAGTGTGTGCTGTATCATTACATCAAAGTACTAGAAGATCAGAATGAAGGGGAAAATATCTTTCTGTTTTATAATTAGCTACTACTATATCCCAGAACATGAGTCAATTTCATATAACTCTTTTGAGTTTGATTACATTGATACTGATAAAATAAAAGCATTTCTGCTGGTAGCTAGGTGATAAACAGGGAACTGAGAATTCAAATGGAACCGCTCCTTGTAAGAACACAGTGAAATTGAAAAACAGGTAAACTATACCAAATAATGACATGACGGATTATCTATTTTGCAAAAAACATGTAAAAACTATCTAAAACTTATTTTTTAAAGATATTAGCTTGCTTATATCTACCCGTAGATCCAAACAACAAATCATTCTGCACATTCCTGTGGTTCCAGTTCCAGCTATTCTTTAGTATGCAAACTGATCTTTGAAAATTCAGTGATCTCACTGCTCATGTGTGTTCTTGCTCCAGTAGGCTACTAAACACAATTTATTTAAATGTATTGATAGTTGGGTTCTCGTGGTCAATGTTTTACAGTTTAGTAGCGTAATACCAAGAACTGAGAATTCAAATGGAACCGCTCCTTGTAAGAACACAGTGAAATTGAAAAACAGGTAAACTATACCAAATAATGACATGACAGATTATCTATGTTGCAAAAAACATGCAAAAACTATCTAAAACTTATTTTTTTATAGAAATTAGCTTGCTCGTATCTACCCGTAGATCCAAACAACAAATAATTCTGCATATTCATGTGGTTCCGGTTCCAGCTATTCTTTAGTATGCAAACTGATCTTTGAAAATTCAGTGATCTCACTGCTCATGTGTGTTCTTGCTCCAGTAGGCTACTAAACACAATTTATTTAAATGTATTGATAGTTGGGTTCTCGTGGTCAATGTTTTACAGTTTAGTAGCGTAATACCAAGAATAATCCTAAAACAGTATTGACACATTATAGAAAAATGTTGGTCTTCCATCCGAGTATTGTATCCCTCGTTAAACAAACCAACCTACTGTGCACTGACTGTGTTGGAATCTGGTTGTAATTATGAAGGTATAAAAGGGAGACAATCTGATTATAGTGTCAAGAGGTGGACTTTGGGGAAGTGTGTAGCATTAATGTTGGGCCCTGATGATGGAGTACTATGGGTTTGTAAGGAGAGGGAGTAGCACAGAGTCGCATGTTGCTCTGTGCACACTCCCGCCTGCCACATTGTCATGTATGAGCACGAAGACTCTCTCCAGATATAACCCTTGGAACTTAGGCCTCCAAACTGCAAACTGAATAAACTTCTGTCTTTATAAATTACTATTATGGACTAGAATACAATCCTAAACTTCTCATGTTGGGTCGTTTTTCCTTTTCTCTCATGTGTCATTTTTGTAATTCCACAATGCCTTTGGCATTATTTTTTTAAATACATATATTGGGTTGTCGGAAAAGTCATGACACATTTCAGCGTAGAAAAGTGAACACATACACCATCATAGACAGAGAAAGCGTTCCCTTGTGAGGCACAGTCACCCTGCAATACCTTTTCCTCATTTCTCCATCCCATCAGGACTTTGGTGATACATACACACGCACCTGGTGCATCTCTGTTCTCTGGGGCTGGGAATTGAACTGTGGTCAGCCTTGGGGTATGTGACTTTCCATGCTCAGTACTTAATCACTGTACTATGGGGTTGGCCCCACAATGCCTTTTATTGATGCAATCTTATTCCTGAATTTGTTCTTAGATTTGGTTGTCTTACAATTTTTACTTCTGTCTCATTTCATTTTCCATTAAATTTTGATTGTACATATAATTTTCACATACACATTTATAGGTAGGCCTAACATTTTTTACTGAGGACATAAATCCTATTCTTTGAAAGCTGTGCCAAAGAGGACCTCCAATGTAAAATAAGGGTCACCTTCAAGTAACTTAAAATATTATGATCCTAACACACATGAGAAGGGATAAAGCGATATATGGATAAAGGTGCAGTGTGGGACAGTCAGCCATGGGACAAAGATGGCTGGACCCCACACGGCTGACCGAGCAGCTTGAGTCTAGGACCCACGGACGTGAGTAACACATGTGTGTGCATTCCCGAAATCCAGACAGGAGAATGGAAGAGAAGGGACTGCTGTATGGCCGTCACTGAGTGGGAGATGGAGGAGGGAGGGTGCTTTCCTACTTTTCCTCTTCCTCGCTCTCTCTCCCATGAGTACACTCACCCTATGGAAAAATTTTTTTAAAAAGTGAAATGATAAAGTATGCTAAGGCCAAGGATAAATACATGCACATACACACACACACACACACACACACACAAACACACACATATAAATATTCATACCTTAACTACTGAGCCATGGTTTATTATTAATATTAAATTTATTATTTTTGTGTGTTTCCATGTAAGGTATGTTTATCACATTACATGTATGTTTATTCTGTTTTATAGAATAGTAGTTTGTTTTTTTTCTTTTTTTCTTTTTTTTTTTGGAGAGATTTTCGCTATAGGGCATGTGCGCTCGCCAGACAGACAGAGAGAGACATAGAGACAGAAAGCGAGAAATCACCCCCCAGGGGGGATGGTCACGCCACAATCCCTTCTCCTCCATTCTCCTCTCAGGATCTTGGGCACGCATGCACACGCGCCCGGCGTGAGTTTTAAGCCATCAGGTCCGGGACATGAACCACAGTCGACTACGTGGGAGTCCAGCGACATAGCCATTACGCAAACTGCTGGTTCCCGTTTGTTTTTTTATTGATAAAGTCGATTGCAAATTATATTATGGATCTTTTTGAGATTATAATTCTTTTAGGAAAGTCAAGTAGTTAGCTGTTACATTATAAGATAGCTAGTTGATGGGCATGAGTTTTCATTATAATCTATAATGTATCTATACTAGATTTGTCACTTGCTCTTGACTTTGAGTAGGTGATTACTAGTCATGACCTTCAGTTTCCAAAAAGAGTTGGGAAACATCAAATGATTCATGTAAAACTACTCAGTTAAATCTGGCATTTGGTGAGGCCAGCGGGTGACATACTGGTTAAAGCAGCCGAATTCCCACATGGCAGGCTGCTGTTTGAGTCCCAGACCCAGTGGCTTGAAAATCATGCCAGGCACATGAGCATGTGTGCCTGTCCAAAATCCCAAGAAGAGAATCGAGAAGGGGTTAAGATGTGGCCATTTTCCCTGGCGGGTGATTTCTCACTTTCCCTTTCTCTCTCTCCTCTCCAGCAAGTGCATGCACCCTATGGCAAAAACCTAAACAATAAAAGAAATAAAATAAAAAAATAAAGAGATCTGGCATTTAGCAAGCATAGCCTTTGAAGTTATTATCTATCATAATTATTGAGCTCCTTCCATGTGCCAAACATTTTATCCAGTACTAGGATGACAAAGGAGCATAGAACAGTCTTTAATAATAAACAATTCATGCCTAATAATCTGCTGGACAAAAAAAATAAATAACATTTTAGCAAGTGCTAAAATGCTGACTTGTCTTGATGGCTACAAATAGATAAGCGAGGGATCTGCAGGTAAGCAAAATTAATTAGCATGCTTATAAAAGAAGGAAAAGTTGAGCATTAGCACAACACCCAGCATTGTCAAAGCAGGAGGAGCACAAATTCATACAGAATCATAAAAGATACAAAGATTATTTTCTGTGTGTTGAGATGAAGAAATGAACTTTATTAATGTTTCAGAGTAATACTTAAACAAGATAACTTTTTAAAATGTAACAGACCATAGAGGCTGGGAACGACATTTTCATCTAGAAGCTAGAAGACTTTTGATTTAATTGTATTGGAATTTAAGTTAAAAATAACCCAAGTTGTACATGAAGGAACATCAGATTTGGTTGCAGGCTGAATATTAATCTCAAAGGAGTAAACGATGGAGTTTTGTGATATTTGGGTGTCTGAAATGATTGAAATATGAAAAGGAATGCGTTTAATCCTGAGAATAAATAAAACACCTAAGTTGAAAAAACTAGATTTAGCAAATGATACTGAGTTGAGATATAAAGAAATATAGACACTAGATCACTCCTTATTCTGTACCCCCAAAATTCATTTATTATGACTTGAAAGTCATAATGCATTGTTACACTCTTATAAGATACGTTATTTTATTAGATTCTCACTCTTTAAAAGTTTAAGAAATTTTTGTTCACAACGTCAATTTCTTTTGCCATGTGTTTTAAGTTAGTAATAAGCAGTATCTATTTAACAATCTACTTAAAATCTCTTATGTATGATAGACTTAGTGTTCTTTTAAAATATCATTTTAAGATACTGTGACATAAGCTATACATTTTTCTTCTATGATACTTTACAAAATTTTCTATACATTATGAATTTTTCTTTACAATCATAAAACCCAAAATACTCGATGGCTAATGTACCAATATTTCCTTCCAAGACTTCCTATAGCTAAATTCTAGTTATAGTCTGAAGTCTATTGTAATATTTATATATAGCCCTGAAGTTACTGAAAGACAAAAAACAAACAAACAAAAAAAACACACACATTACCAGTTAGGGTCTTGATTAGAATGTATCAGAGAAGGTTCATCACATTTGTCAGATAAGTTTTGAAGCTGTCATTTCTAGGCACAATTGTTTAATCTGACATTGGTTTGCAATGCTTAATAAAAAGATTTTGCAAACCACATTAGGTCAGGTATCAACAAAACATAGTGTTTAGGTTTTTTTATTGATTTGACATCAGCTCAAAAGAAAGCAGGGGTTTGAAGGTCAATGTTTTCTTAAGGTATTTTCTAGAGACCTATTCTACCAGTCATTAGAATACCTAAGCATTTCCTGCTTGTGTGTAGTAATACATTTTTGCATACAATGTTACCTAAGTTTCTAGCTAAGGGAATGTCACAGCATATACTTGAGCAGTAAACTAATTGGTTGCAAACCTCATTAAGAATGCTGGTTGCAGTAATAGCTTTTCTTCAATTGCCACTGCCTTTAATGAGAAGCAGAACAACAGAAGCCACATTACTGGTCTGACAATTTGTTCTATTGATTTATTATGCCGGCTCTGCTGCCATCTACATGAAGGGACTACAAAACATTAAACTGATATTAGTACATTTTAACTTTTGCAAAAATAGTAAAAAGAGGCCAGTGCTTAAGCCTGACTCCACCTTTTTTCCAGGGTAGTCCACTTAGATATTAAACTTACATTCAGGAAATATTATTACAAATCATTTTCATTTTGATCCCAGAAATGAAGAAATTGCTTTAAACACATTTTGTGTCAAATGTAATCGCCTGCATTTATTTTGTATTTTTTTATTCCCTTTGTTTCTTTTAGAGAAGAGGAATTTGTATGTTGCTTCAATCCATATAAATATCAAGAGGAAAAAATTTAAATTTTATTTTAATGAGCTGCTAAAGTATATGAAGTGACAATCTCAATTTTTTTAAACATTGCTATATTCTCTTGCCTCATTTTAAATTCTAAGATGTCCAATTTTTTCTTTACTTACAAATATAATCATGGAAATACAGAAACTTAGACTATACTTCAAATCTAACCTAAAAAATCTTTAAAAAGTACATTTTCCTTTATCTATTTTTTTGTTTTTTTGGTGTTTTATCACTAATGATCACACATGCTACAAAGATAGGACTTTGGCAATGATCTTTCTGGTGCCATTTTACAAAGTTACATTTAAGGGAAAATGTATCATGTCAGAGAGAAATCACATTTGCCCCTTGGTCAGTTCTTTAGGATCCTAATGCTAAAGTTCAATTCTATTGTAATTACACTGAATTCTAGTAAAAAAAAATAAAATAGAAAAGCATGTTCAATGGAACAAGAACCAGAATTTTGGGTATAGTTTCATGTTAATTACCTAACATATAAAATCTAAGTTTTATATTTTGCTTGGGAGTACATTTGCATACTCTAAGTTCATATTAATGGATTAGAATCAATTTTGCTCTCTTGCCAGTGGACATACTTAGAAACTTTACAGTTTACAACTTTACAGTTTAATTGATTGTCCCTGGAAAAGAATTCTACTTTCAAATATTTAGCATGGATCAATTTTATAGATTTTAAAATGCTAATGGTAGTTGAGCTCACCCACATTTAACTCAATACGTAAATGTAAAATGACTAAGTGTGTTTGCCAGTGGAATCATTCTTCCTCAAATCAGATGCCACTGAGCGGTGAGCTGATGTATCCTGGGTGAATATCCCAGCAGTTCCTTTATTCAAGTGACTAAATAGGAATTTAATTTATTCCTCAAATCTTTCCGTAGTATGATATAGTCCATATAATATTATCCACTAAGGGTCTTCTTTCTGGATTTTTTTTTTTTTAAGAGAGATTTTTGCTCTAGGGCATGTGTGCTCACCAGAATGACAGAAAGACAGAGAGAGAAAGTGAGAAATCACCCGCTGGGAGGATGACCACACCAAAATCGCTTCTCCCGTATTCTCCTCCTGGGATTTGGGGCATACATGCATCCAGCATGAGTTTCAAGCATCCAGGTCCAGGACTCAAACTACAGTCAGCCATGTAGAAGTCAGTACCTTAACCACTATGCTGCCTGCTGACCTCCTGGCTGGATTATTCATAGTGCTCATAATGTAGAATATGTTTCACCCAAAAGGGGGATATTTGGTAGGAATAAAGACTGTTTTCATACTGAACAATCAATTTGCCATAATGACAATAAATAAGTTATTAGCTGGATTTAGCCACTCTACAAGTATGCATATAATAAAACATCATGTTGTCTGTCATAAATACAATTGTTTAGTCAGTTTTAAAAAATTAAAAGTTGGAAATTCTACAATCTAATAGCTGTAATTTCTATAGAAATTACGCCACTCTTAGATAGGGGGTAAAAATAGCAACTAGATTACATGGACTTTGGAGATTCAAACGTAATGCTATCACAATGAGAAAATTCTATTTGGAAAAGCTGTACGTAGACCCAAATATAAATTTACAATTAAAACACTTTTTAAATTAATAAATATACTACTTGTATCACTTTATTTTTTAACTGAGTTTGCTTGTATCCTATGGGCAGGGTGTTCTCATTATCCACTGGCATTTAGGATGACTTGGCTAGCGAGTTTCTGGTTTAAATCTTTCGTGTGATTGGAATTAGAAGGTACCTACACCTGTAGTAATGCGGGTGCTGAAACAGCTGGAGGCTTCCTGGACATCTCTGCACCTTCCTGTAGTCTCAGGCCACTCTATGTGATCTCTTATGGTCAATTTCTTCATGCTGTGAGGGCCCAAGGATGTCAGTCTGCTCATATGACAGTTCAAGCTCTGAGGATGAGCGCCCCAACAAAGGATCACATGGAAGTTTTATCACCTATTACAGTCTAGCCTTGAAAGTTACATAGTGTTGTTTACAACTTAATCTCTTTTATTTTATATATAATACAGTTTTGCTTTATAGTGCCCCCTGGAGACAGACAGAGAAAAAAAGCACCCCCCACAGGACATAGTTATGCTACAATCCCTTCTTCCGCATCTCTTCCTTCTTGGAAGGAAAAAAATCCTTTGGGGATTTTTGAGCATGCATCCATACACCCAGGGCATTTTTCAAGCCACCAGATCTGGGCCACAAACCTCACAGTTGGCCATGTGGGCTCACATCAGGCCACAGGTTGGCCCCATAACTTAGTCTCAAACCCAGTTCAGGTTTACTGAGAAGGATCTTGGGGGAAAGTGTGTCAATATCATATTGCATGAAAAATAAGTTGGATATAAAGTATTGTTACAGATGTTTTTAGAAAATAAAATCTGCCACAACATCAGTGGTTGGAGAGTAGCCTTTTAAGTCTATTGGATTCATACCACAGCTCTAGCCCTCCTTGTGTGGCTGTGCACAAATTAGTTTATCTCCCTATCTCAATGTTCTTATCTCTAAAATGGAGGTGATAGCAATCCCTATCCTAGCATATTGTTATGAATATTAAATGAGGTGATATGTGCAAAAGTCCCGTGAGCAGTGCCTGGCATGTAGTAAGTATGGCTATGAGTCTGCTATTATTATTATTAAATGATATTTGCCTAATTAAGTGTGAGGGCATAAAAACATTTATGAGTATGTGGTTATTTTTTTTTTAATTTTATTTTTTTGGAGAGTTTTTTTTTGCTATAGGGCATGTGCACTCGCCAGAAAGGCAGAGAGAGATAGACAGAAAGAAAGAGAGAAATCACCCCCCCAAGGTGGAGGGCCATGCTACAATCCCTTCTCCTCCTTTCTCCTCTCAGGATCTTGGGCATGCACACACACGCCGCCCAGAGTGAGTTTAAGCCACCGGGTCCAGGACTCGAACTGTGATCGACTAGGTGGGAGTCCAGCAACATAGCCATTATGCTAACTGCTGGTCCCAGAGTATGTGGATATTTTTAATAGCATTTAGTGCTATCAACACAGAGCTCCAGGGTCAGTAGGCGTTTAATACTTTTTCTTGAAAAGGATGCCCATGACTACTCAGTCCCTCTCAGGAGGTGCAGGAATGACCTTGACTCTTATGCTTCTTAATAGTCATTGTTTCCATGGGCAACAGAGCCACCTAAAAAACCATTGGCAAAATGTTGTGTTTCCACTTCACACAGTAAACAGCAACTAAAAAACTAATAATGAGGAGGAGGAAGCAGGACATGATTCAGTCCATGATTCAGAAAACATGTTTTTAATCTGTGAAAACAAAGTCAAGATTTAAATTAAATCAATGTAAGTTGTCAAAAAAACTCAGGCTCAAGAAAGTGCTCTAATTTTCCTGTTTTTTTATCTCCATAAATTTTTAAGATAATTCCCCTAAATCCTTGCATCTGCTCTTTATCAGAATGTGGGGAGCCTCACTGTCTCTTTGCTGTTCTCTCTCTCTCTCTCTCTCTCTCTCTCTCTCTCTCTCTCCACACACACACACACACACACACACACACACGCATGCATTTAACTCACTCTGCCACCTCCTCCTCTTCCTTGTGCCTTTCCAAGATAGGAGGGTAAGGCACAAACATAGCTCTCCTTTGGCTTTCCCTCTAGGGCCCTTTCACGTCTCAGCTGAGGAGAAAAAGATTTACTCATGACCAGATAAAAATAAAGCCTTTCTGAGACCTATGGCTACAAATTGCCCCAGGAGGAAATATGTAAAATCATAAGGAAAATGCTAAAGAAAGATAAGTTGTAACTTCTTACCTTACCTCAAGTGAAAGTTGAGACATTGTCTAAATACTGTTGTAGGTACTCAAGGACATGAGAATTGTTCAGGCTTTCTTGTGTAGCGTTTGCAACTAGACTTCGGGTCCAAAGATTATAATTTCTTGTGCAGAAATTTAGTATGCAAGCATTCCTACTCATAACATCATAAGTAAAATGCTGTAAAATGTAAGCATTATTTTTACAATATTGCTGGTTTGCCTTGTCAGCCATATTGATACATGCCAACTATGAACAAAATGGGTAAATTTCTTGTTTCACTCTCCTTATTTTAAAACACCGTTACTGATTTGCATGCTGCATGCTTGAATCCTATCAGCTTTCTATTGTTGCTTGGCCAGTTACCACAAACTGAGAAACTCGAAACAGTATCCATTAATTATCTCACAAATGTGTAGGTCAGAAGTCTGGGAATACTCAGCTGGTTTTCCTGTTTAGGATCTCATGAGATTAAGATATCAGCCAGGCTGTGATCTAGAGTTTAAGGTCCTTGTTCAAGTTCATGTGGTTGCAAAAGAATCCATTTTTCTCAATTCATTTGTCTACAAGGCGTCCTGTTTTCTTGCTAGATGTCAGTCATGGGGGACTCTCAGAGCCTAGAGGCACCATTTTCTTGCTGTGTGGCCCTGTCTGTCTTTAAAACCAGCAATGATGCATTGACTCCTTCTTACGTGTTAGATTTCTGACTTCCTGTGTCTCTGGCTTCTAGACTTGGATTTAAGAATTCCTATGATTAGTTCAGATGCACCTAATAAGGACCCTATCCCAAAGTCACCTATTTTGAGAATTTAGTTACATATTCCTCAGTGCAGTACCTGGATTAATGTTTGAATAGCTGAGAGAAGTTGTATGTCTACTAACAGCTAGGAATCTTAGGAGGATTGAAGGGAATGAAGCACATAAAGCTACAAAGTTATCGTAGCAAAATTCCTAGAATACATATACATTTAGGAGGTGAGTGCTATCAGCACCATCACCATCATTGACATCATAACTACCATTACTGGAAGAGGGGGAACGGTGACACCGTCAGTCTTCTTTGGCTAAACTGGAGTCAGACCGACTAAGGCCAAAGAGAATCATCAAAATATGTGGAGAAATGTAAAAGCATATATAAATCTAGTGGACATATTTTGTAAATATCACTCACTCATTATTGCTTGGTATAAGTGCTAGTACCTCTTCTAGAAGGCTCTAACTCACACTATTTTCCTCCGTGCTTCCTTTCAAGCTTCAGTAGGGAACTCTTTTTTGTAATCTCTTAATATCATTCAATTTACCAAGGAATCTTTGAGTTCCTTAAAGATAGAAATTAATGTCTGTTTTCCTCAGAAAATACACGGGAAAAACAAAGGTGCTCTGAAATTATTATTATTATTATTATTTTTGGAGAGGTTTTTGCTATAGGCAGACAGAGAGAGACAGAGAGACAGAAAGCGAGAAATCATCCCCCAGGGGGGATGGCCATACCACAATCCCTTCTCCTCCATTCTCCTCTCGGGATCTTGGGCACGCACGCACATGTGCCTGGCATGGGTGCTCTGAAATTATTTATTAGATTATTAAAAAATCAAGGAACCATTTGCTTTTGTGTATTAAGTTCTATTTAAAATTAAAGCAAAAAACTGATTTAACGTGATATACGTGTGTGTAAATGAACTACAATTATGGTTTAATTGTGACTATTATCACCATTACACAGGTGCCAACGAAGCCATGTAGTTAGCATGGAAGGAATTCCACATGTGCACCCAGAACAGCTTAGGAGCTGATATCTAAGTATCCAGGAAGGCAGTCTGCATCCAAAAATAGGGCCTTAATCCCAGGTGTTTAGAAGCAGTGCTGCTGTCTAGGTATGAAGGACTGCAAGACCGAGACAGTATTCTGATCCTAAAGAGACAGAGTACAGGTAGTACATGGAACAAAGGACTCCAGAAAAAGTGAGCAGTTAAAAAATGAATTTCCAACCTAGGGTATAAGAAATTCCAACTCAGGGTATAAGAAAGAGATGCTTGGGTCAGATATAAGTGTGGACACATGACGGTTGGGTCCCCTACCGATAAGCAGGATAGATTTCATCTCTGGAAAAGATCTCGCTGTGAAGTAGAAGAAGATCTAAAATTCTGAGGAACTTCAAAACAATGCATCAGAGTAAGATTTTTGTCGCCATGAGTTCATTTTAAAGTGGATAAATGTAGCACTGCCTTTGTTATACAGAACTACTTTGTAATATAGACCCAGGCTCATTTTTGGACATTATAACTCTGAGACACAAGCAACATTTTTGCTTCACAGCTTCTAGGGAAGAAATTGGGAGAGCCAAGGCACAATTAGAAAAAGGAACATTTGTGATCACTTTACTGAGGCTCCTCTTTATGAGAAGTGCCTTGATTTTATTTATTTATTTTTAAATTTTGCTGTAGGGTATGCACACTCACTAGAAAGAGACAGAGGGAGAAAGAAAGGGAGAAAGCACCCTTCATGGGTTGTGATCATGCCGTAGCTCTTCTATATCTTTTTCCTTCAGCGTTTTGGGCACACATACCCATGCACCTGGTGTTTTTCTCAAGCTGCCAAGTCTGGGACTCGAACTGGCATGGTCAGCCATGTGGAATCCAGCTCCCTTAAGCACCATGTCATGAGTTCACAAGGGATTGCTTTCAGAATGTATTTTTAGACTGGATGACCTGACCTGCTAATCTAATAATACAGTAGTAGCAATATGCAGTTTTATTAGTACCGAATCATAAAAATATGAATGGAAGTTCTTAATTAAAACTTTGTAGAAGTTTTGTACCAAGATTAATTAGGGACCGAGAACTCAGATACTTAGCTCAAAACTTAGAGAATCCCACATATTCAAGTAACATTATTATAATTCTGAATTTAAATTTTGTAAAAAAATCCTTTTGCACTCTTTCTAACAGGCATATTATGAAGAATTTTTTTTTTACTTAGAAACATATGTGTATATACACACATATAAGTATATAGTAAGTGTATTTTTTTATAAATATATATCAGTATATATAACTTACTTATCATGTGCTTTCATTACTACTATATGCATCTCACTGCGTGTTGACTTACACACATAATGATTAATATTCATATTAGTTTTTCTTAGCACTTATGGAGCCACAGTGAAATTATTTGAAATAAAAAGATGTGTCTGTAAGGAATGAATAAATCAAGGATTATTCTTCAAATCTCTCTTTAATGCCTATCCAGCTATTTCTTTTTTGTCTTCTAGACCTTTTATTAGTACATCCCAAACATGAATTTATATAACAACATGGAGAAAATCAAGGTCATGGTAACGCTGATGGAAGGGTTTGGTTTTTTATGTAAAAGAATTTATTTTAAAAACCCTAGTTAGAAGGGAACTAACTGAAAAATAATCTGCCCAAAGAGGCACACATGCTTTAAAAACTCTTTGGTTTTATGTTAGAAACTCTGTAACTACTCTATTTCATTGAGATGCCATAATGACAGTAATATCTTTTGATTATTTTACTGAAGATATATTTTATTAACAAAATCATGAACTATGTAAAAGAGAAAGACTTAGTAATCTTAGAAATAAGAATACTTTCTTTTTTCAGATTAGAGCAGTAGGAATCTGCAATGAAAAGTCCTCAAGATATTCAAAATGATGAAAAGAAAAGAGAAAAAAAGGCACTTATAAAGCTTATATCTCTGCCTACTTATATTCTGACTGCCTACTTAAAGCAGTCAGAAAAAGTATAATGTTTTGTAACAGATATCCTGGGGACAAAACCCTGCAGCATTAAAAATTTACTGTACTCGAGGCCAGCAGGTGGCGCAGTAGTTAAGGCGCTGGATTCCCACGTGGCTGACCACTGTCCCAGTTCCAGACTAGGTGGCTTGAAACTCACGCTGGGTGCATGTGTATGTGTACCCAAAATCCCAAGAAGAGAATGGAAGAGAAGAGATTGTAGCATGGCCGTAACCCTGGAGGGTGATTTCTTGCTTTCTGTCTTTCTCTGTCTCTCTGACAACAAGCACCTTGTGGCAAAAAATCTCTCTCTCAAAAAAAAAAAAAAAAAAAAAAAAGAAAAAAAAAGGGACCAGCAGTTGAGGGAATGGG
>NW_006159736.1:433603-438011 GCF_000334495.1 Tupaia belangeri chinensis
CGAGTCCCGGACCCGGTGCCTTAAACTCACATCAGGCTTGTGTGCATGAGTGCCCATGATCCCAAGAGGAGAATGGAGGAGAAGGGATTGTGGTGTGGCCATCCCCCCTGGGGGGTGATTTCTCACTTTCTTTCTCTTGATCTCTCTCTGTTTCTCTGGCAAGCGCTCGTGCCTTATAGCAAAAACTTCTCAAATAAATAAAATAAAATAAAATAAAATAAAATAAAATAAAATAAATAACTTACTGTGCTGTACTTCATGACTGAGGTCACACAGCCCACTGAAAGAATGGCAAGCCTCTTGGAAGATGCTTTGAGTCCAGACTAGTCTTTGACTTCAGCTCTATTTTTTTCTAACTGCCACAAGACATGTGTACTTTTTAGAGAAAAAGCACCCCATCCCCAGTTGGGTATGGTCATGCCATAATCCTTTTCCCTCCATTTTTTCACCCCATGAAGACTTCGGGGCACACACACTTGGAGCGTTTTTTGAGCCAAGGAGTCAGGATCAGAGCCGCAATTGCTCATAGAGACCGGCTCCCCATGCACAGCCTCTAACTGCTGTGCTCTGAGCCAGCCCTTCAGATACGTTTATGATGACTGTCAAATATTCCAAGGAAGTCAAAGCTAAGCTAATCTTCCTCAGTTCCTTTAATTTTCCGTATCTTTCCAGTGAATTTTAACAACTTGACGATGTAACTATGGAACTATTTAAGTAAAGAATTAAACATATTAAACACCTTTTTGCCTCATAGATACTTCAGCATATGTCTGTCTATATAACAAAGGCATGTACTAGTGTAAAAAAACATTTTTTTAAGGGAAAACTACTGTACAGAGTAATAGCATGGAAAAACATAAAGTGGAAGGTTTACAGTTTTTCTTTTAAATCGTAAGTAAGCTAAAATGCATCATTAGCAAAGACATGAATGTAATAAGGAGAAAATATAATTATTTGCTTTTATGATGATTGTGGTGGCCAAGTAGAATAACTGTAAAATTTACAATTTTGGAATCGCTCGGGCATCATAAAATCTTGCCCTTCTTTCAGATTAGCAGACACTAAAATGTGCATGTGTTTGTACTGGAAAACATTCGTGTGGTACACTGACAAACTAAGTGCAGTGGTATTCTTGAACCAAACTAGCCATAACTAATTGCTCCTCTATTAGTGTTACATGCTTGAAACAAATTTAATTGGTGCAGCCTGTGGCCGTATATCTTCTTTGCTTCTTTGGCAGAAAGAGCACAGATTAAGCACCTTCATGCTCAAGAGCATGAAGTTGAAATAATTCATATTGCAGAGGGTTCTTGGCTTCTGTATTTTTTTTCTTTCTATTCTTATCCAGAATAAGCTGTGCACATAAGCTGCTAATAGTATAATATGGAGATATCAAAGCAACCATTCTGCCCGGAGATATTTTCATTAGGCATTGCACAAGTTATTTCTTGTTTGTATCAAAAGTCTGAAGTCCTCTTTACCGGTGCATGCACTTTTTAATCTGAAATACCATATAGGTAGATATAGATGTGATATGTATACATATCACACTGACACACTATCACCCATCAGCAGGTTATTTTTTTGTTGTTCTTAGGAGACTTCACGTTAAAATCAGGCAGTGTTTGGTTAATACATGTCCAGTACAACCAGTCAAAGTAGAACTTGGCATTTAGCACTTCTAGAAAGAGCCTAGCAGTCCAGAGGCAACACTAGAAAGGAAACAGCATTAATATATTTGTGAAAGACCCACTATTTGCTAAGTGCTTTAAAAAAAGTTTACGGAATAAAAATGGGACTTGAAAATCAGTCCTATTTTTTCCTTATAGCAAACCATTTGTACTGTTCTCTCACCTCTTGGCAGTTAAAGACTCTGCTTCCATACCTCTTTGATATGAAGATGGAGATATGACTCTCTACCTTACTGGACTATAACAAAAACTACGATATATCACAAGTACATCTAAGGGGCTACTAGAATGCCATCATGTGAAATGATAGGAGATCGTGCAGCATTATATTTGACATCGTGTATCTATCACGTTCAAAAGACATTCCCTTCTTCACTCATTTCCTTCCTTACCTTCCCTAATTGCAAATATGATACAAACCCCTGGCTTTTCTTCCTTTTTGTGGTCAAAATATATGTTCAGCTAGGTATTGTGTTATATAGTAGTATTTTTTTCTATTTGGGAAGTAATTGTTTAAGAATATGCCTAAAGATGCTGTATTAAAGTAGAAACTGATTTTTATTAAAAAGACTGCTTAGTTTTATTCTTTTTATCACTTATATAATTTACAAGGATGAGACTATATTTGTTTTACATATTTCTATGGAAACATAAAACACAGGTAGCTTGGAAATTCAAGTGCATTATCAGCATTTTATAGAGTAATAAAGAACTCTCATCAAGTAACAGTCAGCCATCATGCCCCCAACATATTTTTAGATATGACCATCTGTTCTTATAAACCTTTGCAGCAACATCTAATATGTGAGGTTAAATTACATCATTTGAAAGTCTGTGAAAATCAAGTATATGTCTTTTTATAGAACTAGTCAACATACCTTTTAGGTATAAAGGGAGTCTTCTACATAACTAAATTATCATCATGCTAGGTACAAATTATTTTTCAAATTCCCTAAGCATTTGTATAGATTCTTTTGTTTGTTTGTTTGTTCGTTTGTTTTTGAGAGTTTTTTTCTATAGGGCATGTGCACTTGCCAGAAAGACAGAGAGAGACAGAGAGACAGAAAGCAAGAAATCACCCCCCAGTGGGGATGGCCATGCCGCAATCGCAATCCCTTCTCCTCTGTTCTCCTCTCGGGATCTTGGGCACACATGCACACGCGCCCGGCGTGAGTTTAAGTCATTGGGGTCCGGGACTCAGAGTCCAGCAACATAGCCATTATACTAACTACTGGTCCCAGCATTTGTGTAGATTCTTATGTTATTACTATATTATTTCACCAATTAAATAAGTATTCATATAAAATCATTTACTAATAGGTGCTAATGTAACCTGTAACAAGAATAGACTTAAAAATAAGCTTTACAAGACTATCCCTGTTTTGATGAATAACAAATTCTCATTTGAATCACACTTGCCGGATAATGAGTAGTCAGTTAATATTTTTAAATAAATTTAACATTGAATATATATGTTGCATGCTATAGGTTATAACTAAAATTCTTACATATTTGAATAATTATATCATAAATTCATAATCTTTAGGCTTTAAAAAAGAAAGCCAACTCTCAGTTATTTGCAATGATAAAAAAGAGTTTAATATCATGTTTGTTTCTTTGCTTTGAAATTCAGAGACAAATTTTATCTAACATCTGAAGTATAATTTCTGAAATACCAATTTCTCAAGAAAACTGTGGCTACTCAATAAGGCATTGTCTCCATCATGTTGGAACATGCATTGGGCTCAAATGCAAAAATAACATAAACCACCGTCCTTCAACAATTAGAGCAAAGATAGATTGCCTGAGGGACAATGTAGATGGACATGCAGAGGCTGGGCTGTTGAAACACCCTTAAAAAAAAATATATATATATATATATACACACACACACACACACACACACACACATAAGCACACGCACATGACTTCCATGCATATATTAAGTTGAATCTTTGGCATTAGAAAATCAGGGCATTTTGTCACATAGTATTAAGACATATTGGAAAATTATATAACGGCAGAGGGATGGAATCACCAACAAGCAAGCAGCACTGCCGGTTAGGCAATAAGTGTTCCATGGAGTATTTCTTCCTTGTCTGATTACTGCCTACACCAGTAACAACTTTGAAATAAGAAAAGGAGCTTTTCCTCCTTTTATTTTCTGTTTAAAACAGAACAGAAAGCAAACAGAAACATAAGCCTTGTTTGGCACTAACAGTTTTAAAGAACATTGATTATACAAGAGAAAGACAAAAACCAAAGGTGTTTACAGACAGCAGACATCACAGCGCATGGTCAGTAGATCCTCACAGGGCTCTGCGGTAGTACTCAGCAGAAGCCACTTTGTAATCATGGGCACAAAACAAAGATCCTGAGTCCTTTGCCAGATATTTCAGGAAATCATGCAAATAGACCAGCAAGAATGCAAGACTCTTCTCATCAAGGGGTATATAGGCCAACATTGTTCCAATTCTTACAAACAATCTCAGTAGGTTTGGCACTCCATAAACTTGGAATGTTGGCACATTGAGGTAAGCCAAGAGGATTTTGACATGCCTGAGACCTCTCAAGTGTGTTGAGTGCCCAACATCACACCGAAATGTCCTTTCATTCCTGCCATGATTCCATTAACTGCATATTCTTCGTTACTGATGTCTCCTTGCAGTATCTTGCAGTTTGCACACTCTTCTAGAATCACTCCTGCTTCTCTCAGC
>NW_006159736.1:438042-483335 GCF_000334495.1 Tupaia belangeri chinensis
AGGAAGTTGGAACAGCTGCTTCTGCCTGGTAACTAAGTTGAAGTCCTTGACAAGCCATAGTTTCAGCTCTTTAGGACTCTTCACTTTAGCCTCCAGTGCATTTTTTAATGCCTCCTCACATTCAGCAGTGGGGTCAGCCTTAGCCCTGAAGTGCTTTTCTGGTACTGTCAGCATCTCCATTTCCAGGAGTTTTCTGTTTGTTCTTTCTTGTCTTCCTCACAGATCCTAAAGTGGGGTTTTGTGCAGAGCAACCCCTACATCTTCCTGGCAGAGTTGATTCTCCAGATTCTTCTGCTGGGGACCAGCTGTGTTCTTTCCTAAGGAGACCCTCTCCTCTTACTTCTCTGCGTGTTGCTTCTAGTTGGGTTTTGAAATTGTCTTCCACAGATTGTGGAATACAAGTTTGAGAATCCTGCCTTCTGGAACTCATTCAACCCTGTTTTTATTTCAACAAATGGTCTTCCTTCTTTCCCTTTCAAGAGTTTGTGATTTCCTATGAGATAGGAGACACAACACAATATTCTGTGATTAGGGACATGGTTCTGCAATCAGGATGCAGATCTCCTGACTCGTCCTGTACTGGGACAGCTTTTCTGACGGTGATCTGAAAAGGGAATCCAGCAGCCAGCGTGTAATCACTGACATCCCTTCAAGCTCTATAATTAAATAACATGTTTCAAGTTTACTTATTTTGTCTTACAGTCACTTCAAAAATACTACTAAAACAAATAATGATGACCTTACAGTGAAATTACAAATCTGTGTTCCACAAAATGGAATTTTAAATCCTATTTAATCTTAGAACAATTTTGGTTAATATTTTTATTTTATAGATTAGGAAACAAAATTGTCCAAGATCACACAGCTAAAAGTAACAAAACTATGATCCTCACCTATTCTATTTAATATTTTTTCTTCACTTCTCTTTGAATACCATAACATTGGGTATCTTAGGATAGGAGAGTAATGATAATGTTTATAGAACAATGATAATGCTCACTATTTTAGCTGAAAAGTCCTCAGATGTACCAGAAAATAAGATCATTGGAGTAAGCCAAATAAATAAATCAAAGAGTATAGTTTGTCATTCACCATTCAAATATACACAGTGCAGTTAAGAGAAAGAGGTAAAATATAAACATGATCTTCAAGGGGAGAAGAATTATAAGCTGTATTGATCTGGAGAAGGCAAAAATACATAAGAAAATTGTGGCAAGTGAAACCTGCCATGAAACTAAAAGAAGATAAATAAAATAGGAACAAAAGTGCCATCAAAACCTTGTTTTTCTTCTTACATTAGTGAGCATTGACTTTTTAAAATATAATTTATATCAGGGATTCAATAAATTGCTTCAATTATAGCAGGTTTTTTAAAAGATGTGCAAGTAGTTATATATGAGAAATGCAGCTCTGAATGTATTTGGTGCCCATTTACTCATAGTCTGAGAAACGTTTTGCAGCAGGAGTTTTAATCTTTTTTTTTTTTTTGAGAGATTTTCACTATAGGGAGTGTGCGCTCGCCAGACAGACAGAGAGAGACATAGAGACAGAAAGCAAGAAATCACCCCCCAGTGGGGATGGTCACGCCGCAATCCCTTCTCCTCCATTCTCCTCTCGGGATCTTGGGCACACACGCACACGTGCCCGGCGTGAGTTTTAAGCCACCGGGTCCAGGACGTGAACCGTGGTCGACTACGTGGGAGTCCAGTGACATAGCCATTACGCTAACTGCTGGTTCCCAGGAGTTTTAATCTTGTGTATAAACTGACACACTATACTTCCAGTGCTTCTTGGTCTTGAGTTTCTGCTGTAATACAGATAATGCCCAATCATTCATTCTCTTTCATCATTTTTAGCATTTTACAATTTTCATTTTATTAACATATAATAACTGTATGTAGTTGCAGGGATACAAAGTGATTTTTCTGTATAAGAATACAATATGTAATGATTAAATCAGGGTAATTAGTAGACCTGCCATTTCAACAATTTGTCTTTAGTTGTGTTGGGAAAATTCAAAATCCTCTTTTTTTTTTTTTGAAGAGTTATTTATTAAATTCCATTTCTTCTTCTTATTATTTTTCTTTTGACCAGGAAGAGAAAAAGGGAAAGTGAAGAAGCAAGCCACCAGCTCCAGGACTTGAACCATGATTGGCCATGTGGGAATCCAGGCTTTTAACCACCATGCCACCTGCCAACCCACTATTTTTGTTTTTTTGTTTGTTTGTTTTAGAGATTTTTTTTTTAATCTTTGCTAGAGGGCATGTGTATACACTGAAAAGACAGACAAACACAGAAAGCAAAAAAGCACCCCCGGGGAGATGCCCATGCTGCAATCCATTCTTCTCTCTTTTCCTCTTGGGATTTGGAGCATGCACACACACGCGCCCAGCATGAGTTTTGAACCAGCAGGTCTGGGACTCCAACTGTGTTCGGGTATATGAGAGTCCAGCACCTTAACCACTACACCACCTGCTGGCTCCTAAAATCTTTTTTGGTAACTTTGACAATAGTGTAAGATCTAAATTTTTTTAGAGGTTTTTGCCTTAGAGCATGTGCACTTGCAAGAGAGAGACAGAGACAGTTTAGAGGGACAGTAAGAAATCACACACCCCCCGGGGGGGGATGGCGATGCCACAATCCCTTCTCCTCTGTTTTTCTCTAAGGATCTTGCGCGTGCGCACACACATGTGCCAGGCATGAATTTCAAGACACCAGGTCCAGGAGTCAAACTGCGTTAGGCTATGTGGGAGCTAAGCAACATAACCACTGTGCCATCTGCTGGCCCCAGCATGTGATGTTTTGAGTCTAGCTGTCCTGTTGTATAGTTAAGACTTAGGTACATAATTTAAAAATAGAGAAAATATGCAAAAAACTAAGTTAAGTATATGTTTAATTTGTAGCAGAATTTGTTATAGTTACCAAAATTCTCTAACTACATGGTCTTCAGGAACATACTGTTTTTTTGAAAAAAAAAAAAAAATCACTTGTTTGTGCCTATAACAACTTTCTAAAATTTGTTAATAATTATTTTATGAGGAAATCTTGATTGTATTTCTAATTACATTATAGTATTTGCAAAGATTCTATCCTATGTTCTTTTTATAGCACTTGACAAAGTTTCAAGTATTTTGGAGAAAAATATTAAATCTAAAAAAGAAGTCACCAATTAGTAACAAAAAGCTGTTACATTTCAATAGTTCTCTTAAATTTCACAAATTATCTATCCCAGAAAGGTACAGGTGCTTCAGTGGTTTAAATACAGCTGGTTCACATTCCAAGGGGAACATCACTTTCTGTTATGAAGGAACCCAGTTATTTGATCGTTATAAAGTGATCCTTAATGGCCTAGGCTTTGGGGACAGGCTGGACTGCATTGCCGTGTTCTGCTGTCAGCCATGTCAGGCACCATGTTGAATCACTAAGCCTCAGTTTTCCCATCTGAGAAATGGGTTATAATTGTACTGCTTCTTAGAGTTCTTCTGATAATCCATGAGACGATGGATAAAACTTCTTGATACTACCATCACACAGTGAGGACTGAACGCACTGAGCTTATATTAACATGGTGTTATATTATAAAGATTCAGTTTAGTAGTGCAAACCTCTCTAGACCTTTAGTGTTCTTATGTTGTAATTCTGTGGCAGCATTTTATGCATTCAGCCCTTTTTGACCAAAGAAAAACTCAATACGTGTTCCTCTCTTGGTAGCATGCTGAATTTGAGTTAGAAAGCAGTACTGACATTGCCATCATGTGAGTACATTACCATTGCCCATTGCCATGTGAACTCTTCTTATTTTAATATATGGCATTAAACACCCTCATAATTCAAGGGTAACACTCTGGTTGTTCATGATTATCACCTTTTTTATGAGGTAACATCTGGAAAATCAGTATGAGTTTATTAGGGACAAAAATATTCTCTACACATAACCATTAAAAAAATAATTGATTTGGTTCATGGCATCTAGTACAATTTGCAAAGCAGGTTTATATTTCTGAGTCAATTTTTTAAAACTATGAAACGTTTTTAACAAATCGAAAAATATGGAAAATAATGTAACATACCTATGTTTACTCACCAACCACATTTAACTAATATTAGCATTTTACTTAATTTAGTTTGTTTAAAGAAATAAAACATTCCAGTTTGGTTGAAGATCCTTTTTCACATCCCTTTATCTGATGTCCCCCTTAGAGATAATTAGTTTACCCAATTTGATAAATTCTTGTTTATATTTTTATATTTTTATTGCATCTACATGCATCTGTAAGCATAATGGTATTTTTTTTTTTTAGAGAGAGAGATATTTTTGCCACAGGGTGCATACACTCACCAGAAAGACAGACATCAAGAAATCAGTCCCACAGGAGGATAGCCACACAGCAATCCCTTCTCCTTTTAGGATCTTGGACATGCACCCACACACACTTGGTGTCCGATAAAGGGATAAGCCACAGGGTCTGACATTTGCAGTGATGTTGGCCATGTAGAGTCCAGCAATGTAACCATTATGCCATCTGCTTGTCCCATAATGGTATTATTTAATAGTTTGAGCATGTCATATCTTACTAAAAAATCCTGACCCTGAAAATGGCATACACATACTTTGTCCCATATTTCATCAACTTTCACTATATATTTTTTATTCAGATTTTTTATCTAAAATCAATTTATAAATATTGTGAAGTAGATTTCAATTTTTTTCCTTTTTTATTAGGCTTACTGTCCCAAACAATTACCAAAGAGAGCACTGCTTCACTACCAATTTATAGTGTCTACATGGTCATATACCAATTTCCCATGTATGCATGGATCTGTCTCTAAGCTTTCTTTTTTCTTCTAAATGAATTCACCAAAGCTTTGAAATGTCTTAATATTGGGTAAAGGGAACCCCACATTACTGTTCTTAATTTTTTTCATATTTTCCTAGCTATCCTTTTTTTCCTTATTCAAATATTTTTACCAATAGGATATAGAAAATGGTAAGCATTTTATAGGATGAAATAAGATAAGAAATCATTATAACTTGTCTGTGCTTGGCTATTCATTACTCCATATGAGTTTCAGGATGTATACACATGTACACATAAACGTTTTACAGTTTTTATCAAAATTGCATTGTATTGGGAACCAGCAGTTAGCGTAATGGCTGTGTCGCTGGACTCCCACGTAGTCGACCGTGGTTCACGTCCCTGACCCGGTGGCTTAAACTCACTCCGGGCGCGTGTGCGTGCGTGCCCAAGATCCGGAGAGGAGAATGGAGGAGAAGAGATTGCGGTGTGACCATCCCCCCTGGGGGATGATTTCTCGCTTTCTGTCTCTATGTCTCTCTCTCTCTGTCTGGCGAGCGCACGCGCCCTATAGCAAAAACCTCTCCAAAAAAAAAAAAAATTGCATTGTATTAACAGCTAATATTGAGGAGGGCTGACATCTTTCTGATATTGAGACTTTCTATTCAAGAACATGAAGTATTTATAAAAGATATCCTATTTTAAATTCTTTTATATTTTTGTACGCTCTTGTTAATACTTAGAAAGAGAAGGGTTTTTTTAATTATTATTATTTTCTAATTAGAAAGTGTCATTCTTACTTTTCTTCAGAAGCAATAGAAGTAAGGTACTAAATGTGATATTTTCAAAGGGCCCAAAGTAAAATATAGCTATCTAGGACTATATACCCTCTACACATCATCTACAATTTCCAACTCAGTCTTTTAAAAATGAGAGCCAAATTAGGAGAAAGAGAGAAGTGCACTCCACTGAGTCTGGTCATGCTATAATCTCTTCCTCCAGTCCTCCAGTTCATCAGATCTTATGCACTTACGTATCTGCCCAGCATGTTTCCGGCCAGGGATGCAACTGAGAGTGCAGTGTGCACCCAGCTGCTCTTGAGCAGCATATCAGCACTGAAACATTGAGCCACTCCACTCCATTTTGTTTTATACAGATTTTAAAAAGAATGGAAACAAGCACAGACCTTCAACAAAACGAGATGACAGGGTAGGAGTTAAATCCAAATATATTAATTACAAATTGACTAAAATAGAAGACACATTTCTAAACTAAAGGGAAATATATATCAAACAAAAGTTCTTTTAGAGGCTTTTTGCCTTAGGGTGAATACACTCACTAGAGAGAGAGAGAGACAGACAGCGACAGTGAGAGGGAAAGTGAGGAATCACCCCCTGGGGAAGATGGCTAGATGACAGTCTCTTCTCCTTTCTCGTCCTGGGATGTTGTGCCCTCACACACATGTATCTGGTCTGAGCTTCAAGCCATTGAGTCCAGAACTCAAACTGCAGTGGACCATGGGGGAGTTCAGCAACGTAACCGCTACATCGTCAGCATGCCCCAACAAAGTTTTTACAGACAGAATCCATTTAGTCATGTTAGTATATGAGCAGAATGGCAATGAGGCAAAAAAAAAAAAAAAAAAAAGGAAGAAAAAAAGGGAAGAAAAAAAAAAAAGCTCTACTAGAGAGGGGAAAACTTTATAATGATGAAAGCTTTGGTAGACCTGTAAGTTGTAGTAATTTTACTTGCTTACTTACTTACTTATTTATTTTTGCTCTATACCTAACTAAAAGTATCACATTTTATCAAGGGTATAAGATCACATAGAAAAATTTATAAAAAGACTTTAGGTGCAGTCATTGTCAGTGTAGTAGTGGAGGTAGGCCCACATGGAAAAATGGAAAAAGTTCTGGGTACAAATCCTAGGGTCTCTCAGAGTTTGTACAAGTAAACTTAAAAAATAAAATAAAAATAAAAAAATACCATGATGCTTAAGCAAATCTATCCTATTTCAAAGAAATGTAAGCATACAGACCTCAATGACCTCAATGTATGTCTTCTATAAGAAGCACGTTTTATCTAACCAGTGGCTTCAGGGAGAAATCATAATGATATTAGAAATATTTGCAATTCAAGTGATAATAAAAATGCTTTATATTAAAACTTTGGAATGTAGTTAAAGCAGTAGTTAGAAATAAATCTACCACATTTTTGTAAAAAACATAGGCTAAGATGTCATGATCCAAGCAAGTATTTTAAGAAACAAGAGAAAAAATCTCAAAGAAAATTATGCAAGAACAAAGAATAGAAATTGATAAACTTGAAATACTCAAGTGTGAGACTCACAAGGTAATAAGTTTGGCAAAGCTCTGATTTAAATAATCAAGAAAAAAAGAGAAAAACTTACAAATTAAAACACAAGTATTCAAACTGTGTAGACTAAGACTATAAGAGCGTATTATAAATAATTTCATGCCAATAATTGTGAAAATTTAAATAAAATGGACACATTTCCAGAAAAATACAATATGAGAAAATTGGCACAAGAACTGAAAGTACTGATCCCAGCTGCAGTGGTGCCATGGTGATGCAATGCTCTGCGATGCTGGAAGCCATGTGGAAGCCTGGACTTGAGTTCCCTGGTCAGACTGTAAATCAGGTGTGTGCATGTGTGCCCATGACCCAGGCTGGCTGGGAAGGCAGGGATGGCCATAGCAACATAAGCACCTGTCAAGGCCGCTTCTCTTTCTTGCAAAAAGAAATAGATAAATAAAAGTTTTGTAAAATGCAACCGACCATGTAACTATTAAAGACACATTACCAATCTTTCTCCTAAGAAAATTCTCAGCCCTAATAACTTCACCAATGTTAATGTAAATTAAAATAGAGATGAATCCTGAAGAATCCCTGAGGAGATAAACTGATTTATGACCTCAGCTTTGCTTAAAAGGTCAATAAGGCAAAACTTAACTTGGGTCATTTCTAATAAATGTTTATGTTAGACAGAAACAATACTTAATCCCAGCCAGTCATAACCAGCCAACTAACACATGATTTTGTGTCTAGAGACTTTCTAACAGTTATCTATAAAAAGAGTCATGTTGTAACTACAACCCAATCCTATGATTTCTTTATTTTGTTTTAGTATTTCCCAAATTAATACTTTCCTCTGACGTCTTGTCACTGGAACATTAACCTTCTTTGAGTATCGTTTTCTCCAACTGAATTAATTGCTTCTTACTCAAATAAGCTCTTTAAAATTTTATCATGTCTCAGATCTTTCTTTAACGTAAGTGGGTTATATAAAACAGTCAAGTAATAAATGCCAGTGTTCCCATTTCATAAGATAGAAAAAGGTGGACGATTCAAGGGCTTTTTTTTTATTTTTGAAGTTTATTTATTTTCATTTCTTTGTGAGTGAAAGTGACAGCAACCCCAGCAGGGTTTTGATACCATGATCCTCCCCCAGCCTTACCCGGTCCTGGATCATGGGCACATGCATGCCTAGTACACTCAGGGAGGCATCCCAATGAGAACCCTGAACCTTCCTATGAATGTCAGCCGTAGAGCATCATGTTCTACATTTGCACCACCATCTGGCCTCCAGGGAGTCATATTTTTTGAAGCTACAAAAGTTGAATGATAAAACCTTAAAATCAGTGAATGAAAGGTAAATTACTGAGCACTATGTTCATAAGTACAAATGCAAAAAGTCCTAAAGAAAACATTAGTAAACTATATCTAGCAATGAATAATAATAGTTTAGCAGAAGAAAGTGCACAATCAGGCCAGCCCATGGCATGGTTATTAAGGCAGCAGAGTCCCACATGGCCAATTGTACAGTTAAAGTCCCAGATCAGCTTTAAAAACTTGCTGGGTGCAAGTGTGTGTGCACACCCAAAATTCTGAGAAGAGTGAGAAATGGAGGCATGGAAGAGATGATATTATGGAATGACCGTTCCCCACAGGAGATACTTTCTTGCTTTCCTTCTCTGGTGGGCACACACATTATCAGAACAACAACAACAAAAAGTTTATCACTAAGAACACTGAGATAGTTTAATTTCAAAATCAATGAATGATTCATCACAAAAATAGATTAAAGGAGAATGTGATCTTTCCTTAACTTGAAGTTATTTTGAGAGCCAGGTGGAATGATGCAGGTGAAGAGCTTTTTAAGTTTACATTTGCACCACCATCTGGCCTCCAGGGAGTCATATTTTTTGAAGCTACAAAAGTTGAATGATAAAACCTTAAAATCAGTGAATGAAAGGTAAATTACTGAGCACTATGTTCATAAGTACAAATGCAAAAAGTCCTAAAGAAAACATTAGTAAACTATATCTAGCAATGAATAATAATAGTTTAGCAGAAGAAAGTGCACAATCAGGCCAGCCCATGGCATGGTTATTAAGGCAGCAGAGTCCCACATGGCCAATTGTACAGTTAAAGTCCCAGATCAGCTTTAAAAACTTGCTGGGTGCAAGTGTGTGTGCACACCCAAAATTCTGAGAAGAGTGAGAAATGGAGGCATGGAAGAGATGATATTATGGAATGACCGTTCCCCACAGGAGATACTTTCTTGCTTTCCTTCTCTGGTGGGCACACACATTATCAGAACAACAACAACAAAAAGTTTATCACTAAGAACACTGAGATAGTTTAATTTCAAAATCAATGAATGATTCATCACAAAAATAGATTAAAGGAGAATGTGATCTTTCCTTAACTTGAAGTTATTTTGAGAGCCAGGTGGAATGATGCAGGTGAAGAGCTTTTTAAGTTTAACTGTTATTGAAGAATTATTCTTGCTGGTTCAGGCTGTTGTTTATCTGCCTCTGCTGTTATTTAAAAAAAAAAAAAATCCCAAGTAAGGAGTTTTGTTAGAGCTTTGATTAATTTCTTTAGCAATCGCTGTTTAAAATTGCACTCACTTAAGCATGCTTCAAATCTAATGGATTAGAAATCTTGATGAAACAAAAGGGCAAATTCTTCAAAATAAGTAAAGAGAAAGATATGGGAGAGCTCTTACAAGCACCCAGTTCAGAAATCTTGTTAATATTTTACTTTTACAAGGATTTCTGTTTTATTTCTAATAAATACCTCTTTTGAAAAGCACCCTTAAATGGAAAATGCATTTCTCATTTTGGTCAGTACAATCTATAATCTTGTTCACGATATAAAATGCCATTGATTTTACAAGGAGTTATATGCTTAAATCAATTCAGGAGCACCCAAACCAGCATAAATAATAATTATTTATACACCATTGTTAGAAAACATTATTTCCCCAAGAATTTCAGTTAACTTTATAATAATCTCATAGAATTTTACCAATCCCAACTAACAATGGAATCTGCCATTTCTGTTGTAGGGAAGTGGGTAGTTACTAATGTATCATGTCGGTTGTATATTTTTTATCACTCCTCTTCTTTCCTCAGAGTTTGAAAACAAATGTGCCTTCACTACCTGCTTTTTAATATAAAATGCATTTATTTTAAATGAACAGTGTTGTAAAATTTTCAGTGTTTTCTTTTTCTTGTTCCTTTACAACTCCCTAAGATTTTTATGGTACCTAATGTTTTTCTTGGGACCATTATCAAGACAGTGTGATTTCAAAATTAAAAAAGGATGAACTTAGAAGGCAGGCAGGACTTGAGATAATTTCTTTGGACATTTATGAGCTGTAGGTTGGTAACCACATGAAAAACATAAGTTCCTTTTCTTGACAATAAAAGTAACTATACTAGTGCTTTTACTGGACACTTATGAAGATTAAGTGAGATGAATACACTTAGGTTTTCATGGGTTGCCAGTAAAGATGTGATTACACATTCATTAAAATTATTCTGAAACTGACTCAGAGATATCTTTATTCTCCTGGTCACAAACCCTTTAAGAGTAAAAAATTTATGGCAAACCAGAACCATTCGTATAAGGGCAGCCCAAAAGACTAATTTTTGTATGTTAAAAACAAAATGTTGGGACCAGCAGTTAGTGTAATGGCTATGTCGCTGGACTCCCATGTAGTCGACCGCGGTTCGCGTCCCGAACCCCGTGGCTTAAACTCACACTGGGTGCGTGTGCGTGCGTGCCCAAGATCCCGAGAGGAGAAGGGATTGCAACATGGCCATCCCCCCTGGGGGGTGATCTCTCTCTTTCTATCTCCCTGTCTCTCTCTGTCTGTCTGGCAAGTGTACGCGCCCTATAGCAAAAACCTCTACAAAAAAAAAATTAAATACACAATATACAAAATTTCTCATGTATTTGATTGAGTTTTCTTTCAGCTAGTTCCTAAGTAGAGATCTTCAAAATTTGTCTATGAAATAGTTTATTTGGGGTTTAGCAGGTGTCATATTTGTTAAGGCACTGGACTCCCACAAGGCTGACTATGTTTTTCAAGTCCTGAACCTCACAGCTTGAAAAGCACAACAGGTGCATGTGCATGCATGCCCAAAATCCTGAGGAGAATGGAAAGAGAGAAGGGATTGTGGTGTGGCCATCCCCCTGGACAGTGACTTCTCACGCTCTCTCTCTCTATCTCTGGCAAGTGCATGCACCCTCTAGCAATTTTTGTTTGTGAGGCTATTTTTGTCTTAGGGCATGGCATGTTCATTCACATGGGAGAGAGAGAGACATAGTGAGAAAGAAAGCGAGAAATCACCCCTCAGGGGGCATGGCCACATAGCAGTCCCTTCACTTCCCTTCTTCTCTGGGGATCTTGGGTGAGCACACACATAGTGCGATTTTGAAACCATGGGGTCCAGGACTTGAACCGCAGTTGGACATGTAGGAGTCTAGTGACTTAACTGCTACACCATCTGCTGGTTCCCTCTAGCAAAGAATTTTAAAGATAAATGTAAAAAAAGTTTAATTCAAAGCACAAATACTATAGTTTTCTTCTTTTCATGTTGTGTTCTTAGCAATTTCTTTCTTTCTTTCTTTTTCTTTTTTTTTTCTTTTTAGAGATTGTTCGCTATAAGGCATGTGTGCTCACCAGAGCAACAGAGAAAAACAGAGAGACAGAAAGGGAGAAATCACCACCTAGGGGGATGGTCATGCCACAGTCCCTTCTTTTTCGTTCTCCTCTCAGGAGTGTGAGTTTCAGGCCTCTGGGTTTCAGACTAGAACCTATTCAATCATGTGAGAGTCCATCACTGTAACCACTACGTCTGTCACCTGGTGGCCCCAGCTATTTCACTTTTTAAATGTGAAAAGGGGCCCAGCTATGGTGGCATGCACTGCTTTTATGCTGTCTTCCACATGGGCAGCCCAGGTCAGATTCCTGAAAGCTGGGCATAGGGACATAGCCTCTTGTCCCAGTTGGAAGGCTGAGGCAGGAGGATTACAAAATGGCAAGGCTCCATTTTACATAAAAGATTTTTTTTTACTTTTTATTCTTTCAAATTTTATGTTGTTCTATACTTTTGTGTTTTGTCTTTCCTTTCATTTTCTCTAATAACTCTATCTGCTTTCTCACTATGCCCTTGCATTTTTCATTCTACCTTTTTTCTTATCTTAAATACCCAAGATTTCTTATTTTTTCCATTTATTTTGCAAAATGCTAACATCTACATATGCTGCTCTGTATGTACTGGGTTTCAACAAATACTAACTTACTAATAATGTAAGTGTTCAATATAAGGTACTGCAGATATTAATATTTTGAAACCCTATGCTGTTTAATATAAATTACAAGCTAACTTCTCTTATAGTGACTATTTTGCGATGAGAAAACTGAGGCATAGGGATGTGAAGTGGTTTAACTAAGTGGTAAATCTGTGAAATCAAATCCAAGAATTTGAGTTCAGAAACTTCATTATTAACTTCAACCTGTGCATCATGAGTTCACCTTCACCATTTTTCCATGTATCTTGGATTCAATATATAAAAATATATTTAAGGGAAAATTTGGTATGCATCTTTTCAAGCATCTTGTTACATAATATCTATAAATATAACTACGAACATTTCACTTTCTAAGAATGGCATATTCCATATAAACTCCAGTCAGTTTGGTTTCAGTAAAACTTGTGATTGAAAATCATTCTCCTAGAATCAGCATGCTAGCTTAAGAAAGAAAGAAAAAATTCATGTGAGTTTTCAGTTTAAATAAAATTAGACTATCTGAATTTACCCTGTAATAGAGTTTTACTTAATTAGATATGTGCTGTTTGTCTTTAAAACAAGGGAATATTATATTTGCATAATATATGCAGAACTCTTTTACAAAAGCCAAATAGGAATATGTGTGAGATACTTCATAAATATCTCACAATTAGATGTCAAGTGTATACCAACAAATTGTTCTCACACTGATATTTTGCATGATAAAATAAAGCAACATTGAGCTCCAGCTGGAAAAAAACTATTCTCCTACTCTCATTATAATACAGTGGTATTAAGCAAATGATTTGTTTGAAATTAGAATAGGCCTAGAAATAATCACCACTGAAATATCATCTAACAGCTATAAGTAGCAGGATTCTCTAGTAATTTGTATACCCTGATATTTTTTCCTTCAGTCATGGATGACATTGGCCAAAGTCAAAAACATAACAGAATTTTAGATCATGAAAGCAATTATGTTTTTGTTTTTATTTTTATTTTTTTGGCAGTGATACCTAGTAGAGGTTTTTTTTTTTTTTTACTAAGTTAAGAGATTACTATTTTGTTCATATATGTAAATAGAAACCTACTTAAGTTTGCTTTTCCAAGAATTATTTTATTTAACTTTATTTTATTTATTTATGTATTTACTTTGACCAGAGAGGGACAGGATGAGAGAGAGAGAGAGAAAGTCAGAAAGCAGGCCACCAGTTCCAGGACTCGAACTGCAGTTGGCCACATGGGAGTCCAGTGCTCTTAACCACCATGCCACCTGCCAGCCCCCAAAAACCTACTCAAGTTTTATCAGCATTTTCTAGTGGCACACAGTGGGAACAATTTCTTTCCCAATATACTTATTAATGCAGTTTCACATCTAAAATATAGTACTTAGACAATGCATTTGAATGTCTCTAACAATGATATATTATGATGCATTGTGGACATTTACATATTTTTATTTAGAATTATGCATAAAGTAATTTTTTAGAGGGATATAGTTTTAGGAAACAGATTTTACAGGTTTCCTGAGCTGAACTGGGATTATGGTAAACCTTTACTGTTAAAATCTAGTCTACTTGTAAAAGATCATCTGTAAAAGTAACATTACACTATCCTTTCCAAGAAGAAAAGAACTACTTTCCTACATGAATCTGATGAGGGAAAAGGCTGGGAAAAGGCTGGAAATGCACAATTATTCTAATTAGCATTGGGTTAAACTAGTTTAAGCCCTCGACATTAATGAAGAACATAAGGACTTTTGGGAATCAAAATGGTTAGAGCAATTTAGCAAGTAAAAAAGGGCAAAAACAAAAAGATTTTTGGACCAGTCAGGTGATGCGATGGTTAAGGCGACTGGATTCCACATGGTAGACTGTGTAGTTCAAGTCCCTGATCTGGCTGATGGTAAAACACTGCAGGTGTATGTTCGTGCATGCCCAAAATCCCAACAGGAGAGTGGAGAAGAGATTACAGTTTGGTCATTGCCCTTGGAGGGTGCTTTCTCATTTCTCTCTCTTTCTTCGTCTCTCTCCAGTGAGCACAAACACTCTGTAGCAAACTTTAAAAACAAACAAAGAACAAACAAAAATGATGTCTTAATCAGAGGAAAAATGAAGCATTTAATACTAAACTTTTGGCATTTATTTAATGGGAGGCATAGGTAAGGCTGAGTAATCTCTTTCTAAAGAAAATGACAATGGTTTTCACCTGTAATGAAAAGTACAGAGTTAAAATGTGTAAATTATACAGAGTCCTGAATAGTATTTGTCACATAATATTCTCAGAAATTACAAGAAGACTAAAACTCTGATCATGGTAAAGTCATAAATAATTTCCATCATAGTTTTATATTAAATTGAGATGGACACTTTGTCAATTAATTTTATGTCTATAAATCTATACTAAGGAGATAATGAGAGGTGGGGTCGAAGATTTATGTCACAGATGTGTATTACAACATTATTTAAAGTACCCAAAAGTTGAAAACAGATGACATGTCTATCTAATGAAAGAAACCTGAGAAAATAAATCTGTGATTAGGAATCTGTCTATTCCTAATTTCACTCTGTGCACCAAATTAATATACTTTGAGGAATATTTATGAATAAAGAAAATCATTTACTTAATATAATACTATATATTTTACATGCTATAAGAAAGTAACAATTTTCTGAAATATATACATATATTTATATAAATGAAATGTGGGAAGTCATTCATTTTAATTTTTACAAATTTTTATTAGGATTTTTTTTGGATTGTGGGATTAACACAAAACTAAAATAATCTCTGTGCTACATTTCTATACAAAACATACATTCCCAGTCCCAGTGTGTGTGTGTGTGTGTGTGTGTGTGTTTGCCAAGCAATTCTAAGAGCCAGCAAAATATTTAAGATCTGTGCTGCTCTTGAAAATTAAGACTGGGACTAGCAGATGGTGTAATGGCTGCGTCCCTGGACTCCCATGTATTCGACTGTGGTTCGAGTCCTGGACCTGATGGCTTAGATTTACACTGGGTGTGTGTGTGTGCCCACCCAAAATCCCAAGAGGAGAATAGATGAGAAGACATTTCCTTTTGAAAAAACAATGCAATACACTGTAAAGTTATATGCAATCCAATGTAATATAAACAAGATTATGATGATAATAAAAAAATAAATTAAAAAAAGAAGGAATTACGGCATGGCCATCCCTGGGGGGTGATTTCTCGCTTTCTGTCTCGCTATCTCTGTCTTTCTAGCGAGTGCATGCACCCTAAAGCAAAAACCTCTCCAAAAAAAGAAAAAGAAAATTAAGACTGAACCAAGTAAACAGTTTACTTACCAAGACTAACTACTTACTTATAAAGACAGAGTTCAGGACCCCTATCTTTCTGTACTCCTCAATGTAGAGTTATTATGTCATAAATCTGCATTATCCCAACTAATTTCTTTTGAATTGTAAGCCCTACCTCAAAATTGCTCTGTTTATGTCCTAAAATTCTGTGCATACCGTGTTCTAATTTCCACTTGGAGTCACTAATAAAGATAGATTTTGTTGATTTAGCAGGTTCTTTCATATTTGCTTTTCTAGCAGTCTCCTCAGGATTACGGATGATTTTAATTTTTAAAACTATTTTACAAATTTCTTAAATAAACATGTGTTAATTTTCTTAAAAATATTTGTTAAAGAGATAAAATATCATAATTAATAATTAGGTGTGAACATTGTTAAGGAAAAGACTATCTAGTAATTTCACCTAAATAATGTATTTGGGAAAGATAGAATATTTCAACAAGTATGTTTTAAGTAATAGTATCAGGGGTTTTTTTTGTTTTATTTTTTTTTCCCTCACTTTGTCCTTCATTTTACTTTTATTTACTTTACTCTTTCCATTTCTCAATCTGTCTCTCTTTCATCACTGGATTATAAGAACTAAGTAAATGAATATAAATTGAATGTCGATACTGTTTATACTTTTCCCTGTCTTAAAGGAGTACTTGATACCTATTACAAGAGAGATCAGGGGTCTCTCTGTATATGCATCTGCATGTGTCTATGTGTGAAAGAGAGCGAGAACTGACTCAGTATCTGTATATATGTGTCTTGGTTTGATTTTAGCCACAGATATAGTCAGCTGATTAATATTTAGCGGCCATACTTGCCTGAATAAGTAAATTGAATAAAATTAGAAAAATAAATAGAAGCCTACCACATTGAACAATTAAAGCTCATTCCATACTACTAATATTATTACATTGTCACAAAGTATGTGTATATGTATACTTTGTTTTCTAGATGTGGTGGTGAGAGAGTAAGAGCATTTCATTTTTTGTTTTCAAAAATGAAACATTTTTTCATGTAGACGATGTTTTAAACATTCACAAAAGAATGTAAGAATCTAAGTAATTCCAGTGGTTTTTATTGTGGTTGGAATATAAATATATTTTAAAATCTTCCTACTATCCCAGTCTCATAATTATTATTTGTTTAAAATCTATTCTGTTTTATCTGTTATGCCAGAGTATGTGTGTATGTGCATGAGAGAGAGAGAGAGAGAGAGAGAGAGAGAGAGACAAACATATTTGTTCCTGGCATGTTTTCCAGCCTCCAACTCAGGGCTCAAATTCGGGTCAGCCATCTGGGAGTCAGCTTCCTCTGCATAGCACGTAAATGCTGCACTCCAAAGCTAGCCTAGCAATGTTCAAGTTTTTAAGTCGTTCCATTTTTTTGTATAAACACACATTTTAGTTTTTTTTTAGAAAAGATTCCATTATACTTCCACCTTAGAATATTTGTGGACTAGAATCCTAAAAATATATTGCTAAGGGATAGGGAGTGCCTATACTAAATTTTGATAAATGCCATGCATTTATTCTCCAAAATAGTCGTACAAATTTATACTCCCACCAAGAATAGGAGGAATATTAATTTTTCTTCATTGTAAATATATAAGTTGTTTGCAATATTTGTTCAGGTGAAAGACCAAAAATAATGACATGTCATTTTATAAAGTTTCCATTTCCTTAATATCAAATTCTGAGTAGCATCTTACACTCTTCCACCTTTTTGTTTTTTTGATTACCTAAGTGGGCAAGTATTTTTAAAAACAAAATTTATACTAAGAAATCTTAACAGGATTAATAATTAAAAATGAAACATATTACTATTGATATATATGGATATATAAACACACACACACACACAAGTAATATTCAGTCAATAAACTTTTTTATTCAGTTGAAACATGTGAAAAAAGTCAGTAGTTATTGTTAATTTTATATGGTTTGTCCTAAAATTTTCGCTAGGAATTATTTCAGCAGCATTAACTGAAACAGTTAATATTTATACATTTAATGATGCTATGTATTCATACCATCTATTACTGAAAGGATGACCCACTCATTGTTCTAATTTCTGGATCAAATTGACTGACAAAACAAAACTGGCATACAATCAAGAGAGTTGCATTCAGAGGAAAGTGCTCTTACTCATATTTTGAGCTATGGTAAATTCTTGGTTCAGAATTTCTTCATTTACTAATTCAAAATAATTGAAAAGAAATAACCTTCATAGAGTTATTGAATGACAAAGTGCAGTTGTTCAAAAAGTCATTACATAAAATAGATCATTTTTAAGGGTTATCTTCCAATTACTAAAATGATTAGAATAATAAATACTTTTCATATTCTTAATGAGAAGCTATACCCCAGAACATGAGGCTAAAAGCGCTAAAACACTAAAACTCTTCAGAGATGTGCATGTATTTTCCAATTAAATAATTCATATTTTAATAATCTCTGAATTCAAATACTGAAGTAATTCTGGTTTGGATAACTTTTCAAAAATCAATCCTAGCAGCAAGATTTAATTTTTTTTAACTGAATAAAAGAAAATTTACTCGATAGAGTCATTCTAAGGTTTGTTTTCATACTTCTATAATGAGATTTGAGTGTTGTGATTTAATTGCTTCAGTGATTCACATATTATAATTTAAAAGTATGATGCTTGATATTATCAAGTAATCCTTAACAACCATTCATAATAATTAGGTGTTGTATTTGCCTTCTAATATAGCAGTTCAGTAGTTTACATATGATTAACAACAAATCTCAAGCTTGTATAGGTAACAGCTACTATTATTAATCTCCCACAGGTCTGGCTTTATGTAAAGTAAAATGTAATTAGTTTTCAAAAATAAATATATGGTAAATTGTTTTAAAGGAGATGACAGGATACTAATTTGTTAATGGGTAATCTACTTCATTATGTGATTTTATTATAGCAAGAAAACGAATTTGATTTTATAATTCAAATTCTCTTGTATAGAACTATTGAGAATATATGCATTTTTCGAGCATGAGCTTTGAAGGCAGGGACTGTGCCTTTTGCCTTCTTTTGTTTTCATTTGTTTTCTTTCTTCAATAAAATATGTAATGAGGGTCTGCTACCTGCTACATGCAGTGCTGGGAATAAAAGCTTCAAAGGAGCCTTCTGGGGAGACCAACATAAGGATCGGATAGTTACAGTACAACATGGGGAGTGCTGGCCTGGAGGGCATGCACTTCCTGTAAAAGGTGATGGATACATTGAGTTTAAAAGGATGCGAGAAAACAGGAACTCGGATTAAGAAGGAGGAGCAAGACATTCTAGAAGGAACAGCCTATGAGAATGACTGAAGGGAAGGAAGCCCTTGTTACAAATGAATTGTGTAAGATCTATTCTTTCCAAGAAAGTGATTTGCACTTTATACAAATTTTATTTCCTCTCCTTGTGTAGTTATTTATTTATTTTACTGTAGGGTGTGTGCACTTGCCACAGAGAGAAAGAGAGTAAGAGGGAAAGTGAGAGATTACCCTCTTTGGGGGGGATGGTCACACCTCAATCCCTTCTCCTTCTGGGAACTTGGGGATGCACTCATACAAATGCATGATTTTCAAGCCAGTGGGACACGAAACATGGTAGGCCACGTAAGAGTGCAACACTGAAACCACTATGCTACCTGCTGGCCCAATTTCATTATACTCAGTTACTCATTCCCTTGTAGTAGCATTATACATTCATACCTTTGCCATGGCCTCATGGGTGCACTTCCCACCCCTAGGCCATGGGCCTGACTATGTGACTTGCTTTGGCCAATTCAATGTAGTGTAAATAAAATAAGAAAAGGTATGGAATATGCTCACATCCTCCTCTGCTTCTGCCATTGCTATGAGAAAAAAAACAAAACAAAACAAACAAACAAAACAGCCAAAGTAGCCATTTACTCCAACAAGGATGAGAGACATGTGGATCCAACTGGCAGCTTGGAGTCAGTCCAGCCATACCCAACTTAGGTCTGTCAACATACGAACACATAAGTGAAAAATACAGGCCACTTATATGCTGCTGAAATTTCGTGATATTTCTTATGCAGTAATAGCTAAATAACACATGATCTTGAGCACAAATGCTATGGTGTTGATGGTAAATACACATGTTTTGAATAGAGAGAAAATTATATATGTGATAGCATTCTGATAACTGAATTTATATAAATAATTTTAAACTCTTACATAATTTCCCTGAAACTGTAAAAATAAACAAAGGTTCTGGTACCAAAGGACACTCAGAAGTACCATTTCGTAATCTACAAGAGGAACATAAAGATATGAAACCTAATAATTCGATGTTTAAAAAATTGATTCACATTTAAAAAGCATTTTAATTGACACATAAGTTATATGTGTCAATTATAGGGCATAGTGTGATGTTTTGATACATGTGTACATTGTGTAAGGATTAAATCAGTGTAATTAGCATAGTCATCTTCTCAGGCATTTATCAGTTATTTGTTTTAAGAATATTCAAGTTCTTCTGTTCTAGCATTTTTGAAATATACAATATGTTATTGTTAGCTACAGTCACCCTGCTGTACATAGAGCTCCAGAATTTATTTCACCCATCAGTGTAAAACTGTGCCCATTGTCCAACCTCTCCTCATCTCGTTTTCCCCCTACACTCTCCATCCTCTGGTAACTTCTGTTCTCCCTATGTCTGTGAGCTCACCTTTTCAAAATTCTGCATGAGTGAAATCATGAGAATTTGATTTCTGTGCCTAGCTTATTTTACATTGCATTATATCCTCCAACTTCATGTGCATTGTTGCAATCAAGATTTTATTTCTCATTTTTATGGCTGAATACTCTTCTACTATGTAAATAGACATCATTTTTTTTATCCCTTCATTCATTGTTGGACACTTAGATTGATTTTCATGTCTTGATTATTGTAAATAATGCTGCAATAAACATGGGAGTACAGATATCTATCTGACATCCTGATCTCTTATCCTTTGAATATATGTCCAGTAGTGAGATCACAGGATTGTATCATAAGTTCTATTGTTTACTTTTACGGAAACTTCCGCATTGTTTTCCAGAATGTCTATACTCATTTACATTCCTACCAGCAGCGTATAAGGAATCCCTTTCTCCTACATCCTTGCCAACACTTGCTCTGTCTTGAATTTTTGATATTATTATTATTACTATTATTACTACTTTGCTATAGGGAGCATACACTCACCTGGGAAAGACGAAGACAGTGAGACAGAAAGTGAGGAATTGACCCCTCACCATGGGGGATGACCAGACTGCAACTCCATCTTCATTTTCTTCCTGGAATTTTGGTCACACAAGCACACATACCCAGTGTGATTTTCAAGCTATCAGGTCCAGAACTCAAACAACTGTCTGCCATGTGGATATCTAGTGCCTTAATCACCTTGCCACCTGGTAGCCCCAATAATTCCCTTTCCAACTGGAATTATGTGATAGCTCATTGTGTTTTGACTTACATATTTTGGATAATTAGTGATACTAAGCATTTTTTTTATACACCTTATGGCACTTTGTATTCTTTCTCTCGCTTTTTTTTAATGTCTGTTCAGGTCTTTTGCTCATTTATTTTTTATTTATTTATTTACTTTGTTTGCTATAGAGCACATGTGCTCACTAGAGACATGAGAAAGAGAGAGAGAAATCACCACCGCAACCCCCACAGTGGATGGTCATGTTGCAATTGGGCATGCACACATACCCCACATGATTTTTAAGCTGCGGGGGCTGGGACTTAAGCCACACAGTCAGTAAGACTCAGCCACTTTAATTGTCCTTTTAATTGTCCTGCCACCTGCTGGCCTGATCAGTTTCTTAACTGAGTTTTGTGTTTTTTTGAGAGATAATTTTGTTATAGAGTGAGTGTACTTGCTGAAGAGCCAGAATGCAAGAAATCACTCCCAGAGTGATGATCATACAGCAGTCCCTTCTCTATTCTCCTCTTAGGATTTTGGGCATGCACACACACATACCCAGCATGAGTTTCAAATCACTGGGTCCAGGGCTCAATCCAGCACCTCAACCTCCACACAACCTGCTGACATATCGAGTTCCTTTTATATTTTGAATATTAATATCTTACTAGATATAAAAATTTGCAAATATGTTTTCTCATTCTGCAATTTGTTCCTCCACTTTATTGATTGTTTCCTATGTCATGCAGAGTTTTTTAGTTTGATATAATCCCATTGTCTATTTTTGCTTTAGTTATCTGTCCTTTTTAAGTTCTTACCAAAAAAATTGTTCATACCAATGTCAAGGAGCTTTTCTTCTATATTTTATTCTATTAGTTTAATCCTTCTGTATAGTAATATACAGTGTAAAGTATACTTTATTCTTTGCATTTAGGTATTTGATCCATTTTGAGTTAATTTTTATACACGGTGAGAGAGCAGGGTCTAGTTTTATTCTTTTGTATATGGATATTCAGCTTTCCCAGCACCATTTATTGAAGATATGTACTTTCCTCGTTATATGTTCATGCACCTTTATTGAAAATGACTCTAAATGCATGAATTTATTTCTGGGCTTTCTGTTCTGTTTAATTGGTTTATGTGTCTGTTTTTATGCCAATAACATGCTGTTTTAGTTATTATAGCATTGTAATACATTTTGAAATTAGGCAGTACAATGAATAGCTCTAGCTTAGTTCTTTTTACTTCAGATTGCTTTCATAGGCTTTTGTAGTTCCATATGAATTTTTGGAATTTTTTTCCTACTTCTGTGAAAAAATGTCATTATTATTTTAATATAGATGGCATTGAATAAGTAAGAAACCATGATATGACATGTACTGTCATGGCCACCCAACCTGTTGACATGGGTAAAGATCTGAATACAAATAAAATAAGGACCAAAATAACTGATGTGTCATTTATACAGCAAGAGTACTTCTTTGAAATAAGTAAACCCAGGCAGGTCATTTCCCATACAGCACTCAGCCAATTGCTCCATAGATTGTCAGCCAATCGACATAATTAGTAGTATTCAAAATTTGGTTGCCTAATATGTGATATACTCTAGATTTTCATGTCTCAAAGAACAATACGAAGAAAACCTTTAATTTCCTATTCCTGAGATATATTCCTATTATTTCCCTAAGGTTAATCTAAAGTTATCAATTTTGCATACAGAAAGTACTCAATATGATGTCTGTATTCCATTGACATAATTCGTTTCTCTTCCTTTTATGGAAAAGTTATAGTGTGGAATTTTAAAGAAGGTGAAAAGTCAGATCATGGACTAGCTCCATGGCACAGTCGTAATGCACTGCTTAAGGGAAACCAAATCCCATATGAAGACCATGGCTCAACTCACTGGCCTGGTCAACTTGAAACTCACTAAGCATATATGCAAATGCCCGGGATTCAAATGGCTAGAAGACTAGAGGAAGGGGATCACACATGACCAGACCCTAAGGATGTTTCTGTCTCTCTCTTTCTCTTTTTCTGCCTGTCTCTCTCATATGTGCATGTTCTATTATGAATAAAAGGGAGGAAAAATAATCAGGCCATAAAAAGGTTTTTTCTCTTTCTCCCTGGAGCTTCATCAGCAGCCCCTGCTCCCTAGTTTTAAAAGTCAGTTGACAGCAAAGTTTGAAATTTTCCAATTGGAAAAATGCTAGTTTTGTTCATTTTATTTATTTATTTTTCTTATTTGTTCTAAATAATATGTTGTACTGATGATATGGAGGTGCCTACACTTAATATGAATTTCAAAAACAAATTTGTAGAAGCGTATTATCTGAGTGTTAAAGATTAGATTTATGTAGCCAGATTTTTAATTTTATTCATCTCTTCCATGAGTGAGAGTGACAGAGAGATAGCACCCCCACACACACACTGGGTCTCGACACTGTGATCCACCCTCAGCCTCAGCCAACCCCAGATCACAGCACATGAGTGCCCTGTATGCTTAGGAAGTCTTCATACTCAAACCCAGAAACTTCCATGTAGATAGTCCTTGCAGAGTGTCATGTTTCACCACTGTTCCACCATCCAGTTCCCTCATAAAGTTGATTTTTTTTTTAAAGGAGAGATTCAGTTTTTATTGTTACTGTTATCCACATTTTATCAGTTTTAGTTCATCTTTTATTTTAGGAAATCTTCCCACATGAACATGGAGTTGAGAGTTACAGTGTGAATAAATTAGATGATTATTTGTCTTAAAACTCTTAATATCATTTTGCTGTCTAGACCTAGTATAAAAAGGACGTTGGGTAATCTATATAAATAAAATTAAATTTATTTATTTTTAAGAGATTTTTGCTATAGGGCACATGTACTCACCAGAGAGACACACACAGAGAGAGAGAGAGAGAGAGAGAGAGAGAGAGAAAGAAATTATCCTCCAGGGGACAAGGCCATGCCACAATCCCTTCTTCCCCATTCTCTTCTCAGGGTCTTGGGCATGCATGAGTACACACCAACTTGAGTTTTAAGCTGCCAGGTCTGGGATTCGAACCACAGTCAACTATGTTAGAGTCCAGCAATGTAACCATTATGCCATCTGCTGGTCCCAAAATTAAATTAAATTTCTATCTTATGTTATTGCATCATGTAAAAATGATTGAGCATATGTTCCTCAAAATGGAAACATATATTTGAGATTTTCTGTTTTAGAATATTAGGGACCAGAAGATGGCTTAATGGTGATGTTGCTGGACTCCCATGTGGTCAACTGCAGTTCGAGTCCCAGACCCAGTGACTTAAAACATATTGGGTTCATGTGCATGGATGCTCAAGATCCCAAGAGGAGAATGAAGCAGAATGGATTGCAGGAAGATTTCTTACTTCTGTCTTTGTCTTTCTCTGTTTCTTCAATGAGCACACATGACCTATAGCAAAAATCACTCTAAATTTTTTTTAAAAAATGAATATTGGCTAGTGGCTTATAAAATGATCACTTTTTAAAATAGTTAATAGTATCTATTATTATTGTTATTATTTTTAATTAACCAGGGAGAGGAAAAGTGTGAGAGCAAGGCACCAGATCCAGGACTCAAACCACAGTTAACTTTGTGAGAGTCCAACACCTTAACCGCCATGCCACCCACTAGACCTCACTTAAAGAACTTTAACAGACACTTCAAAGTATAAGGCCGTTTACTTCTGTAGTTAATGAAACTGAGGTATAGGGAGAGACCCATCCAACTGCTCAATGGGACAGATGCCTCTGTGCATGATGATGCTGTGAGGAACACAAACTGACTTTAAGCAGTCATACTCCTGTCCACCTCACAAAGGCAAGCACTGACTGCAGGCAAGTTGTTTCCCCTATGGGCAACAGTGGGTTGCAAGTGGTGTGTATTTATTTAAATGGTTTACTGTTTTCCCAAGCAGCTAAAATCCAGGTTTAAGGGGGGGAAATCCCAAATTAGATTTAAATGAATGTTTTTTGTTTTTTTTGTTTTTTGGGTTTGTTTTTTTGTTTGTTTGTTTGGTTTTTTGTTTGTTTGTTTGTTTGTTTGCTTTTGGTAAAGGAAGTTATTAGAGAGTTATACCTAGATTTGTTTTGGGACAAAAATGATCCTAGATAAATACACCGATTTCAACAAGAGAAATAAAGTCATTTGTGGTAGAATATTGTGTTGCGTATTTCCAAGGATCATGTGTTTTCTTTTTGATTCTGAAGATATATATTTTTTCCAATGTTACGATGAAAAAAAAGCATCCTAAATGTAACTGAATTTAATTACTCAGACCACTACTCTTAAGTCATTGGAAAAATCAAATTCTCTGTTTCATGGATAAAAACTGCGCTGCGGCTATATCATGTATTCAAAAATACCTCTAACGTGTTGCTTATTTTTATAAAATACATAGAATCAGTATACTAAAACTAAACCAAAGAGAGGAAGTTAATTACTACAGTTTGTAAGTTTCTTTATTTTCATAGTGTTTTATTACTGGGATTTATTGTTGAATACTAAGGAATCAACTTTAATTTTTAAGATTTATTTTTATTTTTTTACTTATTATTTATTTGTCAATTTTGAACAGAGAGTGAGAAAGCAAGTCACTAAGTCTGGGACTCGAACTATGGTTGGTCACATGGATGTCCAACTCCTCAACCACCACGCCACCTGCCAGACCCTAAGGAATGAGCTTTAAGGTCAGACAGATATATGCTTAATTGCCAATTTGGATATACATTAGCTGTATGGTATGGGATTTTGTGCCTCATTTTTGTTTGTTTATAACTGCTACAGGGTTCATGCACTCACCAGAAAGAGATGGAGAGAGAGAAAAAGAGAGAAAGAGAAAGAGAGAGAGACAGAGCAAGCACCATCCAATGGGGTGTGGTGATACTTCAATCCCTTCTCCTCCACTTCTCCCTCCTTGTTGGAATATGTGGGGCATGCACACACAAACCCCTGGCATGTTTTTCAAGCTGCTGAGACTGAGATTCAACCTATGTGGTCAGCCATGTGGGATCAAGTTTCCCTAACCAATAAATAGGCCTTAGGGCTGGCCCTATTCCTCAGTTTGATCTTTAGTAAAATGGAGATGAACAGTATCTACCTCTTGGGGATTATAATCAGAACAAATTGCTGAAGTTAATGTAAATTATGTTTTAGGCACTACACCTAAAACATCACATTTTTCAAATGTTAGTCATTTGTGTTATGTAAGTTTTAAGCATAACATACATCTTTTTTTGCTGTGCCATATTTCTAATTCAGTTATTTTTTATTGGGTAATTTAAATAATAAAATGTTTTATGTGCAGTCTCATCACCTGTTATTCTTAAAACTATTGTTCTTTCCTAATTTAATCTATTCAATAGAATTACATTATTTATCAGTATATTCTATAGATTACCCTACTTTTTTCTTCTTGTGATGCCAGTTGAAACTTTCTTGAACCACAAACCTATATAAAAACTAACCTTCTTACTTTAATTGTTCCCCTACTATCTTCATCCTTCTATTTTTGCCACACTTATTAAGATTAATGTCTAGCTTTAACTATTATACAATCCCACACCATAGAAGCTTCACAGGATATTTTTCTAAAGCCATCCTTGGGGGAAGAAGATAACTTCTGAGTTAGAAAACCTTAAAAATTAGTGTGGTACTAAGAAGTGAATGCAAAAAAAATTTTTGTAAATATTTTGTCACTAAAATAAAAATTGGGATACACTTCTTATATATTTAAATTTGTATTTAAATAAATTTATTAGAGGGTGCGTATGCTCACCAGAGAGAGACAAAGAGAGAGGAAAAGTGAAAAAGTATCCCTTATGGGGGATGATACGCCTCAATCCATTATCTTCCATTTCTTCTTTCAGAATTTAGGCATGCACATATGTGCACCTGCCGTGTTCTTTAAGACACAGGATCTGGAACTAATACTATGCAGTCAGCCCTGTTGGATCCAGCTGCCTTCACCACCATGCTACTGGCTGGTTCTAAATTAGCTTTATTTATGGCATGGTGGCTAAGATGCTGGACTTCCAGATGGCTGACTTCAGTTCAAGTCCCAGAATGGGTAGCTTGCTTTCTCACTCTCTCTCTCTCTCTTTCTCTCTCTCTCTGGTAAGCACATGTGTCCAATAGCAAATTTAAATAATAATAATACATTTAAAAAATTTTAAATAAAAAATAGCATTATTAAATGGAGGAATTTATTCTACTACTGATGATTAGAAGCAGCATGGGAGGATCTAATTTCAGTGTCTATGAGTCCCAAATAGTCAAGTAAACTAAATGTCTCCTTTCCCCCTCCTTGAAGCAGCTAAAAACTTGAGTACATTTGGCAACGAACTTAACAGAGAAGAAAATGTCAATGTGGTAATGAGTTTGACACTGACAAGGTTTGGGCAGACAGTGAGTGGTAGATTGTCGGTGAGCAAATTGCTGAGAAGTAAGGTTACAGAAGTCACAGAAACCAAATTACTGAGGGTCTAAAATCAAGGTCAAAGGGTTTGACCACCAGTCAGGAGTCAATCAATTCTGTCTGACATCTTATCCTTTAAACTAGAAGAACAAAAATAATAAAAATATTATTTAATGATTCTTGGTGTTAGGGTTTGACATATATTACTTAGGACTGATGGTGGAATGTAGGGTGGAATGTAGGAAGATGCAAAACAGAAACATGTGACTTGGTGGCACTATGTCCCAGCAAAAAGAGATGATCTTGCATTCTTCTCTATAAGTATATATGTCTTCTTTCTTTCTTTCTTTCTTTCTTTTTTTTGGAGAGGTTTTTGCTATAGGGCATGTGCACTCACCAGACAGACAGAGAGAGACAGAGAGACAAAAAGAGAGAAATCCCCCCCCCCCTCCTGGGGGGGATGGCCATGCTGCAATCCCTTCTCCTCCATTCTCCTCTCGGGATCTTGGGCACGCACGCACACGCACCCAGCGTGAGTTTTAAGCCACCGGGTCAAGGACACAAACTGCGGTCGACTACATGGGAGTCCAGCGACATAGCCATTATGCTAACTGCTGGTCCCGGTATATATCTTCTATTCAGAGAGCCACAAGGCACTTGATTTCTTGAGACATAAGGCAGTTATATGATCCTGAATAAATTATCATTACTTCTCTAAGTCTCTTCAGCTGTAATTTGGAGAAGAAATACTTGTTTTATCCGGTTAAGGAAAGGGCTTAAACACAAGTTCAAGGATGAGCCTGTAGGCCAGCCACAGTGGTGTAGTGCTAACACAGTGCTCCACGAACTGAAGCAACAGAAGCAACATGGGATGGTCCCATGTCTGCATCCAGAGATGTCCCTGTGCAAATAAGGCATTTATGCACATTCCCAAGATCCTGCCTAGCTATGGTTAGGGTGTGATCATGGCGTGAAGGTCTTATTTATTTATTTATTTGGAGAGATTTTTGCTATAGGGCGCGTGTGCACGCCAGACAGAGAGAGACAGAGAGACAGAAAGTGAGAAATCACCCCCCGGGGGAGATGTTCACGCCGCAATCCCTTCTCCTCCATTCTCCTCTCAGGATCTTGGGCACGCACGCACACACGCGCCCGGCGTGAGTTCTAAGCCACTGAGTCCAGGACGCAAACTGCGGTCAACTACGTGGGAGTCCAGCGACATAGACATTATGCTAACTGCTGGTTCCCGGCGTGAAGGTCTTATTAGGAGTACCTGGCTCTCGCTTGTTTTTTTTTTCTGTCTCGCTCTAAACAAAATAAACAAAAAACAAGAACCATCTTGTATTTTTGCACTTTACAGGCATATTAGGCAGTGCCATCTTGACCTAAAGGCATTAGTGCCAAATATTATGTTAGTCCATGGAGTTTAAAGGGGAAAACACAAAAAATAAAAATAAAAACAAAAACAAAAACCCAAAAGTATAATTCTTGGAGCTGGAATTAATACATTTTAGTAGTTCTGATTGTTTCAGAGACCAACTCCAGTATATGATTTTAATTTTTATAGTAATGAAATATTATTTATTTCATACCCTTAAGATAAGATGCTGAAATCCTGGCAGGGTACCGAATAAATGTTGTAATTCTTTCATAAATTAAAGAGGGTATTTCCTTTGTAGTTTTTATTACCAGAAAACATAAACATCCTAGTTAATGTTCTTAATGTTAATATAGATCTCTCTGGAAGCTTCCTCTGTTAGGTCACTTTATAATTCCACTCTGTCCTTTCCCAAATGAGTATAAAATTTTTAAAAAATATTTTCCCAGTTTTTTGGCATTCTCTGCTTCAATGTTTATTTGCAACAGGAAGTAAAATAACTTCATTACTCGTTTTCTGTGTTGGCAACAGGCTCTAGCTTTGCTGCCTCTTCATCAGTAGGCTGACAGCACAGCCTGGCAATCTGTACTTTTTTCCTCCTTTACTGAGTCCTATTCTAAAAATGAAAATTTAGTTAAGGCCAATAAAATTTTTTCTTTGTAAATATTTTTAGGTGACCTCCACTTAAGCATCAGCCTACATATCAACCAATATATCAAACTGTGAAAATGGTTTAAAAGAGCATGTTCTTTCAGTGAACATTTAGTGTGGCTATCAATAAAAATTACCAAAAACACTGAAGAAAAGCTGGAAACCAGAGAGAGTTGGCAATACGAATACTCTACTCACAGAGGAAGATGGTACAGATACATTCTGAATTAAAAAGACCGAAAGTTCTTTTAAATTCCCGGCTAGCTGAATTGAATTTTAAAAGCAATAAGTTCATCATTTAAAATTTTCTGTACCCTTCCATTGACAGAGAAATTATTTTAAATAATTACTTCTAATAGTTTTAGTTTCATTAATCTATACTTTATTCTAGCTTTAATGTGTTTTTTTCATAATTTTAGTTTCATTAATCTGTACTTTATTCTAGCTTTAATGTGTTCTTTTCATAATTTAATATATGGCATTTTGTTTTGTTGTTGTTGTTGTTTTTAAGTACAGTAAGTGGGACCTGCAGGTAACTTGGAGGTTAAAGCACTGGATCCCACATGTCTGGCTAAGCAGTTGGAGAACCAGACCCAGAAGCTTGAAACTCACTCCAGGCACATGTACAAGTGCTTCAAAAATCCCAGAGGAGAAAGGGGAAGGGATTGTGGCATGACCATTCCCCCACTCCAGAGTGATTTTTCACTCATTGTGCCTTTCTCTCTCTCTCTCTCTCTCTCTCTCTCTCTGTGTGTGTGTGTGTGTGTGTGTATGTCTAGTGAGTGTACAAGCCCTACAGCAAAAAATTAAATTAAATTAAAAAGTACAGCAAGCCATTATCTGAAATGAGACATAGAAATATAAAGCAAAAGTTGGTCCCTCTCCACCCAATTATACATAAAAATTCAGTTTGCACTTTTCTTGGAAGGACTATCATAAAATGACTTTAGTTTCCATGTAAGTTTAAAGTGAGTTTAAAGTCACCTTCACTACTTTTGAAAAATTGTGACACTGTATTTTTATTTGTTTAATTTCAATATTGGGTGGCTAACATGTTTTCATTATATAAAAAAGATAAGTCTCAAGTTTTTATTTTGGCTACTTGCCCCATTTTTAACTCTAAAAGGGCTCCTAATGTTCTCATATTGGACTCCAAACAATCTCATTTTTGCACTTGGTCAGAAACTCATGGTCACTCTCAGTCAGCACAAACTCCTCAAGAACTCTTGGCCCCCCATTTTACCTAACACTTCTTCCATCTCTGCTCAGATAATATTTGAAATTCTTTATAATAAAATCTGAGAGACCTACATATTACAACCTTTACAGTAAAAATGAGTTATGAGTTTAAAGATCAAAATATTTATTTATTTATTTATTCATTATTTTAAAAGTATGTATATATTTCTTCCATGAGAGATCCAGGCACCCCCAACAGAGTCTTTGCACTGTGATAGATCTCCATTAGCCAGCCAGGATCAGAGGTACATGCCTGCATACCTCAGAGACCTCAAAACTCTAACCTAAGACCTTCCCATGTGGCTTCAACTTGTGGAATATTGTGTTACCACTGTGCCCCCATGGCTGACCTATGCAATGTTTCATTGGTTCTTTGGAAAAGTCATGGCATATTTTTCTATGCAAACATGCATCATGACTATTACAATGACCTAATATTTATTCAGTATTTATCAAGCCCTTTCCATTTGCCAGAGGTGGAAGAATACTTGTAAACCAAACTCATACCTTTACAGTCTTTGAGCTCCCATCCTCCTTTTCAGTCCCTACTTGCAGGAGGTTCCTCTTATTTCTCTGCTTAGCCCCTGGCCTTTCTCTTATTTTGATTGTGTCAGAGATGGTAAGGGCAGTTGGGCCTATTATATAGGAGGTCATACCAATATATAAGAGAGAGAACATGGAGCTACTCATAGAAGAGTAAACAGAACAGATTCTAAAGTAAGAACAGGAAATGAGAAGGTAAGAGCAAATGTAAGCAGAAGAGCCACTTCCTCTCCTCCCCACATCCTGATTCTGGGTTGACTGAATTGTGGGAAGGAGGTGGGGGAAGAAGAGTCCATAAATATGATTTGAACCTTCGCTCTCGGATATAGCTTTCATTGCTACCTGTTTAATACACTTTAAATGGGAATTGTTTTTCAGCATTATTGGCATTGGATTTGAACTTCTTTTTCTGACATAATAACGTTATTAGATAAGAGTCAGTCCTGTTTGTCTAGAATATGTAAGTCTACTGAAGACTCTTCCTATATATATAAATATATATATATATTTATCATATATATATATATAATAAAAAGCACCCAGTTTCTCCACAGTTAAATCCAAGAAATAATTATGGAAAAGTTACACAGGATTTCTTCTTTCAAGAGCATTTTCTCAAATTGCTCAGTTTCTTTTATTTTTATAGATTATTATGTCCTTGATTTATGCTAGGTTGATCACTGAACTGTGTGAAATATAACGAGTGAAAATTACCCTTTGCCATATTTAATCATTTTATATTGGCATCTACAAATTATTCATTTTCAATGAAGAGTACCAAGACTTTTCATTCCTTTTTATTGCCCCTTATACCAAGGGAAATACATGGTATTTTTGATATTTTCATTATTTGATATAATCATTAAACTTATCTTAGTAATACTATGTATTACAGGAAAGTTTTTTTTAAGCCTAATACAACCAAACAAATATAGGAAAACTTAGGTCCTATGTATGTAATCTTATGACACCAAGGCATCCATATTTAGTTGTATAGATAGGCTTGAATTCTCTTCCCTCTCCCCAAATGCAATGTATGTATTAGTATCATTTTACAAAATAGAAAAGTGTTAAAATAAGGGTTAATCTGATGGTAATTCCCAAAGAGTCACTAATAAGCCTATATGTGTTCTATCTGTCAACATAGTTTGACTTTATACTTATTGTGAAGGTACTTTGCCAAATTATTGGTTTTCTGTAAATTTCCATGATTTCTTATTTCCATTACAAATAAGTTCAAACTAAGAGTGTCATCAAAATTCCATCATTCTCTACTAAATCGCTTTGTAATGAGAGTTCCATTTAGTACATATCTATATACTTCATAGAATTTCAGTCAGTAGACTTGAAGGACCTGTGCTTGGTGATCTTTGAAATTGACAGTGTTAGTCTCCAGATAAATAGTACCAAATACCTTAGTGCAATCATCTGCAATTTTGTTTTGTAAATATTCAGGGACTTATTAGTTGGTGTATACGAAATCTCCTGGGTTAAAATGAGCCATTAGAATTGTATAAGGTGATATCACTGGTATATTATTACAATAGAAAACATAAACAAATATTGTGTGTAACTGGCACAAAATCAAATAAGTGTTTATAGGAATTACTAAGTAGACATGTTCTTGTTTTCTAATGCATGTAATAATCCAAACTGTCAGTTAAATTCAAACCCAACCACCCTGATTAATTCTAAGCAAGGCTAGCCACTGTGATTGACAACATCTTTCTCCAAGCTGCATGCCGATTTGCATCATACAGGCATTACATTTCTTCACTGACCGTCAACACATTTGAAAGCTTAAAATGCTTTCTCTGGAAAACCTTACCTAAAAGAAAACAGAACTATCTATTCCCTCTGGCATATGAAACTGGCCCACAAAAATATAGCTTCGGAAGCTATTCTGAAAGCAAAGCTGTTAAAATTTCTCTTTTAATACCTTTCAACTCTATTTGCCTGAATTTCACCACTAAAATATCTTTAATATTTAAAATAAATAACATTAATTTTTGCCTCTCAGTTATTGAAGAAATTTTCATAACATTTCCCAAAGACTGACTAATAAGCCTATATGTGTTATATCTGTCAACATAGTTTGACCTTATACTAATGAGTTATTATAGAATGAATTAGTTCTTATGGGAGTAAGAGCAAGTTGCTATAAAAATGAGCTCAGATTGCTCTTGTACTCCCTTTTGCATGCACTCACTTGCCCTCCTGCCTTTCCACCATATAGGAGGCAACTCCCTCACCAGAACCTGGCCTATCAACCTTGGACTTCCCAGTCTGCAGAACTTTGAAATATTCTTTACCTAGCCTGTGGTATTGAGAGCAACAGACAGACTCAGACATACTGGTATCCATAATAGTTCGGGGCCTTGTTCTTATTTGCAAACATTCTCTTAAAACAATGCAAATGCTTTAGAAAAACAAATCCACATTTACTGAATTTCTCTCACTTATGATGTCTTCAGAATGTTTAGGATCATGAATAATTGAGCTATCCAATATATAATACAGTATTAATTTTAAATAGTTTATCCTTCTAGATGAAACTCAACATTAGGAAAAACATTTTTTAATTAGGTGTATATTAATTTTTCAAGACTATTTTGTAAATAAACAAATACATATGAACTGAATTCTTCTCCAGTAAGTCAAATTTGCCATTTAGTGCTTGCCCAAAGGCTTAGACCTTTAAAAAGCTTTGGTCAGGCTTAAAAGACAGCATGTTCTGGGCAAAGACAAAAGTTAATTAAAACTGAAAGAGACCATCCTTTTCACACACTCTAGTTCCTTTAGGCTGCTAGTGTTTATTTAATTTTTGTTGATTAGCCAAATCCTACCATTATGGTGCCCATTATTGTGTCAGAGAGCCTGCCTGCTTACCATGACTGGAGGCTGACTGAGTCAACAAGGGAAATAAAACTGCTCATATGTTTTCCAGAACAGTTTGGTGTTTTACAAATGCCAAGGAAAATGTTACCTATAGGGAACAAGTGACATAGTAAGTTTGACTACATTTTCAAGAGGAGTTGGTTAACTTTAGGGGTAGCCTGAAACCTAGCAGATTAACAAAATCCCTAAATCTTAAAAAGGATTCAGAACAGTTAAGTCCATTCTACTAATATTTTAATGATATTTTAAATTCTGAGATGTTAAAATGTTCAAAATTATTATTGAAACTTATTTGCATGTATTCTTTAAGTATAGCTTGTTTTTTCTTCTCTTTTTTCTTAGATTTTTGCCATCAGACATGTGTGCTCTCTGTGGAGAGACAGAGAGAATGAGAGTGAGAAATTACTCACTCCCCCTCTCCCCAGAGGGGGATAGATGCACCTCAGTCTCTTCTCCTGCATTCTTCTCTTGGTATTCAAGGCATGCATGTACACATGCTCAACATGATTTTCAAACTGCTGGGTCCAGGACTCAAGTTGTAGTTAGCCATGTGGAAGTCCAGTGCCTTAACTACCATGCCCTGGGTATAACATTTTAACTTTTGTGTTTTAAAGAGGTACATAGAGAATAGGTTCACCCCCCTCCCCGAAAAAAAAAGAAAGCCTTGAATAAAGCAGTATGTGAGTATAAGCACATTTGGTGCATATTATTGATAAGTCTTGTGTTGGTATCCATCCTAGTTATCATTACTAACCAGTATTCACAAAGTGATATCTAGTTAACAATGCTATGTTTTGTCTTTTGAACTAAGAAATAGTGACTATTCCATGCTTTTTGCATTGAATTCTTTTAAAGAATTCTAGTCTTTCATTATCAAACTTTCTATATGTAAAATCATTGTTTTCATTAAGATTTTAGACTGTTGCTGATGGAACACTGTTCTATATGAACTGTGCTTTTATTTTAGTCATACAACAATCATTTAGCTAGAGCCAGTATTAGTATTTTATAGATATGAAAATCAAACTGTGGATTGATTAAGTCATTTGAATTAAACTAGTTTTGACCATGTTATTAACTCTTGTGGGCCATATTTCGTACAGTTAGAAGATAAGCTAGTAAGGATAGGCATGTTGTCTAACTTTCCATGTCTCTAAGTTATGGAAAAATTAGATACAACATTGTACAAATCTTAACTTTTTTAAATTCAAAATGAACAGATACTTATTAATTTTAATGTATACAAAATACTATGGAAGCCATGAGAGTAGATAAAAAGATTAAAGCCTACAAAGTACATATGTGTCAGAAATTCATGATCTAGAGGAGAAGAGAGATACAAAACTGTACCGACAAGTCAAATGGAAGTTTGAGAAGTGCTTCTGGCCCAGTGTTGTAAACATGAACTAGAATTACTCTTTTACCTACAACAACAAAAAGGTCACAAAAAATGTGAAGTAATTGATTTATGAAACAAGGTATCTGGCAGTGAAGTATAGTGATCGTGGAGAGATAGGAAACGAGTGTTGTAAGACCTACAATCTCCCAGCTTACTAGGTGACTTCAGAACCTTTGTGAAAGGGCCAGTCAGGTGGTATGGTGATTCAAGTGGCTAGATTCCACTTGACTGACCACATGATTCAAATCTTGGACTTAACAGTTTGAAAAATTTCCATGGTGCATGTGCATGCATGCCCAAAATCCTGAGAGAAGAATAGAGAAGAAGCAATTACAGCCTGATTATACCTTCTGGAAGGGTTCTCTATCTCTTTTTCTCTCCCTCCCTTCCCCCTCCCTCCTTCTCTCTCCCTCTTCCTTTCTCCTCTCTCTCTGTGCCTGTTTCAGATGAGCACCTGCATCCTATAGCAAACTAAAAGAAAAAAAAAGTTTGTGAAAAAAAATATGATTTAATATCTTGATGCCAAAAAATGAAATTCATGCCTAGTTTTCTCATAATAACACATTTCATTGACTTATTAAAGACTCGACTTTTTCAATACTAATTGAGTGGCCTTAAATGAGTTTCTGGGCAAGACATAGTGAGGAAGAACCCAGTCTGGCAGACTCCTTGAATAGAGACCACAGAACTGAAGAGTCCTGGAATACCAAGGCAAGAGAGAGAAACAGAGAGATAATATCAGAAGTCTACAGAAAACTGATCATCACTTGTATATTCATACACAAGTGGAATTAATGCCTATTCCCAATTGTCATACTGGAAAGCATCAATTGCTATTAATGACACATTAGGTAGTAAAAACATGTTAGAGTCTTAAGGAATAATGAGCTCTAAACTGAGTGTTGCTGTGGTTCCACCTAATATTAGAAAAAAGACTGCAAAAGAAAGACAGTTTCTAGGTAAGTAAACTGTTCACCAAGATAAAGCCTGGAATATTGACATGAAAACAAAAATACCTAATACCCAAAGAAGTAAAATGTACAATGTATAGTATCAGGTCAAAAATACCAGGCATGCAAATGAGTAAAAAAAATGACATGTCATAGAGAAGCATTGATCAAAATTGACCCAAAATTGACACAAATGTTATCATTAGTAAACAATGACAGTAAAAAAGTTGCAATAATTATACAGGAGGTCTTCCAAAAGTTTGTGAAAAAGTGTGTATTCTGAAAAAGCTACGCACTGCTTTCAAAATTGATTTGAACCAAAATAAACTCTTATGTTAATTCCTTTTTTCCAAAAACTTTTTGAAGCCTTCTTATATAACAGACATTCCAAATGTTAGTTAAAGAAGATGTTTTATAAAAGATACAAATAAAACTTTTAAAGATTAAAATTGAGAGAATGAAAGGTGAAAAATAAACAGGATAGGATTAATAATAGGTGAGACATTAGTGTACTTAAAGGTACAACAATAAAAACTACCTGTGAAACACAAAGAAAGCAAAATTATTAAATAGAATTAAAGTTAGCTGTGAGAAAGTTTCACACAAATTGTAAATTAAAAGTCAATGGGACCAGCAGTTGGCTTAATGGCTATATCGCTGGACTCCCACGTAGTTGACAGCAATTCATGTCCCGGACCAGGTGGCTTAAACTCATGCTGAGTGCATGTGCATGCATGCCCAAGGTACCAAGAGGAGAATGGAGAAGAAGGGATTGCGGTGTGGCCATCCCCCCGGGGGGTGATTTCTCATTTTTTGTCTCTCTGTCTCTCTCTGTCTTTCTGGTGAGTGCAAGCACCCTATAACAAAAACCTCTCAAAAAAAAAAAAAAAAAAGAAAAGAAAAGTCAACGTAGTGATACCTCATCCATAAAGGAATCCCTTTGTGGTAACACCTGAATAACATGGTGAGACCCTTTCTTTTAAAAAAAAAAGTTAAAATGTTAAGGACTATGCTCATATTAACAAGTCATATTAATACTCCATCCAAGAGCAACAAATGCAGTATATTAACCAAAATATGTTGCTTAAACAACTGAAAAGTGAAAGACTTGGAGAACTACAATTTTGAAATCATAGTATTAGTGGTTTCCGACTCCTCTTACTGGGATAAGTCTTCCATTGACCCTTACCCTATTCAATTAATTATTATAGTATATTTTTTGAAGAGTCTACTGAATTTCATGTATTTAAGTTAATGACCCAAGGGCTCCCTAGGTTCTCATGTCCATTAAGTTTTCTTATAGGCTCTGCTTTTTTGTAGACCAGTTTTGGTGAACTTTTAGCCTCATTAGGAACTTTCCTCCATAGTTCAAGTCTAATAAAGCTTCAAGGTATGGTCCCAACACCTGGATATTTATTTCTATAACTTGTGGAACTTTAAGAATTTATTAAGGCTTACTCGTTCGTACAGACCAATTAAAACTGAATATTGGGATGGGGCCTAGGCAAAATATCAAGAGATTCTATAAAATGATACATTTTTATATCTAATTTCAAGAATGTATCTTTGAAAAACACTTCATGAATAATCTCTATTGATATTCTATCAATATTTTCATGTATCCTTGAACTCAAAAATAGTATTTTTCACTTTGGATAAAATAAACCCAAACTGTTTAGAGAAGGGAGTGCCTGAAAGTAACCTTTGAAACATTTCATTAAACATTAATTTATTAGATGTAAAAAAGATCATTGTAATTTGAGCTCAAACTCAAAAATATATTTTTATCTTTTTTATTTCTTTTTTTAATTAATTTACATTTATTCACTGAGCATTGTCACAGCATACAAAATGTAATTTTGCATGCAGAAGATGCTGCACAGTAGCTTAATCATTCATGTTATCATCAATAATTTTCCTTGTCTAGTTTCATATATATGTGTATATATATATGTGTGTGTGTGTGTGTGTGTGTGTGTGTGTGTGTGTATTTCCCCCCTATTTCTCACTCTCTGCCATTTCCCATGCTCCTCCCACACTATCTCAGGTATCCACAGTTGTTTTCCATTCCTTTTTCCCCCCACATTTTATTGATTCACAAAATTTCTTAAATAATCTTACTACTTTGAATAGCAAGCTCTGCTGATAAATATATATCTATATACATGTCTGACTTAAGGCATGAAACTCTGAGTACAATGAATATACTATAAGGTAGCTTCTAGCTGATGCTATGTAGTTTACTATGGTCATTAATTATGTATTTTTTACTATATTTTTCAATTTCAAGAAAAGCAGATTTAACTTTATTAAATCAAAGAAATGCTGAGGAAATATGCTTAAAACTTAAAGCCAGGAAACAGGTTGGGGTTCTGTTCAAATAGTAGTTACATGAACCTATCGGCAGCTCAAGACAAGACAAAAATCCTTAAAATTAGAAAACAAAGCCTAGAAAAAAGTCAACGTTTTAGTCAAAAGTCATAAAATTCTATTTCACCAGTTCAGTCTCGTACTTTATCTTTTGTTGTGATTCAATTTTCCCAATTAAATTCTGGGGTATAATATTCCACTCTAGACTTGTCTCCATGATTAAGTTGGCCATTTTAGTTTTCGAACTCTTATTTCTGTGTGACTGTATTTAATTTTCCTGGTATAGCACTCCTTACAGAATTTCTTGGAGATCTGGTCTGGTGTTGGTAAATTTATTCAGATTTTGTTTACCTGAGAATGTTCTTGTCTTTTCTTCCCACATGAAGGATAATCTTGCTGGGTATAGTATCCAGGGTTGCAATTGCTTTTCCCTTAACGCTTTGAATATATTTTCCCATTCTTTCCTCACTCACATTGTTTCCGATGTGATGGGATATCCTTTGTAGGTAACTTGCTGTTTCTCTCTTGCCAATCTTAGTACCTTGTCTTTATCTGTGGTTTTGCTCAATCTGGCTATAATGTGTATTAGAGAAGATCTTCTTGGGTAGATTCGATTTGGGAGCCTTTGTATTTCTTGGGATTGGATCTTTGAATGCTTCTGTAGGTTTGGAAAGTTTTCTTCCAGAATTTCAGGGAATAGATTGTAAATGTCCTTATGCGTCTCTTCCCCTTCTGGGATACCATTTATCTGGGTGTTTGGACTTTGATGTTATCTAGTATTTTAGTATTGTCATGTTTTTGGACAATTTTCTCAGTCTTCGTGGTAGATTTTTCTAGGCCAGTAATTCTATCTTCTACAACTGAGATTCAATTTTCAGTGTGATCTAGTCTGCTTTGAATACTTTCAAGGGAGGTTTTTACTTCCTATATTACAGTCTTCATCTCTAATAGGTCCATTTGATTCTTTTTTAAAGTGTGTAATTCCTCTTTTAGATATTGTAAGAATTTTCTCACCTCCTGAAGCTCCTCAGCTTCTTTCCCCTGCCTCTTTGACAGTTCATTGTCTCTCTTCTCTTTGATCTCTGTGAGGTTCACCACCGTGAAAATTCTAAATTCTTTATCAGACATTTCCATGAATTTCGTCATACTGTCTGAGGATGAAGAGGTCTTATTTTTCCTCGGAGAAGAGGTATTTTCTTGTTTTTCCATATTCCTTGTGACCTTGTTGTGATTTCTAGTCATCAGATGGATGGTGCGTTTCTTCTAATTCTTGAAGTTCAGTCTGAGTGTTCAGAGACGTATAGGAGAAGGTGATCTGCAATCTCTCTTCCGTTCTGTTCTCACTCTTTGTGCATCAGAATCATTGGGAATAGAGGAATATTCTGACCCTAACTGTATTCAGATATATAGATTCTGTTCACTTGGACCTGTCTAGATACTTAGTGAGCAGAGGTAGAAATAAGTCAGGAAGAAGTCATAGCAGAAAATCCTCATTTTAAGTCTCTGAAAGCACTAGTTCACAGCTGAAGTTCAGGATCCATGTCCAAACTAAAAAATATTGTTATGCTAGCTTCTATTATAAATTTGATATTGATATTAAAATTCTAATGCAAATTTCTGGAGGAAAAAACTAATATGAAAATGTTCTTATTCAGCATAGAGTTAATACTCTATGGATCGGAAAAACACTGCTATCATTTCTAATTTAGCAAAGCAACACTTTATACTAGCCATTAGAGTTATTGTTTAAGAAAAGTGTCCTAGCTGTCCCATGGCATGGTGGCTAAGGCAGCTAGATCTCACATGGCTGACCACATGATTCAAGTCCTGGTCCTGGAGGCTTGAGAAACACCCTAGGCACATGTCTGTGCCTGCCTAAAATCTCAAAAGGAAGGAAAAATGGAGGAGAAGGGATTGTAGTGTAACCATTCACCCTGGGGGAGGGGATGCGCTCACTTTCTCTCTCTTTGTCTCCGTCTAGTGAGCACACATGCCCTCTGGCAGAATGTCTACATTTATGCTTGTTACTGATTTCTCCGTGGACTTCTAACTTTTTCTTTTTTGCTATTATATCCAGTCCTTGTTTACATCAACTCCATAGTGAGTAAATGGCCTCTACGCTCAATGCTGCATTTTGTTCTAATAATCAATTACAAAGGCTTTTTAAATGTAAGAGCAAATTATTTATAAGCTACTGCAGTAAAGGGCAAGGCTGATCAAAGAAACATTAAGATACAGTATATACCCTTGAAGGTGGTCACTTCTGTGTGAGTTCATGAAATCCTGCCCTTGTGTGCCTCTACATGTAGTCCAGGTTTGTAATTCCTGGTTCTCAAACTTATACCTCAATTTAGTGAGAACCAGAATTTCTGGAAAGCAACAAGAGGCCTCTTGCTCACTTCTTGAACATTACATCTATAGTGCACAGGGAGCTGAGGACAGAGCTTAGAAACCTGTAATGTTCCCTTGGCCCACTCCTGAATAATGGGACAGGTCATTTCTCCATTTTTTTTGCAGTTCCTTTCCAGAAGCCCCAACTCATTTTTTTGTTTGTTTTTGTTTGTCTGTTTGTTTTGTTTTGTTTTTTAAATATAAACTGCTTTTAATTCTCAGCTTGTGGAGAATTCCAGTTAAACTACTGCCTTTTTGTTTCTTCAAATCTGTATTATTTACCTATTGTCACTGTAACAAATTACCTCAAATTTGGTGGCTTGAAATAGCAAAAAGTTAATTGCTTAGAGTTCTGGAAGACAGAAGTTAAAAATTGAGGTGTCAGCAAAATTGTGTTCACTCTGGGGAGAGTCTTTCCTTGCCTCTTCCAGCTTCTCGTGGCCACCAACACTTTGTGGGTGTGGCTGTTACTCCAAGCTCTGCCTCCGTTTTCACAGTGCCTTCTGCTTTATGTGTGCCTGTTGATCTCCCTCTGGCTCTCTCAACATTTATGATAGTACAAATGTAGTATCCCCATTTAAAAGATCCTTAATAGAATCACAACTGAAAAAAAACAAGCAAACAAAAAGAAAACCTTTTTCCAAATAAAGTTAACATTTAGGGATTCTTGGGATAGGAATGTGAACATACCATTCATAACCATGGTCAGTCTACCATACCAGTTTATGAGACATATTAATTGCGTTTTATGCATGGTTACCATGTTTCTGTCCTCCTTCCCATCCACAAATTTTCTTCTCTTTCCATAAAACCCTGAGGAAGAAGGTAAAAATTTCAACACTACATGTGTACACATGAGCAAAATATTTGTACAACAGAGCTGACTGAATTGAAATCCTTTCTCTGCTCAAAGAAAGATGTTCATGTCCATTCTAGTGAACAGTTACTTTTATTTAGTCTAGGTTGTTATCTACCTTTATGTAAGAAATGCTCATGTGATCTGAGGCTTGCCCAACCCACCAAATCAGGATCCCTCATCCCACCCACAGGTAAAATTATGGGTACAAAGGGAAAGTTGCGATGGAAATTGATTAGAGACTCCCTTTGTGAGCTTGAGAACTGAAGCTGAAAAAGAAGCTTTCCTCTCTGGTTAGCTGCTGAATAATGTGCATTTTAATTTTTAAAATACATTTATTTTTGTATTTTATTTATAATTGTGCTAGATATTTGAGCTTAGTGCAAAGCAGATTTAGCAGCCTGATTTAATGGAAGGAAAGTAGGATTTATAATCAGATAAAGTGACATCAAATCTTATGTCTGCTATTTATGGATCTGAGATTTTGATTAAGTTACATAAATCCTATTAATCTTACTCTTCTCAGCTGTAAAATGGGAAAAGTAATCATTACCTTACATGATAATCCAAGTGTTCTTGAAATGTTGACTAGGACTTTTTTGACCCATGGCAATCTAAATAGACTTGACTGAAACCCATCTCCAGTATGTGATGTCTCAAGACCTTCCAATCCATTCTTGTGATTTATGATGCCTTAAGTACTGTTATGTGTCTCTCTCAAAATGCATATGTTGAAGCCCTAACATCCAGTACTCATAATGTGACTGTATTTGGAGACAGGACCTTTAAAGTGGTACTTAATTTAAAGCAGGGTCATTAGGGAGATCCCTAAGACAATTTTTACTAGTGATATTGTAAGAAGAGGAGATTAGGACACTCAGAGAAGGAAGTACATACAGAAGAAAGATGATGTAGAGACCTAGGAAGAAGGCAGCTATTTCCAAGTGAAGGAGGGAGATCTCAGAAAAAACAAACCCTCTGACAACTTAATCTTGGATTTCTAGCCTCCAGGAGTATGAGAAAAGAAATGTCTAGTTTAAACCACTTAGTCTAGTGATTTGTTGTGGCAGTTCTAGCAAAATAATACACTCTTCAAGTCTTTTTTTGCCAGCCAGCCACTCCCTGAATCAGTGTGCTCCAATTTGATTAATCCCTAGAATTGAAATAGCAGCTCCTTCCTGCTTTTCCAGATGACATACAACAGCATTCAGCACTGAGTGTTGTGTTTATTTAATAAAAATGTGAAGGACTCTAAGGATGAATAGAGACTACGGTATTCTCCCTTTACTCATGGCTTCACTCTTCACAGGTTCATGCAACTCATTTTACTTAATAGTGTTCCCAAAACACAAGAATAGTGATGCTGGCAATTCCAATCTGCCAAAGAGAAATGATAAAGTGCTTTCTTTAAGAGAAAAGGTGATTCACACTAATTAGTGTGTCTTTTGCCATACAGAAACTTTGTAGTCTGATGTAATCCCACTTGTCTATTTTGGGGATTATTGATGGTACTTTGGAGGTCTTACTTAAGAAGTAAAAAATCCCTACTCCAGTGTATCCCAGAGTTTCCCCGGTGTTTTCCAGGAGCAGTTTTATAGTTTTGAGGTCTTAGATTTAGATCTTTGATCCACCTTGACTTGATTTTTGTCAAAGGTGAGAGGCAGGGGTTCAGATTCATCTTTCTGCAGGTGGAAATCCAGTTTTTCCAGCTCCGTTTGCTGAAGAGGTTTTCCTTTTCCCACTGGATTGACTGGTAGCCCTTGTCAAAAATCAGTTGACCGTATGTTTGGGAATTTATTTCTGAGGACTTTATTCTGTTCCATTGGTCCACATGTGTCTGTTTCTGTGCCAGTACCATACTGTTTTGATTAACACAGCTTTGTAGAATATTTTTGGGTCACGGAGTGAGATGCCACCCACTCCACTCTTCTGCAGAATTACTTTGACAATATGGGGTCTTTTATGACTCCAGACAAACTTTATCATTGTCTTTTCTAGATCTGTGAAGAATGTGTCTGGTACTTTGATTGGCATTACACTAAATATGTAGATTAATTTGGGTAGAATTGTCATTTTGATTATATTAATTCTTCCAATCCAGGAACATGCAATATCCTTCCCCTTTTTTGTATCATATTCTATTTCTTTTTTTTAGCTTCTTATAGTTTTCCTTGTAGAGGTTTTTAACTTCTTTGGTTAGATTTATTTCTAAGTATCTTATACTTTTTGTGGCTATGGTAAATGGAATTTTTTTTTCAGTTCTATCTCAGTCTGTCTGTTGCTCATATATAGAAATGCTATTGATTTCTGTATGTTGATTTTGTATCATATAACTTTACTGAATTCATGTATTATTTCCAGATTTTTTTTTCATGGAAACCATTGGGTCTTCTATGTATACAATCATGTCATCAGTGAATAGAGAAAGTTTCACCTCTTCTTTTCCTATTTGAATGCCTTTTATTTTTTTTTCCTCTTTTCTGATTGCATTGTCGAGAACTTCCAGTACTATATTGAAAAGGAGTGGAGAACATGGGCATCCTTGTCTTGTACTCACTTTTAGTGGAAAAGCTTTCAGCTTTTTTCCATTGAGGATGATGTTCGCTGTGGGTTTTTCCTAGATAGCTTTTATTGTGTTAAGAAATGACCCTTCTATGCCGATTTTGCTGAGAGTCTTGATCATGAAAGGATGGTGTATCTTATCAAATGCTTTTTCTGCATCAATTGATATGACCATATGTTTTTTATCTTTCTTCCTGTTAATATGGTGTATTACATTTATGGTTTTGCGTATGTTGAACCAATCTTGAATTTCCGGAATGAAGCCTACCTGATCATGTATAATCTTTGTTATAATTTGTTGGATATGATTTGCTAGTATCTTGTTGAGAATCTTTGCGTCTATATTCATCAGGGATATTAGTCTATAGTTTTCCTTCCTTGTCCTATCCTTATCTGTTTTAAGGATAAGGGTGATAGAGGCTTCATAGAATGAATTAGGGAGAGATTCA
>NW_006159736.1:483719-485551 GCF_000334495.1 Tupaia belangeri chinensis
ATCCCTTCTCCTCCATTCTCCTCTCGGGATCTTGGGCACGCACGCACACGCGCCCAGCGTGAGTTTTAAGCCACCAGGTCTGGGACATGAACCGCGGTCCACTACGTGGGAGTCCAGCAACATAGCCATTACACTAACTGCTGGTTCCCATTGCAAGGTTATTTATTACTGATTCAATCTCCTGTATTGTTACAGGTCTATTCAGACTTTCTATATACTCCTGGCTCATTCTTGGTAGATTATATGTGTCCAGGAATTTGTCCATCTCATCCAGATTGTCCTGTTTCTTTGACATATAGATGTCTTTTCTTGTTTGTTGGCATATACTTGTTCATAAAATCCTCTAATGATGTTTTGTATTTCATTTTTTGTTTGTTATTATATTGCCTGTTTCATTGCAGATTTGATTCACCTGTTTCCTTTCTCTCTACTTCTTAATAAGTTTCATGAGTGGCATATGGATATTCTTTATCTTTTCAAAGAACCAGCTTTTACTTTCATTTATTTTATGTATAGTTCATTTATTTTCTATTTCACTTATTTCTGCTCATATCTTTATTATTTCCTTTCTCTTGAATATTTTTGGATTTTTTTGCTGTTGTTTTTCCAATTCTCTAAGGCATGATGTTAGGTGATCCATTTGCCTTCTTCCCATCTTCCTCTTATGTGCACTAATTGCTATAAACTTCCCTCTTATGACTGTTTTAGCAGTGTCCCAAAGACTATCAAAACTCCTGTCCTCATTGTCATTGGCTTCCATGTATCTTTTGGTTTCAGTCGTTATTTCTGTCCCAAAGATTATGGAAACTCATGTCCTCATTGTCATTGACTTCCATGAATCTTTTGATTTTAGTCTTTATTTCTTCAATAGCTGTGGAGTCATTCAGGAGTAGGTTATTTAGTTTCCTTGTATTTGAGTATTTTTGAGTATTTCCCTTGAAATTAAACTCAAGTTTATTCCATCATGATTGGAGAAGATGCTGCATATAGTTTCTATGCCTTTGAATCTGTAGAGGCTTGTTTTGTGCCATATGATGTCAATCTTCAAGAAGGTTCCACGTGGTGATGAGAAAAAAGTGTATCTCATGGTTTTTGGATGGAAAGTTCTATAGATGTCTATTAAGCCCATTTTATTTATGGTATCATTTAGATCCTTTATCTCTTTACCTATTTTTTGTCTAGACTACCTGTCCAGAGAGGATAGTATAATTAGTGTGAATCGACATCCCTCAGAATGGGAAAATATTTTTGTAAACTATGCATCAGATAAGGGACTGATAACCAAAATTCACAAGGAACTCAAGCAGTTGTTCTGATCAATCCTATTAAAAGAAGGGAGAATGAGTTGAAAAAAAAAAAACACTCTAAAGATGACATATGAATAGCTAAAAGGCATATGAAAAAATACTCAACATCCCTCATTGTACGGGAAATGCAGATCAAAAGAACAGTGAGATACCACCTAACCCCAGTCAGAATGACAAAGATTAAAAAAAAAGAAAAAAATGATAAGTGCTGGCGGGGGTGTGATGAAAGAGGAATGCTTTTACACTGCTGGTGGCAATTTTAATTGGTCCAGCCACTGTGGAGAACAATTTGGATATTCCTCAGAAATCTACAAATAGAACTATCATATGATCCTGCAATCCCACTCCTTGGTATTTTCCCAAAGGGCAGAAGAATACTTAATCGGAAAAGTGCTCACACATCAATGTTTATTGCAGCACTATTTACAATTGCTAAGTCATGGAACCAACCCAAATGCCCATGAACAGATGAATGGATAGAAAAACTGTGGCACATATACTCTATGGAATACTATTCAGCCCTAA
>NW_006159736.1:485758-488647 GCF_000334495.1 Tupaia belangeri chinensis
CCTGGCTTTTGACAGGAAGTGGATGAATATGGAAGATTTACTGCTGAGTGAAGCAAACCAGGCTATGACGGAGAGACATTGTAGGTCCCCACTTAGTATATACTGAGTGTCCGCACTCTATGACTGAAACTGATTAACTAAAGGATATAGAAACACAGTACATAGATGTAAGTACCAGATACAGTGTGTGTGAAAGAGTAGGGTCTGAGGAAGGACATTTAGAAGAAAAATAGGGAGGCAAAGCATTAATGGAATAAAGAAATGTAATATTATCTGTTAAAGATATTTTATAGTTTTATCAACTGGATTAGGGAGAAATGTTCACCTGTTGAAATATTCATATTGTAAGCTAAATAATGGGATTGAATGTATAAAAGAAAATTAAATTGAAACATGTGAAAAAATAAACAAATAAAATTTAAACAGTAATAATAAATAAAATTAAATAAATATTTTCTTAAAAACTTTATAAAAAAGAAAAGGTGAAAGTTCTCAGCTTAAGAAAAGAAAAAATAATGCATGCTGAGGTTGCTAAGATCTACAATGAACATGACTTTTCTATCTGTGAAATTGTGAAGAAGAAAAAAAAATTATGTTAGCTTTTAAACTATAAAGATTATGGGCTATAATGTGTAATAAGTACTCAGTTAAGATAGTAAAGGCATTACGTTTGTGGGTGGAAGACATAAATGGAAGTGTGTTCTGGTGAACAGCAATTAGGTTTGGTACTATCCGTGGTTTTGGATATCTACAAGGGAACTTGGAGTATATCCTCCACAGATGGGGTTGAGGGGAGGCTGTGGTAGCTGTGGTATAACACTTTATACATAGGCTACTTAAGATTAGAAACATAGGACTGGATTAGCAGATGGCATAATGGTTACGTCACTGAATTCCTAAGTAGTTGACTGCAGTTCGAGTTTAAAAGTCACTCTGGGCACGTATGCATCCATGCCTAAAATCTTGAGAGGAAAATGGAGGAGGAAGGATTGCAGGGTGGGGATTCCCACAGGGCAGTGGGATTGTCTCTCTCTGTCTCTCTGGCAAGCACATGTGTCCTATAGCAAATCTTTCTCTCTCTCATTAAAAAAAAAAAAGGAATTTAATCTTGAAAGCAACTGTAACATTTGCAAATTTGACTATCTCTGTGATGATTTATTGCTTTTTGGTTTTGTCCTTGTGTTTCTTTTGATCATAAATGAGAAGTGAGGCAGTTATTCCCTGGTAAACAAGCAAAACGTGAAAGAAGGAAATGAAGAAAGGCTAAAAGAAGATTCAGAGGTATAAAATCAGAAGGTGGATTTGTCTGGGAACCTTTGGTTGCTTGCCAGAGTAGTGAGTTAGAGGTCGTGTGTAGAGCCACTGTGGATGAACAGGTTGAATGGGCGTAACTGACAATACCTGTATGTAAGAGACAAGATTCAATATACAAGAAAAATTCAGACCAATTTGAGAAAGACCAGGCTTACCATCCATTGCATGGCTAGAAGAGATGCTAGAAGGCAAAAAGAGCCTAAGCCCTATGGGGCAACCTGGCTTCTTTCCCTAGACATTTTCTGAATTTAATCTTTCTACAAGCCTCATCACCATTATTCATCACCATTTCAATTGCCATTTGTCACTGAAATTAAAGTAGGCCTGCATTCATTTGCTATAATTTAACATATTATAAACTCTTTAAAAAATAACCCTTTATTTCTACTGATGCTTTTCTTAAGCCCTATTTTCTCCTTCTTATATTTAAGATACACCTTTTGGCGAGAATGATGTTTCATTGTTGCTGCCTTTAAAAAAAGTGGATACTATCACACATAAAATGTTTCTGATATCTTTTATCTTTTCTACACTGTGTGTGTGTGTGTGATACATACACACACACACACACACACACACACACACACACACGATGTTTTTTAAAACACAGTCTCACTATATCATGATCCTTCTGCCTCAGTCTCCCAAGTGGTTGAGAAAACAGGTGTGTGCCTTTGTATCCAGCTTGTAGATTCTTAAAAGTAACTCCTTATTATCAGTTTTGTGGGTGCTGAAAGCTGTGAGCCTAAAACCCAGAGGCCATTCTACTAGTTTACAAAGAAGCAATAAGGAATATAGCCGAACTGACAACATGAGTCTGCTTTAAAATAGCACTTTAAGTCATCAAAGATTTGGACATAAGAATCTATTTTTTTTTCCTCTTTTATTGACTTTTGAAAATGGTTATAAAAAGGTTAAGTGCAGAGTCAAGAAGTGTTTTTCATTTTCCCTCAGCTCACTACTCTTTCTTGTCATTTGAAAGTCTGCATATCGAAATTTTCTCAGAACCATCAAAGATTGTTATGTCATTAATGTGTTCTTCATTTTATTTTTGAATCCTCCCAAAGAAATAGGCCACAGAGAAAATGTCATCCACGCTTCTAGTCCATCTGATTCATTGAAAAGCCAAATCACTCAAGCAAGCTCACAAAAGAGAAAATCAAGAGAAAATAATTTCTACCATGATACCAAAAAGATGTAGGGAGTAATGATGACAATCCAATCTTTTGCTATCAAAATGATATGTTTTTGTAAAATCTGTGTCCTTTGTTTTGTTTTTCTTTCCTCCCTTTATAGTTAAGTTGAACAGATGAAGAAAACAGACATAGAAAATTTTTTTGATCAGCTGAATATTTCCATATGTTTCTTCATTGCTGTTTCCATGTTTAAAATGGTAGCAATAGCGGGGAACCAGCAGTTAGCGTAATGGCTATGTCGCTGGACTCCCACGTAGACGACAGCGATTCGTGTCCCGGACCCAGTGGCTTAAAACTCACGCCGGGTGCTTTCTGTCTCTCTGTCTCTCTCTGTCTGTCTGGCGAGCGCACGTGCCCTATAGCGAAAATCTCTCCCCCC
>NW_006159736.1:488663-493096 GCF_000334495.1 Tupaia belangeri chinensis
AAAAAAAAAAAAAATGGTAGCAATAGCCACTTAAATGTAAAATCTAGCTACTTAAATGTAAAATTAAGTTCATGGAAGTTAAATAAGATTAAAAATTCAGTTCCTTCCCTTGGTCCTAATGGCCATATTCACATGTTCATTAGCCATCTTAGACTAGGACTGACCATATTGGACAGCACAGGCCATTCTCGTCATCATAGAAAGAGCTACTAGATAGCATTGTACTAGCACACATGGAGTCTCCAAGTAGAAAATATAGCAACACTTTTAACATTAGAAGCCAACACAATGTTAAGTTTGGAAAGAAAGGAATTGTAACACAGAAAATTGTTAGTAGAGTAATATCCAAATTGGATAGTCCTTGGATAGAGATTTGGGTCTGTATATTACATACTGGAACTTTTACCAAAAATGGCTTACATCTAATAGTCACAATAAAGTGAGGAACAAAAAACTAAAAATAAATTAAAATGAAGGAAAAAAACATGTAGTAAGTGTTTAATAAAGCAGAATGTTATATACCAATGTATCTGAAACATTTTTAGATGGAATCATTCAAAGGTACCTCTTGTAAAACTTAAATTAGTGCTGGTCAGGATGCAGAAATGATAGAGGACTTCTGCCTGCACATACTATCTGCCTCCAGGACCTCTGGTATCCAGAGAAGCCCTTATTACCAACCCCAAGAAGATTCTGAGCTTTCTCAAGGAAAAAAGAAATACTCTGATCAGCTTAAGAGAGTAGTTTAAAAGGTAGAATATTTAAAATAAGAGCTAAGCTTAATTTAGCAGTGACACCCTTCACTATTCAAACAATGTCAGGTACTTTATTATTAATAACTTAGTTAACTTGAACATTTGCATTTTATTCATGAATCAGCATTGCTGAAATAGACAACAACATTCTGGGAAACTAAAGTTGATAATGCTATCGTAATTAAGAACAGGATTAAGGTTTAAAAGACAACTCATGCACTGTCTGCCATATGTTTGGTACTCGTTAAGTACCAAGAGGTTAAAGATGAAGACAAGGACATTGTCATAGCTTAATATATTTCTAATCACATGAACTCCCCCCTCCCAATTAGAAATGCCTTCCAAGATAATAAAGGACATTTTGTTATATTTGATACCATGCAACAGAAAAATTATCACCATAAAAATGAAAATTACTTAGCTGATTCATATATTAGCTACTTCATTTTGATATGTGTTTGCCATGCATAATTTATTAGAAAGTGATAGTTGTATGAAAAATACATACAAATAGCTTTATTTCTTATTGCAAGTGATAGATTCTTAAATTGTTTTCTTATTGAAAAAATGTTTCTAGAGGAGAACTCAAATATTCGAGAGGGTAAAGTCGAAAAATATGAAATAGCTATGTCATGTCATTGTGCTCTTGTTTTATAAGTTATAAACTCTCGTTTCCAGCATGCAACACTATGAAAGGAATCATTATGGGATGTTGACTTTGTTATGCTTTTTTTGTTATTTTTTTCTCATGTTCACCCTCTGCCATACACAGGTAGAATCAAATCGTTTGAATCAGATCAGTTCCAGTAATGTCAACAACATTTTATAGCTTTGGTTTTGTATACCTTAAAATAGCAATATGAAAGACACAGCAACAATTTCAAGTCACTACATAGATAGGAGGTAAAAATACCTTTTAAAGACAAAACAAAAATACCTTTCCTTGGGACCAGCAGTTGGCGTAATGGCTATGTCACTGTACTCCCAGGTAGTCAACCGCGGTTCAAATCCTGACCCAGTGACTTATACTCATGCCGGGTGTGTGTGCGTGCATGCCCAAGATCCCAAGAGGAGAATGGAGAAGGGATTGCAGTGTGGCCATCCCCTGGGGGTTGGGTGATTACTCATTTTCTGTCTCTCTGTCTCTCTCTGTCTTTCTGGCGAGCACATGTGCCCTATAGCAAAACCCCCCCCCAACCAAAAAAAAAAAAAACCTCTCCTCTTGTGTGGCTGGTTCATTAGATTCTAATGATTATAAATATGCCAAGATATGACAACACCCTTGCACTCATCTTTAATTTTTGGTGCTTGTAAGTGGAAAGCATAAGTTGTTGTGTGAAACGTGATCCATGGCAACATTACCAATTTTATCTGTCATTTTCCCATTGAGTGAGAAGGAAGGCCTTGGAGACTTACACCGCTATCTTTAAAGCATTTGCTTTGGGCTCTATTCTGAAGCAGTAATGATGCCTAAGATGTAAAGTTCATAAAGCTAAAATGCCCCGGGAGATCTATTTTAATTATATTCTGGAAACATTCTATAAATAGTCAGGCTTTCTTCTGCCTCCACTAAGTACCACCTTTTATTATTTTTATTAATCTTAAGTTTACGATGTACTTTTGTTTATTATATAGCTTTATTTTTCATGGAAAATTAATACAGATGTTCATGGTACAGTAAAACCTACCTGGAAACCTAAATCATGTTATGTAGTGTTGATTACCAAAAATAGTTATATAAACTTTGAAACTTGTAAAAGCCTTTGAAACTAATTTTTAGTTATCTTTTACTATAAAAAGAAGCAGATTTGAAACTTTTATGGTAGAAAATGTTAATGTTCTGCAGAAATTGGAGAGCCTCACTAAAATATAGAGCTAGTTTTAGGGTGGTATATCACAGTTTACAATACTAATCTCTGTTAACACTGTTCCTACCTGGCACTCTCCTTGAATAAAGCATTATAGATATCTCAGAGGAAAAGTAATACAGAATAAAAACAAAAAAGCACATTAAATTTTTCAGAAAAGCTCAAATTAAAAGCACATATTATCATCTGTTGACCTAACTTTCAGATATTAAATATACAAGGGAATGATATAATGATCTGCCATTCCTTCTTCAATATTGTAAATCACTTTTTTGGAGAGGTTTTGTTGTTGTTGTTGCTATAGGGTGTGTGCTCTTGCCAGACAGAGAGAAACAGAAAGCGAGAAATCACACCCCAGAAGAGATGGCCATGCCGCAATCCCTTCTCCATTCTCCTCTTGGGATCTTGGGCACGCATGCACACGCGCCCAGAGTGAGCTTTAAGCCACCAGGTCCGGGACGCAAACCGCAGTCCACTACATGGGAGTCCAGCGACATAGCCATTACGCTAACTGCTGGTCCCAATATTGTAAATCACTTTTGAAGGACTCCTAGATTTCATGTGTTTACTCAGCACTCGTTGGGAGACACTCTACCATGGACGGTAAGTGTTCCTGTCATTTCCAGCTGGGTATGCTATGATCTCAAGGCCTTGGTAGCTCTTCACCTGTGTTATTTCTCAGGACTGTGCTTGCCGCTGGCAATGCCAAGGAATGGGTTAACATCTCCACCAAACAAAGATCAGGCTCACTTCCACCTACTTTAAAGATGACCTGAGCTCATTGTTTAATGTAACCCACAGAATGTACAGGCATCCAAATCAGCCCTACCTGCACTACCTCGGTGGGATGTAGGGCACATGGAGAGCCAACACAAACCAGTATGAAGTTCTGTTACTTTGTTATAATAAAGACCCTGTGTCTGACCCAGGAGTCGCCTTTCTGCCAGCACCCATGAGTACTACTAGGCTAGCTTTTAACTTACAAGTGTGTTAAAATCTCAGGCCCTGGAGAGTTCTTGAAATTTCGTATTCTCACAAAACTATATGTCTATTTAAAATAAAATGCTGCTTTTAAAAAATACAACCCAAAATTTTTAACCCATTTTTTCCCTTTCCCTCAGTACATTTTTTAACATCTAAAACCTCAAACTTTGCTTTTGTTATTGTTATAAACTTACATACTCAAATTATTTAAAAATAATCATGAGAATTATATTTTGGCATTTATTAAGCCTTAAGTAAAGCAAATAGCGATTAAGCACTAGACAGTGCCAAATAACTGATTCTGAATTTGAGCCAGGATATTTATAGGCTATGGTGTCATGAAATTATTTTTTCCCTAATCTGCTAAATGGATATAAAGATACAAAACATATCCTGTAGGATTGATGTAGGTTTTTGATGAAATACTGTGTGTATAACACTTCATATATTGCACTTAATGGTCTTCCACTATATTATTATTATATACGAATCTGAACGTTATTTACTCAAATGGATATTATGAATTTCATCCTTAAATATGCATAACTTCCATGTGTCCCTCTTGAGGTTTGTTATTTGATTTTCCTGTGTTTATTTAAAAGTCAGAATTTAGCCTCCCCAGAGATTAATTTGATACTGTAGAACACCAGGTTGCATATGCATGATTGTCAGAGATAGTTTTATAGCTCCTTGGGAGCCTTCAATTTCCAAAGAAGCTAGATTTCCAAAATCTGCAATTTCTAGCCTTCTTGAACGTATATGTGTGTGTGTGTATGAGTGTGTATATGTATATATGTGTGTGTCTAGGTGTGTATAATATATATGT
>NW_006159736.1:493127-498773 GCF_000334495.1 Tupaia belangeri chinensis
GTAGGGAAAACTTTTAGTAGCTAGAATCTGCTTAGGAGAAAAAGTATCCCCTTATTAGTGACTTAATTCATTCATTTCCATAGAAAATCCTGAAAATTTAAGTATTGCCTTATTGCAAATCCCTGTTAGGTCTAGTGAGTTCCTACTGAAGATTTGAATGCTTTTGCTTTCAGATTATTTTGAACACATAGTGACTTCCCATAGGTAGTGAGCTGACCTTCTGCATCAATAACAAAAGCCATGGCATGGGGTGGGTGTTGTAGGGGGTGGGGGGCACATTGTTATACCATTCCAAACCAGCCAACAGTCCCTAATAGATAACCAGCCTGTCAGTTGAGAAAAGAGATGGAAGACTATTAAAATTTTTTTGTTTTATAAGACATTCATATATACAGTATCAAAGATAGAATGTGAGAAATATTAAAGAAAATGAAAAAGTATAAATAATCCTACATCAAGATATATGACATAAGCATTGACAATGTCCAAGCTAAGGAAATATTGACTATTAAACTATTGGCATTATGTGTTTATTTTTTTGCTATAATAATTTTCCATGCTATTTCCTTATATCTAAATTATTGTTACTACCATGAAGTGTGTCCATAGTAAAGGTGGTCACTTGTGAATGTTCTTTGCATTTTATGGTTTAAATAGTGAAGTTAAGAAAAGAACATGTTTATAAGCATTAACCACACTTCATATAGAAAGTTAAATGTCAAGTTCCTATCTGACCTGCTAATTGCATTCAATAATATTAAAGGGCAGCATTTGTAAATTGCTTCTGTGTGCCTAGCATTTTAGTGTTTGGTGACAATTTATAATCTTGACCCTCACAATGAAATTACATAATTCTAAATATTTTATGATTCTTGATTATTATTTTTTGCTTGATTTTATTTTCTTTTTCTCTTAATTGTATTAGAGAATTCCAGATTATTTCCTCTTATTTAAGTGTTTTCTCTTAATACCCACTGACCTTTTACAGAAAGTTAAACTCAAAATGAGAATAATGACCAAATGCTAAATCTGTCACCAAAGCTTGTTAAATTTCAGTCTTTGAAGTAAATGTGGGGATATAACAGAGTCAGGATGACATTTCATATCATTTTAGTTTCCAAATGATTTTCTTTTAAAAGTCACAATAATTTAATAATATCACAAGATACTTTTGCTTCTTTTAGCTGACAAAAATATGTTAAAGCTATAGTTTCTTATATGAGTATTAAGTGGAACTATGGGGAAATTGCCAATATTGATCATTTTTGACCTACAAAAATGGCAATTTCCTATGGTCCAACTTAACTTTTTAAAATAGGTAAATTGCAAATAGTACAATATAAAAGATAGCCATACTCTTAATGACATATATAAGATGTTTTTAAACATTTATTATCCAAAATATGTGAGTGACGTTTCTAAGGTATTGTATATGATGCTTTCCTTTTCTGAATTGCAGGGTCTCTTCAAAAACATTTTCTTTAACAAATAAGTGCTGATTAGAAATTATCTATATCTAGCGGGAATTATAAACACATGTATATGTACTCTATTTTATCCATATTTTCAAATTTTTTTTGGTTTTTTTTTTTGGTCTATGGGATGGTAATGTATACAAGATTGTAATTAGCAATTTTCACAAATCTATGTTAAGAAAAGAGATACAAGATTGTAATTAGCAATTTTCACAAATCGATGTTAAGAAAAGAGCATTTTCATTTTATGAGATCCTTCAAAAATAATATTCTTTGGATAAATTTAAGACTTCTTTTTTTTAATAAAATGAGAATTACAGCAAATGCTTGTACTTAATCCCTATCTGCTATTTTTAGCCTAACTGCTGACTATTTCTTGGGCATTTTGTGCTTTAGTTAGGCCTATCTACTACAAATTTACAAAGTACAGTGTTTTCTTTCATGATACTATGAATTTGCCTTTGTGTATCTGGAAATTAAATGCTTTCGTTTTGCGTGCTTATCCACCTAGAAAATAAGTATTTTTCCTAAAATACCTATCTCAATGAACAAGATCTTCTCCAAGAAATTTCCCTTGAAATCCAGTTTAGGCATTCCTCCATTGTTCTCCCATATCCCCTATTACAGACTCTGTTGGGACACTCTCCACTAATATTTTAATTGTTCGTACATCCGTTGATCTTGTCTATGAGGCCAAGAGCAGTGGTATGCTAACGCGGACTCGCACTGCCTCATAAGTTCCCTTGTAAGATTTTCAGGATTTTGTGAATTGGAAGAAAGTCATAATTACAAATTCTATAAAGTTAAAATTAAGTGAATTATGTTAAAGATAAAAATAGTAAACCTTTATAAAATTATCATCATTTTATTACAATTTATGCTCTTTAGGGTATTTGCATCTATTATACCTCTCCAGTACAAATTACAGGCCACGGCCCATGATTATTTCTCTTCCCAAATCTGTTGTCATGGCATCATGTTGGTAGCTGAATATCAGCTGTGAAGAGTATTTATACCACAGATGTTGGTAAATGCTAATAGCCAGAACTTGGCTTTTCCCATTATTCATGATCTAGACTTAAGAAAGCAATGGAAAAAAATGTTAACATTGCATTTTAACTTAAAATTGTGTTATGTCAGGCTAACCCTGTTGCCTAACAAACAGTTAAGGAGCTGGATGCCCCCTAGTCATCTGAAGCTTGAATCCTTGCCCAGGAAGCTTGAAGAACACACTGAGCACGCATGCATGTGTGCTCAAAATCTGGACAGGATGAAAGTGGAGAATAAAGGATTGTAATATTACCACCCCTGCTGGGGGAGCGAGTGTGCTTTCAGACTCCCAACTCCCAGTGTCTCTGTCTGTTGCTGGCAAGCATACTAACCTGCTGGCAATTAAAAAATGTTTTATGTCTATATCATTTGCTTTGTAAATGAAACACAAAATAAAGAAAATAAGTTTCTAGTAAAACCATAATCCAAATCAGAACAAAGTTACTCATGTTACTATCAAATTAGTGAAGTTTGGATATATATTTTTAGATTTCATTTTACATGTCAACAAAAATGAAAATGTCGAATGATATTCGTATCAAAACCATACATGTTCTTCAATAACACTGGCATATTATTTGATGAACTGGATAACAATCAAATATTTATCTTTGCTGTGATTTATTGGATTATTTTGGCAGCAGAATTATAAAAACTTAGAGCATGCTTTTCAAGAAATAAGCAGCACTGAAGCTATATGTATATAGATTTATGATAACTTTTATATTTTATTGTAAGTTGCATTCTTTATGTCAGTAAAACTTATAATAAATTTATATGTATAAAAACACACATTCGCCTACACATTTTTTGGAAAGGTAGCTATTAAGTGTTTTCCAGAATAACACTGCAGAGAACTTCTCAAAGACAGGATATATGCCTTATTCTTCCTTTATGTGTAAAGTCTGGTAATTTTAAGATAATTCAGTGGTTAATATAAAGTCTAATGAATTACTATTATTTTAAGTTTTGTGTAGACCCAATGTTATTTATATTTGACAACCCAAAGTTGGTGTATAAATAATATTCACAAAGTAGTGTTTAAGTCAAAGTTGCCTCCTTAAATTGAAAAATTAGTAAGCATATTAATAAAAAGAAAAAGGTTTTCCAAAGATTAGACAAGGACTGCATTTGTTATGGGTTTATAGTAATGTGTATCTGTCCTTCACCAAATACTTTGATATACAACATAATCTATAACTCACAGGAAACTACAATGGAATGATCTCTTTCGTTATTGCTCAGGTCTTTATTTTAGGCCTGTTTCACACTGTACCTTATATAAGTGGTGGAGGACTTGGTGTTGATCCAAAAAATAGCCAAAGTAGTGTCTCGCAAGGATCCTATATGGACCTGCTTTTTTTGGCTTAAAGAATACAAGAATAAAGAATTTATAACTTTATAAATATTTTTAAATCATGGACAGAAGCGATATTCTTCCTGACCACATTACAGAAAGAAATGAATCATACCTCCTTGGTTATTTATTTATATATATATTTTTTGTAGGATATGCTAAATCATCTGTCTATATCCACAAGAAAATACAATGAGACTCTTAATTGATTAAGGAGGTTTTTCTTTAACTGGGATATCAGGTGTACTCTTTAGACTTTATGAAATTCTATTTTAAAACCCTGAAAACTGAAGTAGCATGTAAAATAGTCTTAATTTCTTTATAGAAATGTACTAATAGATTAGGACATTACTAAAATTAAAATTACTAAAATTAAAATAAGATAGTAATTTCTCCAAAGGAAACAGCATAAACAATGAACAAAAAATTATATATAAATGTATGTATGTGTATGTATATGTGTGTGTATATGTGTGTGTGTGTATATATATATATATATATATATATTCTATTTTAGAGTTTTTGATCATTTATCTTTTGAACTTTTGATGTCTTGGTTGAATCCTGATATTCAACTTGAATCAACTTGACTGGCTTTTTAGAGATCATGCCTGTTTATCTTGGAACATCAGCCAGCACAATCAGTATTTTTACTTGTCTTAAGAAAGCTATATAAACATGGTTTCCTAGAACTTTGTTGACCTTAACTGAAACTATACTGTGTAAAACATTCCAGCTCTCTTCAGTAATTAAGGCTTTTCTTTCCTCTTTTTTTTTGAGCTTGAGAGATATTTGCTATAGGGCACATGAGCTCACCAGAGAGACAGAGAGGTAGAAAGCGAGAAATCACTCCCCAAAGGGGAAAGCCATGCTGCAATCCCTTTTCCTCCATTCACCTCTCAGGATTTTAGGCATGCACACACACACACCTGGCATGAGTTTTAAACAGCAGGGTCCAGGAAGCGGTCTACTATGTGGTAGTCCATTGACATAACCATTACACAGCCTGCTGAATTAAGCCTTTTCAAGATTCTTTTTTTTTTTTTTTTTGGAGAGGTTTTTTTGCTATAGGGCGTGTGCGCTTGCCAGACAGACAGAGAGAGACATAGAAACAGAAAGCGAGAAATCACCCCCCATGGGGCATGGTCACGCCGCAATCCCTTCTCCTCCATTCTCCTCTCGGGATCTTGGGTATGCACACACACATGCCCAGCATGAGTTTTAAGCCACTGGGTCCGGGACACGAACCGCGGTCGACTACGTGGGAGTCCAGCGACATAGCCATTATGCTAACTGCTGGTTCCCTCAAGATTCTTCATGAAGTCCCCCAAGCTCTGCTAATCCTGTGATTTCAATAGTGCATAAGGGCCCTTTTCAAATGTATCTGAAGGATCTCTACTTAGCTACCCTTACCCTTATCTGCTTCTCAGCGTGTTTTCTTTTGCTTCAGGCTTGACTGCCAGTAATTCATGGCTAAGCCTAGAAAAGCAAGAGGTCATTGATCCTTCTTAAAACAGCTACAAAACTCGTCCTGGATTCAGTGGCTTAAAACTCACACCGGGCGCATGTGCATGCGTGCCCAAGATCCCGAGAGGAGAATGGAGGAGAAGGGATTGCAGCGTAACCATCCCCCCTGGGGGGGTGATTTCTCGCTTTCTGTCTCTTTGTCTCTCTCTCTCTCTGTCTTGCGAGCACACACACCCTATAGCGAAAACCTCTCAAAAAAAAAAAAAAACAGCTACAAAACCCCAGCACCAGCAGGTC
>NW_006159736.1:499016-499686 GCF_000334495.1 Tupaia belangeri chinensis
AAAAAAAAAAAAAACAGCTACAGAACTCTAGCATAGCTGCTATTTATTTATTTATTTATTTATTTATTTTTGTAGTACAGAATTTCTTTGCAATAACTTTTCCATATAATTTTCCTTATTCCGTTCTATTTATTGCTTGATCTCTAGCTCTTGGAGCAGTGTTTAACATGTACTAGGCACTCAATTAATGTTTATGGAGAAGATTAAGAAACCTAAGCTGAATCAGAATCTCAGCCCCAATTCCAGATTATCAAGAAAGGAAGTGATCCTAACTCTGGATAAAACATTTCATAATAGATTATAATTATCTGTCTTCCCCCCTATTTTATAAATTTCATTCTGTTGCCTGCCTTCAAGAGTTCCATTCTGTCTCTAGAGTGTTCCTAAAGTTCTTCTTCTTTAAAACCTACTTCTTTCAGCATAATAATAAGTACTGGCTCTGTGCCAGGCACAGAGTGTGATTTACTGGTAAAATGTGGTTAAATTCCCATAATAAATTGATGAGGTAGTTGGGATTCCATTTCTATTTTATAAATGAGGAAGCAGAGGTCCCAGAAAGATGAAAAAGTTTCACCTCTGGGAATCTTATTAGGATTCAGGATACAAATGTAGAATAGAGTAGCTAGAATAATGCCAGCATCTATGCCTGTCTTGGTTACGTCATCCTCTT
>NW_006159736.1:499717-505043 GCF_000334495.1 Tupaia belangeri chinensis
CCTGCCCTATGTTCCAGAACACTCTTGCTTTCTTCCTCTTCCTTCAGAAATGCACTTACTCCCTCAGTATTATCATTAGGAAAACCATTTGATTTATGCAATGAGGATATTCTTATTAATAATTCATGGTTTTGTTTTCATTACTGAGGATTCAGGGTTGGTGTCCTAAACATTGTTATACTTTTTGTTTTGTGGCTATGGTCTAATGATCTTTTACTCTTTTATAGTACTATTTATTTAAAAAGAATTTATGTTATACATATATATTTGTAAATATTTATGTATACTGATATTTCCTATTAAAATTTTTAAAAACAGATCTAATATTAAAAAACAAAAATAAACATATCCATATTGATTTTGGGGATTAGACTATTTGCTTTATGAAATCGTGAGTTAACAGGAAAGATTTCTGTCTCTTCTACTGATTTTTCTTTGTTAAACTTTTAAAAAGTAAATGTAAATAAAAAAGTAAAATGCAATAATAGTCCTAGACCAAATATTAAAGCTATTCTTTATAAGTAGAGGCAATAGTACTATGTACTTATATTTTAAAGTATTTTTCTTTTAGTGGTAATTGATTTAAGTCACTCCATATCTACATTGGATGAGAATAATCTCCTTTATGCTGTATATGATCATTTCCTCCATGGAATACACTATCCTAAGCACTGCAGGCCTGAAAATTAGTGATTAACTAGTATCCAGTCCTTGCTTTTCTGGAGCTTAGATTATTAAAAAAGGGAAAGTGTAGAAAAATAAATATACTATATATTTAGACATTGTAGTTACCAGTGAGAACAAAACAGCAGGCTAGTGGATTTCACAAGACTAAGATCATCCACCAAATGGCAGGTAAGGGCAAGAGAAGTTTTCTGAAGACAATGTCAGGTAAAGCAAATGGAAATGAGGAAAATTTAGGGAATTCAGGGGACATGGGGCTCTGAAGACATGTACCTCCCCCACCCCCCAACTCTTTTAGCTGCTTGCTATGGGACTCAAACACAAGCGTAACAGAGCAGAACAAAGATAATTACCTAAGTAACATTTGTCTTCTTCTCATTGGAAGCTATGACTCCTGAGTGCTGAGTAGGAAATAAATGAGAGTTTAGTCATATTCTAAGCTTGTGGCTGTCTTAAAGGCTTGGAGGGGGGGATCACAGCATAATGAGACACTGTTGAGGGTACTTCTTTCTCTTTGTAACTGGATAGATAAGTAGCTGCAAAAAAAAATTAAATAGCTGCAAAAGATAAAAAAAAAAAAAAAAGCCTGGATCATCCCAAGCCTAATCGCTCAGGGAGATATATCCCATGTGACCAACTGGGTTCAATTCAGGACCCTGTGACTTGAAAAGTATGCTGAGCGTCTTGTGCATCCCCCAGATCCCACCAGGATGGAGAAATGGAGGAGGAGGGATTGCATCATGACCATGTTCAAAGTGTGTTGGGGGGCTTTTTCCTTTTCTCTCTTTCTCACTCTCTTTGGTGAGTAGAGATGCTGTCTGACAATTTAAATGAATAAATAAACACTTCCAAGATAATACAAATGAGACAAAATATCAACAAGTGAACCTAGATGAAGGATGATGTGTTTCCATTGTATTATTATTCCATTTAATTCTATATTTTATATTTATTAATTATATATTTTGCATAAAATTTATTTTATCCAAAGAATAAAAAAGCTTGGGTGGGAAAGGGAGGGAGTGTAAAGTTAATTGAGAGAGAGGAAATGAAAATAAAAATAATTTCTCCCAATATACCTTTTTATGAAAAATAAAACAGTGAGAGAGAAAGTGAGAAATTACCCGACGGGGAGGATGGTCACACCACAATCCTTTCTCCTCCATTCTCCTGGGATTTGGGGCTCACATGAACACAAACCCAGTGTGATTTTCACCAAGTCTAGGACTCGAACCATGTCAGTCATGTAGGAATGGAATCTGATAAAAGAAATTGATACAGTGGTGAAAAGATATTAAGAACACATTTCCCTCTGCCTCAAGCTTAGAAATCCATCAATCTAGACCAGAGAGCAATGACATGGTTCTTGGGGAGATACAACACAAAAGGAGGTGATGGATTATCCAATGTTTTTGAATATTTTTAAATAATATTTTCAGTTTACTATGACTTGGCATAACAAAAGACAAGTAATTCTAAATATATGGAAAACCAAGAAAGTAATTAATGAGCAGTTATCACTTTAGAAGAAACAGAAAGAAGTATGACAATAAAAATAGATTCGTATTAATTAATTTGGATAGTTAGCCAATTATTATTATTATTCTTAATATATAAAATCACTGCTTTTTTCAATTAAGATGAAACTTCATTAGGAAGATAAGTATAGGGAGAAATTTGATCAAGATTCTATACTGGAACTTAATTTTAACAACCTGCATATCCAATTAATAGAAAATTACTATAATTTATAAATCAAGCAGCATTAATGTAACCTATATTACTTAATACACAAAAATTAATTCTCAAATAATAGATGAAAAAACTGATTGAGAACTAGACATTATAAAAGAACAAGATAAGCAGCTACCCTTTGGGGACTTAAACCCTTTAGTACTACTTTAAAATAATCTTCAAATTATTCTTTTATAAATACTAAAATTAACTTTAGAATATTTCAGAATGTTTTATGTTTGTTGTTTTAGCATCCTTCATGAGCTAGAGATGCAGTCAGCACTCCTAAAAGTTTCTTGAGGCCCCAAAACACTCCCAGCCTCAGCCAATCCCAGTCATGGGTATGCCTAGAATACGCGAGGTTTCTGGACAAGAATTTAATTTAACCACGTGAGTTAGCCTTGCTGAGCATCATCTTTTACCACTGTGCCACTGTTCAGTCCCAGAAAATTTAGAAAATTTTGAATTCAACAGGAACCAAAATTAGAGTATTCAGAGGACAAATGGAGAAACTATCCCACAGTAGAGAGCGAAAATATAATGAAATAGAAATCATGAATTAAAAAAATAGAAGATATGGAAGTCAGACTGTGAAAATCTCATCTGTAAATATAAAGGGTAAACTAGATGGAAAAGAAAAAAAAAAAAACAGAAGTGAAGTTTTTAAAACTTCCTAGAGTTGTTTAAAGAAAATTGTAGTCTTCAGACCAAATGAGCTAGAAAATCTTAGTCAAGATTAATGGGGAAACATTTACATCTAGATATTTTCCATTTAAGTTTCTGAACAGGATCAGGAGAGATATTTATAAACTTCCAGAAATGATATTATGAACTGGGAAGGTGGGATGGAAGTGCATTTCAGGGGAGGAGAGGCACCAGCCAGGCTCCAGATGCAGAGAAGTTGAAGATTTTCCCGAAGTAGGGAGTAATGGAGATGGATGACTAGATTTTAAAGTCAATGGCCTCAAAGGGAAATAAAAGTAAATCACTCACAGAGTGATTGAAAATGAGGTGTATAGTTGCCACATTGCTTACTCATTCTGCAGTGACAAATCTGTTAACTTTGTTAGTGTAATTTAGTCGGGTAATCAAACTCACTACACAGCATTATTTCATTTAAGAGATTTTAAAACCTTAAAATGTGCAACAAAATAAAAGGTCTTTATTGTACTCCTTTCACCTTTTCTTTCATTTATTTTTCTTGCAATAATGACTTCTATATTTTTTTTAAACTAAAAGTGTCCTCAATTTAAGGATCTTATATTTTATAGGTTCTTTCTTAATTATGATTTTTAGAAGGAAAAACTCCCAGAAGTTTGGAACAAACATGTTAACACAACCACTAAGTTATCATACTTTTTTCTTATCTACACATCATATTTTCAATAGAAAACAATTATTTTGAATTTCTCTTTTGTTTTAGTTTTCATTTCTGCTATAGGGCACAAGCACAAGCCAGACAGAGACAGAGTGGGAGAGCGAGAAAACTTCCCTCAGGGATGATGGGCACAATCCCTTCTCCATTCTCTTCTCGGGATTTTGGGCACCTCCCTCCAAGCCACAGAGTCTGGAACTCAAACAAAACAGTTGGCTATGTGGGATCTAGCCACCTTACCCACCACGCTACCTAGCTGGCCCCTGAATTTCTTAAATTGTCTATGTTAGTATCAATCAAAATTCTAAATGATTCCTAAAGAAGATGTTGGTACTTTAATAATATGTCGAGTTTAATAAATGAACATCAATACTGCCAAGGTGTGTTATTCAGGATTATGTGGCAATTGTTCATCTGGTAAAATATGATGCATGATCACTAATAAAACATAAAAAATAAACCAAGGTAACATTGTATAAAGTAATATTAAACAAAAAGAGATCAAAGTTAATCAACTTTATTACTAATAGTCTTTCTGCCATTTTCTGCCTCAGGGGTATGATGATGGCTATGGGGGTGAATATGATGAGCAGACCTATGAGGCCTATGATAACAGCTATGCGACCCAAACACAAAGGTAAGGCCTTTGCTGTCTAAAGCATCATTCTCAGGATTATCTCCAATCCTGCTGTTTTGTTTCCTGAATCTGAATATCAATTTTATCATGTGAGAGTTTCTAACACTGGTTTTTCTTTAAGTTGCTTAGTAGACCATGAGAGGTAAAATATGATAATCACTTGCAATTGCAAACAATGAAATAGTAATATTATTAAGACTTGATGATATAATAACCAATAAATTCATTAAACAAACTTGTATTTAACTAAATATGATTAGTTTTAGGGGTTTTTTTGTGAATTTATAACTAAGAGCAACAAAAATAGCATTTGTTAGTTGCAATGTTTTTCATAAAATTTTCACTTATTAAAAGATAAAAATGTTATTAGAACTCTGAAAAGAAGCAAATTAGTAAAACATCTTATAGAATCAGAAATGGAATAAAAATGTCTTTCCTTTCTTGATGGATTCCTTGATGGATTGCTTAATGTTTATTGGTTGTATTTAAGATTGCTCCCACAGTTTGTGGTATCAATAACAGTAAACTTCTTTAAATTTATATTTACTGAGGCATTATTTATAAAGTTTTCCCATTTAGATTACAGTAGTATGAGTTTGGCCAATGCAAACTACTTTGTGACCATGATTAAGATATAGAGCACTTTCATTACCCCAAATATTTCTTCCTGAACCCCTGTAATCAACTCCCCTCCCAAGCCCCAGACACTGAGCTACAATCTTTTTATCTCTATAATTTTGCATTTTTCTAGACTGTCATATGAATAGAAACAATGTAATCTGTAGCCTTTTGAGTCTCCCTTCTTAGCATAATGCATTTGGTATTTATTTAGTATCCATATTCTCTTCCTTTTTTTTTTTTATTATTATTATAAATTTTTTTTTCTTTTCTCATCA
>NW_006159736.1:505296-505949 GCF_000334495.1 Tupaia belangeri chinensis
ATTTGTCTAAATATATCCACTAGCTAGCACAGCTGACATATCCTTACACATGTATCCAAATCTGATCCTAGGCATAAACCCCAGGGAGTAGAATGCACATACTATAAAGTAGTCCCCAGTTGTGTCCATACACCTCTCTTCAGTCATCAAATGTGCATTTTTTTTTCCTCCTGCTTATTATTATTTTTTTTTATATTAAATTATATTGCCTAACACTCATTCCCTGAGTATCATCACAACACACCAAGTATAGTTTCCCATCTAGGATAAACTGCATAGTGTCTCAATCAAGCATGTCGTCACCAATACTGTTCCATTTCTACTTTCATACATATAAATATGTTTTTTATCCTATGTTTGACCCTCAGCCCTTTCCCCCTCTCCCAATTACTCTATCTCTGCTATAGACAGCTATCCTCCAGAGGGGTCATTGAAAATGCGATACCTGCGAGTAGAGGGAGAGGGGTCACGAGTCCAAAGTTTTTAACAATAGGGAAAATAGATTCCATTCAAGGTTGGATCAAGTGTGGGTCTCGTGCAGTTCCGCAACTGTAGGTGAGTCTCCATGGAATACAGTCTCCGGAAGGCAGTTCTGGCAAGCAGAGTTGACCATCAGTTGATGCGGCACAGCAGCCATCTTGTGGTTAGCAGGA
>NW_006159736.1:507775-515370 GCF_000334495.1 Tupaia belangeri chinensis
CGCCGCTCCGGGGGCATGAGCTCCCGCGCCCCGCGCGGCTTCCGCCGGGCGCCCCGCGCTCTCTCCCTCTTTATTACAGTATTTGTGCAATATTCCATTGTGTGGATGTATCACATTGTTTTTCATTCATTGGGTTTTTCTACTTTTTGAAAATTATGAATAAAGTGGGTCTAAAATTCATTTTTAGAGAAATCAATCACCTAAGTCTTTTTGTAAAATATATTACTAATTTCAGAGGGAAATAGAGAGAAGTCTATGTGAAGTTAAGTGATTCTCTCCCTTTATCTGATTGACAGAAGCTAATTGTTATGAATTTATGTTAGCATCAACCATTTTGATCAACTTTATTGGCACCCAAGGAGACTTCAGTTACAAGTCTCCTTTAAGACTTATTAAGTAATATTAGGAGGAGGAAAAAAAAAAGAGAGAGAAAACTTAAAGGTTATCGTAGAGTGAAAGAAATCTATATGTACTGCCAACTTTTGGGTTTTCCATAGAGATGAAGTGAAATGTTTTTAGAGAGAATATTATGGGCAATTAGAGAAGATGAATGAGAACTGATACCTTTAAAGCTAAATGTGACTTAAGATATTGTTAGGCAAATGACCTTTCATATTGAGTAAGTAGTTAATTTGCAGTAGGGTAAATATAGAAAAGTCAACTAAGTAAACAGTTTCTGTTGGGACCAGCAGTTGGTGTAATGGCTATGTCACTGGACGCCGGTGTAGTTGACTGCGGTTTGAGTCCTGGACCGGTGGCTTAAATGCGTAGTTGACTGCGGTTTGAGTCCTGGACCCTTGGCTTAAATGGATGCCGGATATGTGTGTGTGCGTGCCCAAGATCCCTAGAGGAGAATGGAGGAGAAAGGATTGCGGTGTGGCCAACCTCTCGCTTTCGGTCTCTCTCTGTTTTTCTGGTGAGCACACGTTTCCTATAGCAAAACAAAACAAAAAACAAAAAACAAAAAAACCTCTCAGAAAAAAATAACATAAAAGAAAGAGTTTCTGTTGTGGTAATATTGTAATTGTCAGAATTACACAGAGGAACACAACATAGTTATTTAGGATTTGGGAGAGTTTTGCATCACATCACAGACACTGAACAGAGGATTATAAGCAAATTGCTACATATTTAGAACATCTGCTAATACTTTTAATCCAATTGTTCATTCCTTTATCATTACACATTAGTGCATAAAAAGAGTGATAATACAGTTCTGTTATTTGTCTTAGAATCCCTTTGGTAAAACATGTAATTACTAGATGCTACAACTACAATTAGAATTGACAAAAATAATCTCTTGATGTAAAAATTTTGGAATAATTCTTTTAAAATGAGAAAATTCCTGGGACCAGCAGTTAGCATAATGGTTATGTTGCTGGACTCCCATGTAGTCGACCGCAGTTCAAGTCCTGGACCCGGTGGCTTAAAACTCAGGCTAGGCGCATGTGTGTGCATGCCTAGATCCTGAGAGGAGAATGGAGGAGAAGGGGTTGCAGTGTGGCCATCCCCCCTAGGGGGGTAATTTCTCGCTTTCTGTTTCTCTGTTTTTCTCTGTCTGTCTGGTGAGCACACGCGCCCTATAGCACAAAAAAAAAAAAAAATTCCTGTGTGTTTCATCTGGTGAGATCTGCATGGGTTTAACTAACCCTAAGAGACAAGGGAGAAGAAAATTTATGATAATTCATATTTGAAAAATAAGTACTAGCAACATTGAATACACTTATCTATAAAAAACCCTATATAGAATAATTTGGGAAAAACATATTATGTTATTTTAATGAAATTAATTTATATGTAACAGGCCATTTTCTGTATAATTCTGCTGCCTTTTCTCTTTCCCATACCCTCAGTATTCTGTGGCTAAATTCTTCCTGTCCTTCCAAGCCCAGCTCAAAAACCAACTCTTTCAAAAAATATTCCCTTAATCTATTATTTGGGAATAATATATTTCTGTCCTGAATTCTAAGAGTACCACATCTTTACTACTCTGTGGAATTTTCACCTCTGCCTTGCATGGGAATTCCTTGTGCACCTGTCTGTTGTCACCCTTACTACTGGCCCAGAGTCCTTGTCTGATACCTGATCTTGCCCTCACAGTACCAGACATTGGGTTTTTCACAAGACACATGCTGAATGAAATTTATTTATTCAGCATGAATGAGTACATGAATGTCAGGTTTAATGTGTTCTGTACTGTGGTGATGTAATTAATAGCCTCATTCCTCAAAGACCATGAGACAATCAGAATTGCATATGTCTACTTGCTGACAAAACATGTATGTGTTTCTCTCATAATTTAGTGATAAAACAGTTAAGGACGAAGAAAGCAGATCATGAAATTAGTACTAATATTGTATATTCTAATACATGTAAAATGTCTATTTTGGTCAAAATAACACCCTCTGTACTAACGTAGTCTCTGCCACTCTGGAGGCCAATAAAGATTTGTTAAATAAATGAGTGAAAAATAAAGAAATACATTAATGAGCTATTACTTCAGGAAATCTGTGACAAAGAATTTTTAACACCAATTTATAATAGAAATTGGTAAACACTAGAATATTTATGACATAATATATTAAGATATTTCCTTTAGTTTGTATCTATTGATCCAAACATACCAGCAGAAGGTATCATTAAAGTTCAGTTGAATGAGCACTAGTTGGTTATGTGCACCAAATAGCACACTAAGCATACAGTAGCAATACTTACTATTTAATACACTTTTATATTCTTATGTATACTTATACTTACATTTATATTTAAATTATTAAAAGTCAAAAAAGTAGAGCATAATCAAGTATTAGAAATAAGGAGTGAGAGAATTCATTTTTTACAGGAATCATTCTAGAATTCATTTTTTTTTCCAATGGTAGCTCCTTATTAGGATTTAGAAATGTAGGAGTAGGATTAATGGAGAAAAATGTTTTTTTTTTTTGTTTTTTTTTTTGAGAGTTTTCTGCTATAGGGCACATGTGCTCACCAGGAAGACAGAGAGAGGCAGAGAGACAGAAAGTGAGAAATTACCTCGCAGGGAGGATGGCTACACCACAATTCCTTCTCCTCCTTTCTCTTCTTGAGATCTTGGGCACGCACACACATGCGCCCGGCGTGAATTTAAGCCACCAGGTCAGGACTCGAACTGCAATTGGCTGCATGGGAGTCCAGCGACATAGCCATTATGCCAACTGCTGGTCCCTGGAGAAAAATGTTTTCTAAAGAAGTAAAATATAATATATGACTCCTCCAGGATTAATAAACAATACAAATATTATTTTGGCATTGTAATAAAAAATGGGAGAAATGCTGATATTTCATCATGAAGATAAAACAATAGAACATATGTGACTTAACAGAACTGGAATAAATGATAAACATTTTTTAGAGAAAATGATATTTAATTGACTAGTTAGCACAGATGAATACAGAATTTGTGGAGATTATAAAGTGGAATCTGCCAGGTGCCTAAGAAGAATAATTATATCTTCCGCAGTAGAGATTCTAAGGGAAGTTCATGAGGTAACAGCTCCACAAAGGTTCACCTGAAGTTCAGAGTCTATCACAATTTTAATTAATCCCCAGTTTTCTTGTAAGGTATTATTAGTTCTGAAAAATTTCGAATGAATCAGAAAAGGTACTTCACTAAAGATCCCTCATGAGACATCTTAACCGAATAACATATATATGACTGGTAAAAATGACAATGTTATGAGGAATCCCTGACCATACTTTTCTTTTGTTCTTTGTCTGTGAAAGGAAAAAGGTAAAAAAAAAAAAAAAGATACATACATTTATGAGTTTATAACACAAGCTTCAAGTTGCAGGACTGTTATTACAATTTCCATGGGAATTCACTGAAGTTTTTGGCTTAAGGCAAGGTGCGGCCTATAATTAGCACTTTTAATTGAACCAAATATTTAAATTCCATTTTTCTCTTATGTTCTGATGTCCTCAAAGGCATTCACATTTTCAAGTAATTTTTTAAAATTTTTTCTTATGTTTATACAGTCACTGCATATCATTACAGCTTCAAAAATAAAATTTCCCAGCATGAATACACTGCATTAGTCCAGTTAAAGATTTTATTATACACATTATCATCAATAGATAATTCTCTATTTTTGTGTCCCTTAAATGTTTTGCTTCTTTCTTGTCTCCTTGACTCACTTTCTCTCAAGTATTTTTAAAATTTTACATGAGGGCTTGTATACTCATCAGAGAGAGACAGAGAAAGAGAGAGGGAGAGGAAGAAAGCATCCCCTTTGGGACATGGTCATGCCACTGTTCCTTCTCTTCCATTTCCCCATCCTGTCAGAATTTGGGGTGTGCATGCCCATGAGCCTGGCATGATTCCCAGACCATTGGGTAGGGGACTTAAACTGTGCAGTCGACCATGTGGGATCTAGCTCCCTTAATCACTAGGCCATGAAGCTGGCCCCACATTAGCATTTTCAGAGATCAGCTTTTGAAATCACAAAAAAATACAAAGTTTTACAATATTTCTCAAAGCCTGAATTTTAAGTGAAGATCTATACCAAACCAAATAATATATGTAGAAATAAGATAATGTGGGGACCAGCAGATGGCCATCAAGTCCTGGACCCAGCAGTTTAAAACTCATGCTGGGCACGTGTGTGTGCAGGCCCAAAATAGGAGGATAGAGGAGAAGGGATTGTGGCATAGCCATTCCCCCGGGGTATGTGATTTCTCACTTTCTGTCTCTCTGTCTCTTTCTGTGTCTGTGCTGAATACATATGCTCTATAGCAAAAATCTCTCAAAAAAAAAAAAGAGAGAAAAAAGAAAGTTTTTATTCACTTAAATACAAATGGTAATATTGCAAATGAAAGACCAGTTTTGATCTTTGATGCAAATAACAATTTAATGTGGATATGAAGCATCAAGAATTTTTCACATTTTCCAGTGTAAAATTTGAAGAGTATATTGGTATAATAGGCAGTATGCCAAAATGAAGCCTTTGCTTTCTTTGAAGCATGAATCAGGTGAGGAACTCACATGACCTAAGAGAAGTAGCTTTCCTTCTGTAGATTGATGAAGGAATATGCTAGGAGAGCAAAGATTTACCTCCTGAAATAAAATGGAATAGTTTCTAAAGTTTTCTGGAATAAGGACTCTTCTATTTTGTTGTCTAAAAGTCATGATGTGTTTTTCTATGCAAAAATGCATATATATATATATATATATGATACTTTTAAAATTGGATAATTTGAGGAGTGTAATAAGGGAATTATTTTTGATGACAAAATACTACAAGGGACAGTTTGATCCCCTGAGGTTATCCCTGAAGTGAGGTACACTACTACCAAATATAGTAGTGAAAGGGAAACAGAAAAAGCTGTAGGAAGGGTCACCTAACAGGTGAGACCTTGGGTTCAGAATAGCAGCCATGGCCATCCCGGTAGGAGGAATCTCAGGAGTTTAATACCCCTACTTCACTCTTCACCCTTTCCTAGTCTCCTACTATTGCTCCTATTGCCAATAGATGGAGAGCCCATTAGTCATCACCAGGGAGAGAGCAGGCTAAAGAGAAGAATGAAAATGGGAAACAAATGGAAGAGACCCAGCCCAACATACAAAATTTTGATCACTTCAACTAGTAATGGTACAAATTGGTGTCAGTTGCTTAAAGATATAAATAATGAAATTGCCATGGGAACAGTAATGCTTTTAAGTTAATTTGTATTATATTTATGAGCAAGAGTCTATATACTAGAAAGAAAAAAGGAAAGAAAAGAAAAGAAAAGAAAAAAAAGAAAAGAAAAGAAAAGAAAAGAAAAGAAAAGAAAAGAAAAGAAAAGAAATGAGAAGACAGAATAAACAATGAACATCAAGTACACATGTGGTGCACCAGTGGGTTCTCAGATCCCCTTACAGTTCCATATAGCTCCTCAAGGGTGAGAGACCACAGGATGGGACTCACTGCTTTGTTGTTTAGATGCTAATGGAACTAATGATTCATAATAGCTAATGGTAGTTTTGTGCTAGCCATTAGTGCTAAGTGTTCAGGGGCACTTCATCTCACTTCATCCTTACAACAACACAGGAGGCAAACACTGTTTTTTTTTTTCTCCATTTTATAAAGAGAAAAATGGAATTCTAGAAATGTGAGATGACTTTCCCAGCTTCATTGATGTAGTAAATGTTAGATTCGAACTCATATTTACTAGCTCCAGAGCCTTAGAGATAAATACTAATAAATACTGCCTGGAAATTTTAATCAGTTCAACAGACTTTGGTTATGTGCCTGATCAGACCAGAGAGAGTAGGCATTGTAATATAATAAAAATGTAAGGAATCACCTGCCAACTTTCCAAGAAGTTCTGAGCAAAGGACACTTTGAATCAAGGAAAACAAATGTACCCATTGTTTTTAACATAGAAGTTTAATGTGAGCCCTTGTATTTGATACTAAGAGTCGACAAACCTTTCTAATATAATAAAAACTTAAGTGTGAGGTACTACGGTTATTCAGTAATTTAATAAGATATAATACTAAGTATGTAACAACTTTTCCTATTCATTTAAGTTGTGCTATTCACTATAAAGTCACTCACCCTCATTTTGTAATTCAATTCTCTTATATCTCAATATTGTAGTCAATGATAAGATTGAATTTATGAAAGGATATTGAAATTGAGATCTTTTCCTATAGTTATTATACAAGTTAGTTGTATTTGCATGCCATCTACAGACCTCTGCATGCATAAACCATAGATTTGATATTGTTTGAATTTATCTCAACAGGATGAGAATTGAGCTCTTAATATACACTATTTTTTTTCTATTTTAGTCTTCACTTGACTTATTTTTTTAGGCACTTAGGGTAACTGCTGCTAGTTTTAAGAAGAAAACAATGTTTTTCCTCAGATTATTCATTATGTATGAGAGATCTTCAAAAACTATGGAAACTGCATATCATGGAAAAACTATGCGTGAGTTTTGATTTTTTGCACCAGAATAGCTCATACTTTAATTCCATTTTTCCTTGAGCATTTTATGTCCCTTCACATTCATTATTTTTCATTTTTCATTAGTTTAATATCAATGATAACTGAGCTACTAGCCTAAATAATTAATTTCTACTTAAAAATATACCATTTGGGCTGACAGATGATATGGTGGTTGAGGTGCTGGATTCCCACATGGCCAACAGTGGTTTAAGTCCCAGAAATAGAAACTTACTTTTTCACTTTCTGTGTGTGTGTGTGTGTGTGTGTGTGTGTTTATGTGTATGTGTGTGTGTGTGTGTGTGTGTGTGTGTGCATGTGCATATGTGTGTGTGTGTGTGCATCTGGCCAAATAAAATAAATAAATAAAATAATTCTTTTTTTTTGGAGAGGTTTTTGCTATAGGGCGCGCGCGCTCACCAGACAGACAGAGAGAGACATAGAGACAGAAAGCGAGAAATCACCCCCCAGGGGGGATGGTCACACAGCAATCCCTTCTCCTCCATTCTCCTCTCGGAATCTTGGGCACGCACGCACACGTGCCTGGCGTGAGTTTTAAGCCACCGGGTGCGGGACTCGAACCGTGGTTGACTACGTGGGAGTCCAGCGACATAGCCATTACGCTAA
>NW_006159736.1:519120-521165 GCF_000334495.1 Tupaia belangeri chinensis
TATATATATATATATATATATATGATACTCTTAAATTTGGATAATTTGAGGAGTGTAATAAGGGAATTATTTTTGATGACAAAATACTACAAGGGACAGTTTGATCCCCTGAGGTTATCCCTGAAGTGAGGTACACTACTACCAAATATAGTAGTGAAAGGGAAACAGAAAAAGCTGTAGGAAGGGTCACCTAACAGGTGAGACCTTGGGTTCAGAATAGCAGCCATGGCCATCCCGGTAGGAGGAATCTCAGGAGTTTAATACCCCTACTTCACTCTTCACCCTTTCCTAGTCTCCTACTATTGCTCCTATTGCCAATAGATGGAGAGCCCATTAGTCATCACCAGGGAGAGAGCAGGCTAAAGAGAAGAATGAAAATGGGAAACAAATGGAAGAGACCCAGCCCAACATACAAAATTTTGATCACTTCAACTAGTAATGGTACAAATTGGTGTCAGTTGCTTAAAGATATAAATAATGAAATTGCCATGGGAACAGTAATGCTTTTAAGTTAATTTGTATTATATTTATGAGCAAGAGTCTATATACTAGAAAGAAAAAAGGAAAGAAAAGAAAAGAAAAGAAAAAAAAGAAAAGAAAAGAAAAGAAAAGAAAAGAAATGAGAAGACAGAATAAACAATGAACATCAAGTACACATGTGGTGCACCAGTGGGTTCTCAGATCCCCTTACAGTTCCATATAGCTCCTCAAGGGTGAGAGACCACAGGATGGGACTCACTGCTTTGTTGTTTAGATGCTAATGGAACTAATGATTCATAATAGCTAATGGTAGTTTTGTGCTAGCCATTAGTGCTAAGTGTTCAGGGGCACTTCATCTCACTTCATCCTTACAACAACACAGGAGGCAAACACTGTTTTTTTTTTTCTCCATTTTATAAAGAGAAAAATGGAATTCTAGAAATGTGAGATGACTTTCCCAGCTTCATTGATGTAGTAAATGTTAGATTCGAACTCATATTTACTAGCTCCAGAGCCTTAGAGATAAATACTAATAAATACTGCCTGGAAATTTTAATCAGTTCAACAGACTTTGGTTATGTGCCTGATCAGACCAGAGAGAGTAGGCATTGTAATATAATAAAAATGTAAGGAATCACCTGCCAACTTTCCAAGAAGTTCTGAGCAAAGGACACTTTGAATCAAGGAAAACAAATGTACCCATTGTTTTTAACATAGAAGTTTAATGTGAGCCCTTGTATTTGATACTAAGAGTCGACAAACCTTTCTAATATAATAAAAACTTAAGTGTGAGGTACTACGGTTATTCAGTAATTTAATAAGATATAATACTAAGTATGTAACAACTTTTCCTATTCATTTAAGTTGTGCTATTCACTATAAAGTCACTCACCCTCATTTTGTAATTCAATTCTCTTATATCTCAATATTGTAGTCAATGATAAGATTGAATTTATGAAAGGATATTGAAATTGAGATCTTTTCCTATAGTTATTATACAAGTTAGTTGTATTTGCATGCCATCTACAGACCTCTGCATGCATAAACCATAGATTTGATATTGTTTGAATTTATCTCAACAGGATGAGAATTGAGCTCTTAATATACACTATTTTTTTTCTATTTTAGTCTTCACTTGACTTATTTTTTTAGGCACTTAGGGTAACTGCTGCTAGTTTTAAGAAGAAAACAATGTTTTTCCTCAGATTATTCATTATGTATGAGAGATCTTCAAAAACTATGGAAACTGCATATCATGGAAAAACTATGCGTGAGTTTTGATTTTTTGCACCAGAATAGCTCATACTTTAATTCCATTTTTCCTTGAGCATTTTATGTCCCTTCACATTCATTATTTTTCATTTTTCATTAGTTTAATATCAATGATAACTGAGCTACTAGCCTAAATAATTAATTTCTACTTAAAAATATACCATTTGGGCTGACAGATGATATGGTGGTTGAGGTGCTGGATTCCCACATGGCCAACAGTGGTTTAAGTCCCAGAAATAGAAACTTACTTTTTCACTTTCTGTGTGTGTGTCTGTGTGTGCGTCTGTATTTGT
>NW_006159736.1:521246-563214 GCF_000334495.1 Tupaia belangeri chinensis
TTTTTTTTTGGAGAGGTTTTTGCTATAGGGCGCGCGCGCTCACCAGACAGACAGAGAGAGACATAGAGACAGAAAGCGAGAAATCACCCCCCAGGGGGGATGGTCACACAGCAATCCCTTCTCCTCCATTCTCCTCTCGGAATCTTGGGCACGCACGCACACGTGCCTGGCGTGAGTTTTAAGCCACCGGGTGCGGGACTCGAACCGTGGTTGACTACGTGGGAGTCCAGCGACATAGCCATTACGCTAACTGCTGGTTCCCGAAATAATTCTTTAAAAAACACCCTTAAAGTACTTTTTATGAAACTCTAATGAGAAGAGTTGGAAAAACCATTTTCCCTACTTATATGAATGGTGAGTCTCTCAAGAGAACCTAAGGAAGTACCCCAGTCAATAACCAAAAACTGCTTAATCACTTATTAAAGTCAAGACATGTCAATATAACAGTCATTTCTGCTCACAAGTGTAGAACTGGAGACCCCTCCCACCCTTGGCAGGGAACAAAAAGATAAAAAAAAAGCCATACAGAATCAGAGCTACAGAAATGGAAACTCTTCATGACCTCGAAACTCAGCAATAAGACCAGAGAAGAAAAACCAAAGGTGAAATTCTGGTTCTTGTGGTAGATAAGGAGAAGCCTAGCTCTTATTTTTTTAATGTTAATAAATATACATTTAACTACATGTTTATATATAATTGTATATTTAATATGTTATAATATACATAAACATTTAGTTAAACAACATACTTAAGGGGTCAGGGATATTTGTTAATATATATGATTGTCAAGGTATATAATTAGGAGTGATGGAACTGTAGTAAACTGAAAAGTGTGTCATCTGTCTTAAGCCACTATCTTTTGTTCAATTTTGTAACAATATAGTCTATGTAAGGACAAGGGCCCAGTAATACTAGTTGTTTTCTTTTCTTTTTTTTTTTTTTTCCCCTTTTTCCTCCCCAAGAAAGCCAGGAAGTCTAAGAAACCACCCAAAAATCCAGCAATATAAAACAACCAATTTTATTATCTTTATGGATTTTTTTCTTTACTTTTTTAAGAGAGTTTTTGCTATAGGGTGTGTGTGCTCAACACAGAGAGAGAAAGACAGTGAGAGATCACTTCCCGGCGGCATGGCCACAGCATAATCCCTTCTCCTCCAGTCTCCTCTCAGGATTTTCAGACACGCACACACACATGCCTAGCATGAGTTAAGCCACTAGGTCCAGGATTCGAACCACAGTCAACTGTGGGAATTCAGTAATGTAACCATTATGCTATGAGCTGGTGCCAATGCTCATGGATTTTTTACATCAGGAATTTTAACAAGGCACAGCAGACATGGCCTGTTTCTGTTGCACCACAGCAGGGGCCATAACTAGGAAAGCTCAAAAACCAAATGTCCTCAAAGGTCTAGAATGAGAATCATTCTCATGTTAAATCTAGCAGCTGATGGGTGCCATTGTTTGGAATGCTGATTTAGTCCTCTCCATCTTGCTTAGGCTTCCTCATGGCACAAAGGCTCAGGGCAACAGACAGGAGTATTTCAAAGAACGAAACAGAAAGTATATTGCCTTTTGGACTTACCCTCATACTTTCAGTTAAAGCCACAAGTCCAGACAAATTCAAGAAAAAGTATGTAAGACTTGACTAGTCAATGGGAGACTGACAGGATTCAAGGATGGAAAATAATGTTGTCGCCATTTAGGGAAGATAGAACCTGCTGTGTCAGTTTTTCAGTGCAATATTCAGAGTTTTAGATGCTAGGAAATAATTTAAAGAAAGGAAACCCTTTGGAGTGTAAACATATCTGTAGATAGTCAGGGCCACATCCAAGGACACAGTAGCAAGGGGTCCTTCAGAAGGGCTATTGAGGGCACTACATGGTCTTTGAAGGGTATGCTGAAAGCCAGGGGGTTACTTGTGAAAAATTAGGAAAAGGCAAAAGTCTCACACACATGCACACACACACACACACACACACACACACACACACCACACAGCATGTGATAAGTTCTGTTCTAGAAGGATGTGCCAGAAGATACATGAGAAAGTGGGAGGGATTCTGAAAGGGGAAGGTTAAGAGTAGCTTCCAGAGGTTTTCCTTTATGTATTTATTTATTTCTTAAAGAGAGATATTTGCTACATGGCAGGCGTGCACTTGCCAGAGAGACAGAAAGTGAGAAATCACACCCCCACACTCCCACCCCTTTTCACTGTCTCTCTCTGTCTCTGGCAACCATATGTATCCCTATGGCAAATATCTTAAAAAACAAGCAAACAAAAAGGTAATTGTGGACATATATTATGTAATATTCCGTAGCATTAAATTATAGGAGATGTGTGAAAGAAGCAAAAGAGATGTCCAAAGAGCTAACTAGGCAGGAAGCCCCTGAGCATCTCCAAAGGTAGACAGTTTCTATACCAGTAATAAAAGTGAGAATACTGAGCACGTGCTATGTGCCAGGTGCCTATAGGAGGTACTTCATAAGTGTATCTAATGAGGCAGGCAATTTTATTCTGTTGTTACAGATAAAGTAATTAGCATTCAAAGTATTTCTTATGCCCAGGACTTTATAGTTTAATAAGTAAAAAAATCCAAGCTTTGAAGTAGTTATACTGATCACCATGACACAAAATCAGTGGGAGCCCTGCAACTAAACGGTGCCATCTGAGTGCTTCTGTGAGAATCGAATGCCACTGCTGCCCTGACAGGAAGTAGAGCTCAGGCAGGTACGGGGAGTGATGATGGGAGCAGCTGTGAGTACAGATGAAACTTCACTTTCCTTCCTGCGGTTCACCTCCTACTGTGTAGCCCAGTTCCTAACAGGTACTGGTCCATGGCCTTGGGTTGGATACCGCTGCTGTATAGGATCCAGTTACTCCATGATCCCAAAACTTCAGTCCTCCAGCTCATCAGCTCATGGGCACTTATATGCATGTCTGGCATGTTTCAGGCTGACAAGGTCAAGTATTTAGACTGTGGGCACCATGTGGGATACTGCTTCCCTTGAGCAGTGTGTTTTTTTTTTTTTTCTTCTTAAACAGAGATTTTTGTCATAGACCACGCGTGCTCACCAGAGAGTCAGAGTGACAGAAAGTGAGAAATAACCCCCACACACGGGATGGCCATGCCACAGTCCCTTATCCTCCATTCTCCTCTTAGAAATTTGGGTAACCATTTACATGTGCCAACGTGAGTTTTAAGCCACTGGGTCAAGGACTCAAACCACAGTTGACTACATGGGAGTCTAGCAACATAATCATTATGCTGTCTGCTGGTCCCAGAGCAGTTATTATCATTGCACCACAGAGTCACCGCTCTCTGCCCCATCCCCCATAATCTCCATTTATTTACTTCTACTCTGCCCTGTGAAGCTACATATAAAGAAATCTAACGTGCTTTGCCCTCTACATACTAGCCTTTCTTAAAGAAGATAATGTTCTCTCAATATCCAATCCCAGGGTGTGGTGGAATATCATTGACTACAATTTTTTTTCCCTTTCAGTGTTCAAATTCTTTGTTGTGTGATGTTCTAGTTGATCTCAAAAGAGTAACAGAATACATTTTCCTGAGTCCTCACTATCTTGCTTTGACTAAGACCACAATGCTACCTCTGTGTGTTTCCCACCTGTGGGAAGAGGTCCTTCTGATTGCTGGTCTTCACTTAGTCTGAGTTCCAGGATGAACAACATGGAGCTCAGTCCTCTGGGATAGGCCAAGCCCAGCTCCATCCAAAACTTGAAGCAGAGTTTCTGGCAAACCTAGCCTAGAATAGCCAACCCTCCAGTCAAACCCAGAACTCACGAGCTAAATAAATGCTTGTAGTTGTGTGATGCTGGTATTTTGCAGTTGCACAGCATTGCTGTACCAGCGACAAACTGATATCCAGGGTATTTCACCAAACACCCAAGGTGTTCTCTTCTAAAGCCATTCCATTTATCGAAATGTGCATCTTAAAGTTTGTCAAAGTGATCCTGAGATACGTCACATAAGAGTTGACAACAGGGGAACCAGCAGTTAGCGTAATGGCTATGTCGCTGGACTCCCACGTAGTCGACCGCGGTTCATGTCCCGGACCCGGTGGCTTAAAACTCACGCTGGGCGCGTGTGCGTGCGTGCCCAAGATCCTGAGAGGAGAATGGAGGAGAAGGGATTGCGGCGTGACCATCCTCCCTATGGGGTGATTTCTTGCTTTCTGTCTCTATGTCTCTCTCTGTCTGTCTGGCGAGCGCACGCGCCCTACAGTGAAAATCTCTCCAAAAAAAAAAAAAAAAGAGTTGAGAACAGCAAGGAGATGACACCATGAAATACTGTGCTTGCTTCACAGCCCTTTTACACAGAATGAGTGGTTTTGTTAAGTGGCTATGTCACATTTCTGGGATTTATTGAACTTGTTTTCAACTGAAAAACCCAAGGTTTTTCTAATTAAACATTGTCAAGCCAGTCTTAACTCCATCCTGCATCTTCACAATTGATATTTTTAACTTAAACACAGAAATTTGCATTTATCTATGTGATATTTGACCTTGCTTAGGACTCTTATTGTTGATTATGAGCTATCTTTTTGAATACTAATTCATAAAACAAGTAAACTGGCTATAATTATTAGTCCAACTTCTATTTATTTCTTATTCAAGTACTTTTCAAGAACATTTTTTAGAAAACTGAGCCCCAAGGACAAAGTGCAATAGTAAACTTTTAAATTGACCTTGACCACTAATTAAAACTTCATGAGAGGGCCAACAGGTAGTGTAGTGGTTAAGGTGTTGGACTCCCACATGGCCTACCATGGTTCAAGTCCTGGACCTGGCACCCTAAAGCTCATTCTGGGTGCACCTATGTGTTTGCCCAAAATTTTGAGAGGGAAAGGGATTGTGGTGTGGCCATCCCCCCTGGGGTAGGGGGAAGGGTGATTTCTCACTTTCTTTCTCCCTGTCTCTCCAGTGCCCTATTACAAAAAAACTCTCTAGAAAAAAAAAATGAAGTTCATGAGAACCGTTGTAAACATAGCCACAAATCTACATGGTGGTACTATCAAGTAACTTAAAAATTATTCACATAGATTATAGCATATAATTATATAGCATAGTTAAAAAAACTGTTCATTTATTCAACAAATATTCATTGACTAGTCACTTCTGGATCTATATGTAGAGAGAAGAATAAGTCATTGTCAGGGTTTTGCTTATTCACAATAAGAATAGCTTTTTCCAAAGTATGTTCTTGAATTTCTATATTGGAAACACTGATTTCTGGGCTCCTGAGGCCAGTTGAATAAAGATCTGAAAAGAATGGACTAAGGAATCTACATTTCTACCACTGTACTTTTGCATATTTATGCACACTAGAAATTGAGAACTATTGTGTTAGAGGAAGAGACAAAGATTTAAAATGTAGAGAGAGTTCTGGCACAACAGAAACTTCTACATAAATATGTGAGAAAAAAGTCTTACAGAAGCCATATGGAAGGGAACGACCTAGGAGATCATCCAGGTCATCCCTTTACCTGGGAGACTGGATAAATCCTTAGTGTGAAGCTGTTCATGGAATGGGACCCTAGGAGGAGGCCAAATACCCTTCCCCATGAAGAAGTAGAGAAAGTTCTCACCAGACAAATACCACTTTGGTCAGGAGCATGGTGTCACGAAAGGATTTGTGTCTTTTGGAAATACTCCATTATATTTGAATTCAGGTTATGTTAGGAAAGGAGTAAGAGAAGAGGTTGAATAGATGATTGGAGCATAGGAAAGGGACTTACGCTCTGTGCTAAGAAATTACCAGTCACAGTCTGAGGACTAGAGGAAAGGAAGCTGTGAAAACACATAATTACAATTCAGTTCAAAACATCCAGTGATGTTACACAGAGACAAGCAATTGAATCTTGATTTTATCTTTCTTTGCAGTAATTTGGTTTGGCTACTAATGTTTAGTACAAACAGGATTCATAATGCTTTCAATCATAAAACAGTTACAGCCTCACTGGACTTAAGTTACATGCCAAGCATTTCTTTTTCTTTTTTTTTTTTTTTTTGAGAGGTTTTTGCTATAGGACACGTGTGCTCCCCAGAAAGACAGAGAGACACAGAGATTAAAAAAAGCAAGAAATCACCTCCCCCCTGCGGGGGGGGGAGGGGATGGCCATGCTGCAATCTCTTTTTCTCTTTTCCTCCATTCTCCTCTTGGGATCTTGAGCACGCAAGCACACATGCTCGGCATGAGTTTAAGTCACCGGGTCTGGGACTAAACTGCGGTTGACTACATGGGAGTCCAGTGACATAATCATTACACTATTTGCTGGTCCCATGCCTAACACTTCTATATGAACCTTATTTTATCACACGAAGAAAAGTTTTGTTAAAACAGACTCCTTGTTATCAATTCACTTATTCTTTCTTCAGGTGCTGTTATATTTATTTAAATTTCATAAGACTGGTGCATAGCAAATAATCTTTTAATAAGTAGGAAGTGGTTGTAGAACATTTGCATTATGAGTAAGAGACCATTTGTGATTTGAATGGGGAATAATATGAGTATCTATTAACACTTGGTCATAGTGCAGCTTGCACCAATGAATTCAGCCTCATAGCCAACCAAAGTATTGAAATAATTAAAAATTATGTTTACAACATTGGATTCCTTCTGACACTCATGAATTATGACTCAGCTCAAAAAATATGTGTATATAGTTAAAATTATGTCCATTTCAAACTAAGGTTCAATAGTTTCTATGTATTTGTACCAAAGGCATGTAACGGTACATTTAATAATGTCATGTACCACTGAGCCTAATTAATCAGTCAGTTGAAGGTCTTATTTATAGAAAATAATTGCTATGTTCTAATGATAATTCCACACAATAAAACAGAAGATTAATGTTTTTGTTGTAAAATTGCTCACCCCTCATTTATGTAATAAAGGGTCAAAGTAGGCAAAAAATACAAGCTAAATTAGAAATAAAAGAATGTTTATAAACAGAGAACTTTTATAGAAATGTTCACACAGTGTTAAATCCAGAAAACAAAAGCATATATAAATATAATTCTCTGTCATTTGAGGCAAGAGGTTGTATTCTCAAAATATCCATTTTCTATTAAGGGGATCATTTCAAAACTGATCATAATTCTACACCAGATGCCTTACATAGATCATCTGTCTTGATCCTTAATCTATAAGCAGAACAAATATGTCACTTCCCTCATGAATAATCAGCCTATATTTCATCTTGTGAATGTTAGTTATCATCAACCAAAACTTAAGAGGGCATGTATGGTTATTTCATGTTTCAGAATATTTCAAGATGATAAAGTCTCTGAGCAGTACAGCCTTCATGAATATGAAAAAGAGGAGCTTTATATCTCTATCTTCATTGATTGGATGATCACCTGTTAATAGTTATTGAGCACCTGAGATGTACAAGGCACTTACCATGAGAATATTACAGGTTATCCCATTAATGGTTGAGGTAGATATTATCATCGCCTGTAGTAAAGTGAAGAAATTTGAGAACAGAAAGATTAATTTGTGAGATGACCTACAAAACAGAAAATAACAGCTTTCAATTTTAAGTTTAAATGCCATTTTAAATGCTGTTCTCCACTCTATGGACTTTTTTTTTTTTTTTTGAGAGGTTTTTGCTATAGGGCGTGTGCGCTTGCAAGACAGACAGAGAGAGATAGAGAGACAGAAAGTGAGAAATCATCCCCCAGGGGGGATGGTCACGCCGCAATCCCTTGTCCTCCATTCTCCTCTTGGGATCTTGGGTACGCATGCACACGTGCCTGGCGTGAGTTTAAGCCACTGGGTCTGGAACTCGAACCACGGTTGACTACATGGGAGGCCAGCAACATAGCCATTACGCTAACTGCTGGTCCCATCACTCTATGGACTTTTCTTGTCTCACAATGAGTTACCTACAGCAAGAGATTAATATTTTGACTTTCCTAAAACAGTTTAAACTGGCCAGAGAAACAACTAGAGTTTTCTGTCTGCCTATAGGGTTGTCACATAATTCATAATACATTTTGCATAGAAAAATACATCATGACTTTTCTGACAACCAAGTATCTATCACCTGTATACCTGTCTGTCATTGTAGCTATTCATCTATTTATTTTTAATGTTAATAGTTTCCTAGTTAATTTTGGAAGACACAGATTTATGTTCAATGTATACACAGACATGGCTGCTCTACAGGATCATGCTTTCTGTGTAAGAGATGAATACATTGGATGAATGCAATAAATAAACAATACATTAATACAATTTCCATAATATTAAAAGTCATTTATACAATCTTGATAAAAGCTCCAAAATACTTTAGAAAGATACTAGATATTCATCTTTTCCTTGTGAGGACTTTGTGAAAACCAGATATTCAAGTACAGAAAAGTTTATTTGCATTTTGGCTGAAGCACATACAGGCAAAAAATCAAACTATCACATTTAATATTTTTAAACATACAAATTACCAATGTTTCAGTTTTAGAATGAGAATCTTTATTTATTTATTTATTGCAGTGGTTTTTGCTATAGGGCGCGTGCGCTCGCCAGACAGACAGAGAGAGACAGAGAGATTGAAAGCGAGAAATCACTCCCCAGGAGGGGATGGCCACGCCACAATCCCTTCTCCTCCATTCTCCTCTCAGGATCCTGGGCACGCATGCACATGTGCCTGGTGTGAGTTTAAGCCACCAGGTCTGGGACTCGAACTATGGTCAACTACGTGGGAGTCCAGCGACATAGCCATTACTCTAACTGCTGGTCCCTAGAATGAGAATCTTTAAGAAAGTCTTATTTATTTAAAATCCATTTTCATTATTTCTGTACTTGAAATGCATAAAATAAAATAAAAGTTATGCAGAGTATAAAGATTTGCTATAGTTTATTTTCTTACCAAGTTTTTTGTTTTGCTTTGTTTTGTTTTGTTTGAGAGGTTTTTGCTAAAGGGCACGTGCTCTTGCCAGAAAGATAGAGAGAGACAGAGAGACAGAGAGACAGAAAGTGAGAAATCACTCCCCAGGGGGAATGGCCACACTGCAATCCGTGTTTCTCCATTCTCCTCTCAGGATCTTGGGCATGCACACACATGCACCTGGCCTAAGTTCAAGCCATCGGGTTCAAGACTTGAACCATGGTTGACTACATGGGAGTCCAGTGACATAGTCATTATACCAACTGCTGGTCCCCACGTTTTTATTTATTAACAATGTGAATGTAATGACAGTAAATTCTCAACAAAGCAAATAATCATATATATATATGAACATCAATATCTAATGTCATAAAGTTAACTTGTATATTTTAATTTTCTGTTTGTCCTTAGAATAAAGGTCAATTTTTAAGTGGGAAAATTATTGAATGAAAAATGAAATGTATAAAAATATATATACAAAATAGTGGCTGAATAATCTAAGCTATACAGTTTTCATACTTAAATCTCATTTATTCCAGTGGTATTTGTACCTCTGATTTTAACCTAAAAAGATAAGATTAAGAATTTTTAACTCGATAGATATCATACAATTCTATATATCATATAATTAGCATTTTCATATAGTACATATTTTCTTTCCTGCATTTTCTTTTTATGACTGGGTATATTATACTTGTTTTATATCATCTATTTTTATGAATCAGAATATTTCATTTCTAAGCCTCTGAAATTAACAGCCCCCCATAAATATATATTTATATTATACATATATTGGAGAGGTTTGAAATTAATGAACAGTCACCATATAAATATATATATTAATATATATATTTATATATATATATGCGGTTTTTGCTATAGGGCGCGTGCACTTGCCAGAAAGACAGAGAGAGACAGACAGAAAGTGAGAAATCACCCTCCAGGAGGGATGGTCACGCCACAATCCTTTCTCCTCCATTCTCCTCTCGGGATCTTGGGTATGCACTCACTCACATGCATCTTGTGTGAGTTTAAGCCACTGGGTCTGGGATCTGAACCGTGGTCAACTACATGGTAGTCCAACAACATAGCCATTATGCCAACTGCTGGTCCAGCCCCTATGTTGATATTAGGAGTCTTCATGTATATCTACGTCTGATTAATTTATGACAGTAGATGTAAAGACTACTCTTTATTTTTGTAATTTAGATATCAAAATTCAAACATATTTGGTTGTTTTCAAACAAATTAATGCTTTCTTCAATTACCATATAACTTTTCATTTAACTGAAATAATTAACTTTTAGTATTTGGGTGAAAAACTTTAATGATATTATAAAAAATATTTTGAGATAGTCATACTACTTTGAGATTAATGTGGAGATTCTAATAACTGCTGGGTTTATATTGGACATTTCTTTATAGAAGTTATAGAGGTTGTGGTCAATAAAATCTTACAAATGGACCTGATGGTAGAGGTGAAGAATGTAGCGAGAGTGGGAAGTGAGCTCGAGATACAGCCTTGGAAGGTTGTACTTAGGGGGATCGGCATGGAGAAAGATCTCTCCCTTCCTCTCACGCCCTGACACACTGGCTTTGTTGCCATTCCTTGAAAACTTTAAGCAACCTCCTACCCAAATGCCTTTACGTTTTCCATTCCTTTTTCCTGCAGTGCTCTTTCTCTATATTCCTCAAGGCATGTTCCTTTAATTTCTTCAGATCCCTTTTTAATATCATATCAGTAAAACCTTTCTCAACTAATTTTTTTCTTTTATGATTTCTGGTTTACTTATAGTGATGTGTATCTTTGTGGGTTTTTCAAAGTATGCATACAGTATGTACTAATCAAATCAAAGATATATAAACATACATCTCCAATATTGACCATTACAACATTTTGTGTACTTCTCCTTATTTATGTGCATCTTTATGTCTGTTAAAAAATATTTTCTAGTACAGTTCCTCCAGCATTTTCTGATATCTAACCTCTATCTAGTTCTATGCTTTCGAGACCTTTAATGTCTGTCACAGAATATGAGTATTCTGAATATGTTCACCAGGGACAAACAGTATTCATCGTTCACAGTCTGGCTTTTTTCATTTAGCAATATATCTCCCAGGTCCATTTACTTTTTGTTGAATGACAGGATTTTGTTTTTCTTTATGGCTAAGTAGTATTCGATTCTGTATATTTGCCACATTTTTTCTAATCCATTCATTAATTGTAGGGCATTTAAGTTGATTTCATGACTTAGCTATTTTGAATAAAGCTACAATAAACATGGATGTGCAAATGCTTCTCCATCTGAGTGGTTGGTTCCCTTTCTTTCAGATATATGCCTTTAGTGGTATTGCTGTGTCATAAAATGAGTCTATGTTTATATTTTTGAGGAACTTTCACACAGTTTCCCACAATGGCTGTACTACCTTACTTGCCCACCAGCAAAAGTTCCCTTTCCTGTACAACCTTACCAGTATTTGTTGTTTTTTGGGTTTTGTTTTTGTTTTGTTTTGTTTTGTTTTATCATAAACATTTTGACCAGAATTAGTTGATAGCTCATTCTGGTTTTGATTGTACTTCCTGTCTGATAAGAGATGAACATTTTTCATATGCTTCTTAGCGATTTGTATTTCTTCCTTGGAGAAGTCTCTGTTCAGATTGATTGCCCACTTTTGATTGGATTATTAGTGGCTTTTTTTGAGGAGGTCTGTAGTGTAAGCTATTTAAGTTGTTTATATGGTTTGTGCTCTTTGTCAAAAATCAATTGGTTGTGGGACCCAAATGGTGGTATGTTGCTTAAGGCAACTAGATCCCACATAGTCAACTTAATAGTTCAAGTCCTGGACCTGGAAGCTTGAAAAACACACTAGTCACATGCATATGTGTGCCCAAAATCCCAAGAGAAGAATGGAAAAGTGATTCAGGCATAACCATTCTCCCTGGGGAGTGATTTCTCACTTTCCCTCTCTTTCTCTCTTCTGAGCATGTAGCAACAAATTCTTTAACAAATCAATTGACTATAAATTAGATTTATTTCTAGGTTCATTCTGTTTCCATTGGTCTTGTGTCAGTACCATGCTGTTTTAGTTATTATGGATTTATAACATATTTTGGAGTCAGATAGTGAAAAACCATCATACTCTTTTTGCATGGTATTGCTTTGGAGATAAGTGTCGTTTCGTTCCAGGTAAATTTTATGATTTTGTTTCTATTTTTATGAAAAATGCTGGAATTTTGAGAAACAATGTGTTGAATGACATTGGCTAGAATTGACATTTTAACTATGTTGTTTCTTTTGATCCATGTACAAAGGATTTCTTCCCATTTTTGGTGTCTTTTAAAATGTCTTTAGTCATATTTTTATAATTTTACTTCTTTGTTTAGATATATTCCTGGATTTGTTTATGTATGGCTATATAAACGGAATTAATTTCTTCATCTCTGTATCAGTTCATTCATTGTTAGTGTACAGAAATGCTTTTGTTTCCTGTGACTTTGTTAGGTTCTTTAATCATGTCTAACAGGTTTTCTTTGTAGATTCTTTAGGCAGTTTTTCTATATATATATATATAGATAGCCATGTCCTCTGCAAATAGGGAAAATTTAACTTCTTTCTTTCCAATGTAGATGCTTTTTATTTCATTCTCTTACCTGATTGCATTAGCTAGGATTTCCAGTACTGTGTTAAATAAGAGTGGAGAAAGTGGACATCCTTGTCTTGTTCTAGTTTTAGGAAGAAAGGCTTTCAAGTTTTCTCCATTGAGTATGATATTGGCTGTGGAGTTGTTATATTTTACTTCCTTCTCAAAACTTGATGTTCCTCATTCCAGCTTTAGTTTTATTTCGTTAGCACTTATTACTATCTAACTTCACCTATATTTTTGCCTTTTATTTTGTATATTGTTTTTCTGATATGAGGTCAGGCATCTATACATATATTTTGTTCACTGCAATGTCCTCTAGCACTTGGAATAGTATCTGGAACATTATAGGTTCTCAATAAATTTTGTTGAGTAAATAGATTGAAAATATTCACAATATTCATTGTATCATGCCTACTTTATAACGCCTATATATTTCAGTCCAACATAGCTGAGCAATATGTTAATGTGCTTTTTCTCCTTGTGTCTTCAAAGACTAGTCCTGGTATTCAAATATTTATTGAATGATTTAATGATTTGTATGTGTTCATAATTCTCTAAGTAAATAGAAAGCAAAGTTTTGATTCTCAGTCCCATGAAAAGTAGTAAGGGATAATAAGCTCAAAATCTCCACACTTTTTTTTAAGCCCAACCACAAACTACCTGGCTTCTATCCAGATTTTCCATGTTCTGTTCCTCTGTAGGTGAGTAGCGTCTTTTATCTGTCACTTAGGAACTGTCTAGCAGCCAAATCTACTTTTCTTCATACAAACATTTCCCTAACATCTCTGCTATACATTTCTTATATGTACTCACAAAATTTATCTTTATTGAAGTCAAGTCATTGAAGAGTCCAGAAAAGTGGTAAAGGAAATTAGAGACGGGTCAGCAGGTAGTGTAGTGGTTAAGGCGCTGAATTTCCATGTAGTCAAGTGTGGTTTGAGTACCGGACCCAGTGGCTTGAAATTCATGCTGGGCACATATGTGTGCATGCTCAAGATCCTGAGACGAAAGTGGGGAAGGGATTGCAGCATGACTGTTATCCCTCCGAGTGGTGATTTCTCGCCTTCTGTCTCTCTGGTGAATGCATGCACCCTATAGCAAAGAACTCTCTCAAAAAATAAAGGAAATTGAAGCGCTTTTGGTAGAATAACATGAGGTCCACCAAATAAAGAGGAAAGTTAAAAGTGAGTATAGAAAGTTAAAAGTGAGTACTGGTTGACCATCAGTGTTGAATGATGCTTGGAGAGTCAAAGATAGTTGTTTAGAGTTTGAATGAATATAAAGTTCAGTTTCAAGATTTCATTTCATTGTTGGGTCTGATTTCATAAACATCTACTCTATGTTAGGCACTGGGTTTCTACCTGGGGATACAATAGTCCTAGCTTTATAGCTCTTATATTTTAATTAGAAAGACAGACAAATAATCACATATATTAAGGTGAAGTTGCAATGATAGTGATGCTACACATGAGAAGTATATATCATTGTAAGGTTATTTGTAATCTAAGAAAGCTTCCCAGAGGAGGAAATCATTGAGGAAAGGATGAGGGGGTGTTGAGAAGTACATATTTTGGGGAAACTTTGTTCTTAATGGTGTTCCTGAGAAGGAAGAGGATGATAGATAAACATAGAAGTGAGCTTACAACTCATTTAATCTTCTTAATAATCACAATTAACCCAGTATCAGACTGACTTGAAATAAATTAATTTTTATATAATTTAAATATTTATATATAATTTAAATAAATTAATATATAATTCATACACAAACACACAAATTCATTTCTTAACACTTGTTTAATGACATTTCTGCTGGACTGTGAAGTCATGAGGGCTTTTTCTGTTCCATCTCTTTGATTTTTAATGTTTTACAAAATAGACTGAAAGTATCTATACATATCTGCTAGGTTTTTGTTTTTGATTTTGTGTTCATGGGCACTTCGCATAGTCACTAATAATGAAAAGAATATGTTGGAAGAGTTAAAGGAGGAGAGTCACAGCAGCTAGTTTCTGTGAGAATTGAAATTTTGCATCAAAATTATTTCAAAAGCCTATGTGCAAGTAAGTTCTCCAACGTAGACATTCCATGGGTATAGGTTTCCCAGCACAAGCATTTTATTGATACAGATTTTTCAACATAGGCATTCTTTAGATGTAGGTTATTGGTTTTTTAACATAGATATAAAATTGATCCTGTTTTTGGTGAACTTTACCTTTAGTACTGGAAACCGTAGATGCCCCCCCTCTCAAAGGAAGGGCTCAGAATACGTCCGAATCAGCAGGTAACACAACAGCTACGAGATGTGGAAGGAAGCTGTGGTGCCTTGAGATGCTTGGTGAAGAGTATCTGTCCCATTTCTCCATCCCAAGGTGTTTGGTTACTGAGTTGAAAATAGCACTTTAGTGGACCTTTATAAAACAGAACAATTTGATCATCTCATAAATAGATAGAAAAACAAAGCAACTACCAATGTGTAATTTGAGGAAGGGGAATAGGCTGCAAATTTAATTTTGCATAACAAATACCTATGTCAGTCCAATTTAAATATACACTAAGGCTTCAGTGTAAATGCTTAAAAGAACGTTATGAGGGACCAATGGTGGAGTAATGGTCACGTTCCTAGACTCCCATACAGTAGACCACATTTCAAGTCCTGGACCCAGCGGCTTAAAACTCATGCCGGGGTATGTGTGTGCATGCCCAAAATCCCAAGAGGAGAATGGAGGAGAAGGGATCATGGCTTGGCCATCCTACCTGGGAGGTGATTTCTCACTTTCTGTCTCTCTGTCTCTCTTTGTATCTCTAGTGAGTGTCCACAGCCTATACTAAAAATCTCTCTCTAAAGTAAAAAAGAACATTATGAGTATAGGTACCACATTAAATGCTAAGAATATTTGAGTAGTTATGTATTCTTCACAAGATTTTATATTATTATATTTTTAAAATATACTAATTTGCTTGACAGTAGTAACCATTTTACTATGCATAATTATATCAAAAAATTATGTTGTATTCCTTAAATATATACAATTAAACACTTAAATAAGTTTTTAAGCAAATAAAGCACTGGCTAGAAAAAGGCTATGGAATTGGCTCTATGCATTTCATTTTATTATTTCAGAAAGCTACTATAGGTATTTCAGTATATGTGTTTCATTTATCATGTTGTTTAACTATGCTGAAATATGAGTAGAAGACAAATGAATTATGGATAAACAAAACCTGGTTGTTTACTTTTCGGTTCACTATTATTTCACCTTACAGTTCAGAAAATATAGTGATCAAGGTTTCTAAACACACTGTTACAATTATAGAGGTGTTAATTAAAATTATGACAATTACTAGTGATTTAGAACTTAATTACTCTGGTGGTTATAGCAGATAAAATTTTCCTAGGAACTGCACATATGGCAAATCAGAGTATATCATATTAGCTGCATTGATCCCACAATATCTAGTCATTAGTAAAATTCTATATAGCATTCTGGATTTTTTATTTCAAGACCTTAGACAGTAATAAATATTTTGGGAAAACTGATAAACATTAAGGATAAAGAAGGCAGAAGCAGTGTCATAGTCTGAATACTATTTATGTCAGAAAAAAATGAGTGTTTTTGTTTTTAATGTTTCCATTGTCAATATAAGTGAATGTCCATTTTAAAGCATACACACAATTCTATACAGATATTTATAGCAAAATATTTCAAGATTGTTCACGTTCTAATACTATGTTTTTTGGTTTTCTTTTTTGTGTTTGCCAGAGAGCGTGTGTTCTTGTCAGAGACAGTGAAAGGAAGAAAACACCCTTCCATGGGGAATGATCATGCCCCAATCCCTTCTTCATTTCTCCACCATATTAAGATTTGAGTTATACAAGCACATGTGCCAAGAACGCTTTACAAGCCACCAGGTTTTGAAATCAGTCAGGTGCAGGATCCAGTTAGTTGTTCCCTTAAACACTAGGTCATGTGGCTGGCTACAATGATCTCTTCTTTGACTTCTTTTTGTTCAATCATTTATTTATTCATTCAGCAAATATTTATTCAATCTCTACTAATCTTCAAATTACTGTTTTAATTATTAACTATATTACTTGGGGTATAAGCAAAGCTTTCATAGAAAGATCACTCAATGCAGTGGCTCAGACAAGAGAAACATTTATTTCTCTTACACAGACTAGGGCAGGTAAGTGAGCTCTGTGCCATGGCACCATTTGGGATCCATGCTAAGTGGAATGTCATTGTTAACATAAGTCTTCCATGGTGGCTCTGGTCATGGCCATTTCTAGCCAGTTTCGTGAAAAGTAGGAGACAAGGAAATTACTTTTATTTTATTTTTTAATTTGCTGGATGACTCATGAGCTCCACAGAGAGAGACAGAAAGACAGAGAGAAAGAAGGAGATCAACAAAGCCTCCTCCATTGGGAAAGGTCACATCACAATCCCTTCTCCATTTCTCCCTCCTTTCGGTATTTTAAGCACATACATGTGGCCTGTTTTTCAAGCCTTCAGTTCTGGGACTGAAACAGTGTAGGTAGCCATGGAGGAACAGCCAACTTAACTTCCCTACAAGCATCTGACCTAAAAATTATTTTTATGAAAGTTGTAGAGAATCTGTAACACTACTTGACACATTGCTACAGTCAAATGTAAGGGAGACTAGAGAATGTCATCTTGAGCTGACCAGTGTCTCTTATTGGAAAAAAAGAGAAATTTATTTTGGAGTCTCTTGTAAGCCAACCCTCTAGTTATCCAGTTGTGAGTGAAAATTCTTCTTCCAATTAGAAAAAACATACAAACATACATACCTTCTCCCTAACAAAGAAAAATACTAATTTAATTCCAATGACTGCATCCAGGATCTCTCAGAAATATGTAGACCTCTACAGGAGATCTTGAAGTAGTTCTTTGAAGTTTGGCAATGTAAAATTCACTAACAGATTTTCTTTCCTTCTCTCAATCCTCCTTTCCATATGGAAGACCCAACATAAAATGATCAAAAAGGAACTGCCTAACTGCTATAGAAACTGCCATTAGGAAAACAATGAAAACTCAGTGGACAATAACAGTTACAAAATCTTCCTAAGCAGAGATGAAAAAACACTATGCAATAGCAGTGAAATAAGTGTTTTGATTAGTGCATCTAGAAACCTTGGTTCTCTTTTCTGGGAGTTAAGCCAGAGTTCCTTAAAGGTTCTTTTCTATTCTACTGGATAAATGGACTTAGCCATGGCCATATCCGAATTGGGTATGGTACAGTATGTCCTCATTGAGGACTCCACAACCTTTGCAGTGTCCTATGACTTCCTACTGTTGCTTGTTTGGGGGCCTGAAGATTGTTCTAAGGATCATACGTGGTAGCAAAATCTAATAGTAAAATGTAAAGACATCTTTGGGCAACACTTATTATCCTTTGCTTTTGGAATATTGGAATACAGAAGCAGTTTGTGAGTTTGTTTATGTAATATGTACAGTGGTGACTGATAAATTCTAGATTAAACAAAAGCAAGGTAACATGGTGAGTACTAGTTGTCACATGCATATGTGTGCCCAAAATCCCAAGAGAAGAATGGAAAAGTGATTCAGGCATAACCATTCTCCCTGGGGAGTGATTTCTCACTTTCCCTCTCTTTCTCTCTTCTGAGCATGTAGCAACAAATTCTTTAACAAATCAATTGACTATAAATTAGATTTATTTCTAGGTTCATTCTGTTTCCATTGGTCTTGTGTCAGTACCATGCTGTTTTAGTTATTATGGATTTATAACATATTTTGGAGTCAGATAGTGAAAAACCATCATACTCTTTTTGCATGGTATTGCTTTGGAGATAAGTGTCGTTTCGTTCCAGGTAAATTTTATGATTTTGTTTCTATTTTTATGAAAAATGCTGGAATTTTGAGAAACAATGTGTTGAATGACATTGGCTAGAATTGACATTTTAACTATGTTGTTTCTTTTGATCCATGTACAAAGGATTTCTTCCCATTTTTGGTGTCTTTTAAAATGTCTTTAGTCATATTTTTATAATTTTACTTCTTTGTTTAGATATATTCCTGGATTTGTTTATGTATGGCTATATAAACGGAATTAATTTCTTCATCTCTGTATCAGTTCATTCATTGTTAGTGTACAGAAATGCTTTTGTTTCCTGTGACTTTGTTAGGTTCTTTAATCATGTCTAACAGGTTTTCTTTGTAGATTCTTTAGGCAGTTTTTCTATATATATATATATATATAGCCATGTCCTCTGCAAATAGGGAAAATTTAACTTCTTTCTTTCCAATGTAGATGCTTTTTATTTCATTCTCTTACCTGATTGCATTAGCTAGGATTTCCAGTACTGTGTTAAATAAGAGTGGAGAAAGTGGACATCCTTGTCTTGTTCTAGTTTTAGGAAGAAAGGCTTTCAAGTTTTCTCCATTGAGTATGATATTGGCTGTGGAGTTGTTATATTTTACTTCCTTCTCAAAACTTGATGTTCCTCATTCCAGCTTTAGTTTTATTTCGTTAGCACTTATTACTATCTAACTTCACCTATATTTTTGCCTTTTATTTTGTATATTGTTTTTCTGATATGAGGTCAGGCATCTATACATATATTTTGTTCACTGCAATGTCCTCTAGCACTTGGAATAGTATCTGGAACATTATAGGTTCTCAATAAATTTTGTTGAGTAAATAGATTGAAAATATTCACAATATTCATTGTATCATGCCTACTTTATAACGCCTATATATTTCAGTCCAACATAGCTGAGCAATATGTTAATGTGCTTTTTCTCCTTGTGTCTTCAAAGACTAGTCCTGGTATTCAAATATTTATTGAATGATTTAATGATTTGTATGTGTTCATAATTCTCTAAGTAAATAGAAAGCAAAGTTTTGATTCTCAGTCCCATGAAAAGTAGTAAGGGATAATAAGCTCAAAATCTCCACACTTTTTTTTAAGCCCAACCACAAACTACCTGGCTTCTATCCAGATTTTCCATGTTCTGTTCCTCTGTAGGTGAGTAGCGTCTTTTATCTGTCACTTAGGAACTGTCTAGCAGCCAAATCTACTTTTCTTCATACAAACATTTCCCTAACATCTCTGCTATACATTTCTTATATGTACTCACAAAATTTATCTTTATTGAAGTCAAGTCATTGAAGAGTCCAGAAAAGTGGTAAAGGAAATTAGAGACGGGTCAGCAGGTAGTGTAGTGGTTAAGGCGCTGAATTTCCATGTAGTCAAGTGTGGTTTGAGTACCGGACCCAGTGGCTTGAAATTCATGCTGGGCACATATGTGTGCATGCTCAAGATCCTGAGACGAAAGTGGGGAAGGGATTGCAGCATGACTGTTATCCCTCCGAGTGGTGATTTCTCGCCTTCTGTCTCTCTGGTGAATGCATGCACCCTATAGCAAAGAACTCTCTCAAAAAATAAAGGAAATTGAAGCGCTTTTGGTAGAATAACATGAGGTCCACCAAATAAAGAGGAAAGTTAAAAGTGAGTATAGAAAGTTAAAAGTGAGTACTGGTTGACCATCAGTGTTGAATGATGCTTGGAGAGTCAAAGATAGTTGTTTAGAGTTTGAATGAATATAAAGTTCAGTTTCAAGATTTCATTTCATTGTTGGGTCTGATTTCATAAACATCTACTCTATGTTAGGCACTGGGTTTCTACCTGGGGATACAATAGTCCTAGCTTTATAGCTCTTATATTTTAATTAGAAAGACAGACAAATAATCACATATATTAAGGTGAAGTTGCAATGATAGTGATGCTACACATGAGAAGTATATATCATTGTAAGGTTATTTGTAATCTAAGAAAGCTTCCCAGAGGAGGAAATCATTGAGGAAAGGATGAGGGGGTGTTGAGAAGTACATATTTTGGGGAAACTTTGTTCTTAATGGTGTTCCTGAGAAGGAAGAGGATGATAGATAAACATAGAAGTGAGCTTACAACTCATTTAATCTTCTTAATAATCACAATTAACCCAGTTTCAGACTGACTTGAAATAAATTAATTTTTATATAATTTAAATATTTATATATAATTTAAATAAATTAATATATAATTCATACACAAACACACAAATTCATTTCTTAACACTTGTTTAATGACATTTCTGCTGGACTGTGAAGTCATGAGGGCTTTTTCTGTTCCATCTCTTTGATTTTTAATGTTTTACAAAATAGACTGAAAGTATCTATACATATCTGCTAGGTTTTTGTTTTTGATTTTGTGTTCATGGGCACTTCGCATAGTCACTAATAATGAAAAGAATATGTTGGAAGAGTTAAAGGAGGAGAGTCACAGCAGCTAGTTTCTGTGAGAATTGAAATTTTGCATCAAAATTATTTCAAAAGCCTATGTGCAAGTAAGTTCTCCAACGTAGACATTCCATGGGTATAGGTTTCCCAGCACAAGCATTTTATTGATACAGATTTTTCAACATAGGCATTCTTTAGATGTAGGTTATTGGTTTTTTAACATAGATATAAAATTGATCCTGTTTTTGGTGAACTTTACCTTTAGTACTGGAAACCGTAGATGCCCCCCCTCTCAAAGGAAGGGCTCAGAATACGTCCGAATCAGCAGGTAACACAACAGCTACGAGATGTGGAAGGAAGCTGTGGTGCCTTGAGATGCTTGGTGAAGAGTATCTGTCCCATTTCTCCATCCCAAGGTGTTTGGTTACTGAGTTGAAAATAGCACTTTAGTGGACCTTTATAAAACAGAACAATTTGATCATCTCATAAATAGATAGAAAAACAAAGCAACTACCAATGTGTAATTTGAGGAAGGGGAATAGGCTGCAAATTTAATTTTGCATAACAAATACCTATGTCAGTCCAATTTAAATATACACTAAGGCTTCAGTGTAAATGCTTAAAAGAACGTTATGAGGGACCAATGGTGGAGTAATGGTCACGTTCCTAGACTCCCATACAGTAGACCACATTTCAAGTCCTGGACCCAGCGGCTTAAAACTCATGCCGGGGTATGTGTGTGCATGCCCAAAATCCCAAGAGGAGAATGGAGGAGAAGGGATCATGGCTTGGCCATCCTACCTGGGAGGTGATTTCTCACTTTCTGTCTCTCTGTCTCTCTTTGTATCTCTAGTGAGTGTCCACAGCCTATACTAAAAATCTCTCTCTAAAGTAAAAAAGAACATTATGAGTATAGGTACCACATTAAATGCTAAGAATATTTGAGTAGTTATGTATTCTTCACAAGATTTTATATTATTATATTTTTAAAATATACTAATTTGCTTGACAGTAGTAACCATTTTACTATGCATAATTATATCAAAAAATTATGTTGTATTCCTTAAATATATACAATTAAACACTTAAATAAGTTTTTAAGCAAATAAAGCACTGGCTAGAAAAAGGCTATGGAATTGGCTCTATGCATTTCATTTTATTATTTCAGAAAGCTACTATAGGTATTTCAGTATATGTGTTTCATTTATCATGTTGTTTAACTATGCTGAAATATGAGTAGAAGACAAATGAATTATGGATAAACAAAACCTGGTTGTTTACTTTTCGGTTCACTATTATTTCACCTTACAGTTCAGAAAATATAGTGATCAAGGTTTCTAAACACACTGTTACAATTATAGAGGTGTTAATTAAAATTATGACAATTACTAGTGATTTAGAACTTAATTACTCTGGTGGTTATAGCAGATAAAATTTTCCTAGGAACTGCACATATGGCAAATCAGAGTATATCATATTAGCTGCATTGATCCCACAATATCTAGTCATTAGTAAAATTCTATATAGCATTCTGGATTTTTTATTTCAAGACCTTAGACAGTAATAAATATTTTGGGAAAACTGATAAACATTAAGGATAAAGAAGGCAGAAGCAGTGTCATAGTCTGAATACTATTTATGTCAGAAAAAAATGAGTGTTTTTGTTTTTAATGTTTCCATTGTCAATATAAGTGAATGTCCATTTTAAAGCATACACACAATTCTATACAGATATTTATAGCAAAATATTTCAAGATTGTTCACGTTCTAATACTATGTTTTTTGGTTTTCTTTTTTGTGTTTGCCAGAGAGCGTGTGTTCTTGTCAGAGACAGTGAAAGGAAGAAAACACCCTTCCATGGGGAATGATCATGCCCCAATCCCTTCTTCATTTCTCCACCATATTAAGATTTGAGTTATACAAGCACATGTGCCAAGAACGCTTTACAAGCCACCAGGTTTTGAAATCAGTCAGGTGCAGGATCCAGTTAGTTGTTCCCTTAAACACTAGGTCATGTGGCTGGCTACAATGATCTCTTCTTTGACTTCTTTTTGTTCAATCATTTATTTATTCATTCAGCAAATATTTATTCAATCTCTACTAATCTTCAAATTACTGTTTTAATTATTAACTATATTACTTGGGGTATAAGCAAAGCTTTCATAGAAAGATCACTCAATGCAGTGGCTCAGACAAGAGAAACATTTATTTCTCTTACACAGACTAGGGCAGGTAAGTGAGCTCTGTGCCATGGCACCATTTGGGATCCATGCTAAGTGGAATGTCATTGTTAACATAAGTCTTCCATGGTGGCTCTGGTCATGGCCATTTCTAGCCAGTTTCGTGAAAAGTAGGAGACAAGGAAATTACTTTTATTTTATTTTTTAATTTGCTGGATGACTCATGAGCTCCACAGAGAGAGACAGAAAGACAGAGAGAAAGAAGGAGATCAACAAAGCCTCCTCCATTGGGAAAGGTCACATCACAATCCCTTCTCCATTTCTCCCTCCTTTCGGTATTTTAAGCACATACATGTGGCCTGTTTTTCAAGCCTTCAGTTCTGGGACTGAAACAGTGTAGGTAGCCATGGAGGAACAGCCAACTTAACTTCCCTACAAGCATCTGACCTAAAAATTATTTTTATGAAAGTTGTAGAGAATCTGTAACACTACTTGACACATTGCTACAGTCAAATGTAAGGGAGACTAGAGAATGTCATCTTGAGCTGACCAGTGTCTCTTATTGGAAAAAAAGAGAAATTTATTTTGGAGTCTCTTGTAAGCCAACCCTCTAGTTATCCAGTTGTGAGTGAAAATTCTTCTTCCAATTAGAAAAAACATACAAACATACATACCTTCTCCCTAACAAAGAAAAATACTAATTTAATTCCAATGACTGCATCCAGGATCTCTCAGAAATATGTAGACCTCTACAGGAGATCTTGAAGTAGTTCTTTGAAGTTTGGCAATGTAAAATTCACTAACAGATTTTCTTTCCTTCTCTCAATCCTCCTTTCCATATGGAAGACCCAACATAAAATGATCAAAAAGGAACTGCCTAACTGCTATAGAAACTGCCATTAGGAAAACAATGAAAACTCAGTGGACAATAACAGTTACAAAATCTTCCTAAGCAGAGATGAAAAAACACTATGCAATAGCAGTGAAATAAGTGTTTTGATTAGTGCATCTAGAAACCTTGGTTCTCTTTTCTGGGAGTTAAGCCAGAGTTCCTTAAAGGTTCTTTTCTATTCTACTGGATAAATGGACTTAGCCATGGCCATATCCGAATTGGGTATGGTACAGTATGTCCTCATTGAGGACTCCACAACCTTTGCAGTGTCCTATGACTTCCTACTGTTGCTTGTTTGGGGGCCTGAAGATTGTTCTAAGGATCATACGTGGTAGCAAAATCTAATAGTAAAATGTAAAGACATCTTTGGGCAACACTTATTATCCTTTGCTTTTGGAATATTGGAATACAGAAGCAGTTTGTGAGTTTGTTTATGTAATATGTACAGTGGTGACTGATAAATTCTAGATTAAACAAAAGCAAGGTAACATGGTGAGTACTAGTTTAAGAAGATGGATCAGGGAAGCCTCCCTTTAGTGACATTTGAGTGAGTGCTGAAAGAATGAGAGAAGGGACAACTGGACATTAAGGAAAAACATGTTCCAGGCAGTGGAAATGGTACATACAAAGGTCCTGAGATTACACAGTAGGTATCCCTTATCCATGGGGTTTATGTTCCGAGCCAACCACTGGATGCCTGGATCTGCAGATAGTACCAGTGGCGGCCCCCCCCCCCCCCCCCCCCCCCCCCCCAGGGGAGTGTGATTTTTAGTCTGATAACCAAATGGTTTACTGACTGACTAATGGGCAGGTAGCACATGCAGCATGGATCTACTGGGCTAGGCAATGCTTCACATCCTGGATAAGAGAGAGTGGGACACTAGAAGATTTCATCATGCTACTCAGAGTGGCATTCAGTTTAGAACATGAATTTGGGCCAGCAGGTAGTATGGTGGTTAAGGTGGCTGGATGACCATGGTTCAAGTCCTGGATCCAGTGGCTTGAAAGTCACACCAGATATGTGTGTATGAGTGCCGAAGATCCTGACAGGAAAGTGGAGGAGAAGGGATTACAGTGTGGCCATCAACCTGGGGGGGTGGGGTGGGGTTTCACTTTCCCTATCTCTGTATCTCTCTGTCTCTCTCTGGGCTATTAAGCCCACATGCACTATGGCAAAAAAAAAAAAAAAAAAAAAAAAAAACAACTTACTAACTTTTTTATCTCTGGAATTTTCCATTTAATATTTTAAGATTTTTGTTGACTATAGTTAACAAACCATGGAATGGGAAACTGTAGATAAGGGAGGACTACTGTATTATGTCTGTAATTAATGTGTAAGAGCTCAATGTGCCTTAACTAGAGTGAGCAAGGGGGAAAGTAAAAAAGATGAGGCATGAGAAATATTAAATTGTGCAGGCAAAGTTAAAATTTTTATTCTTTTTTCTTAAAAGATATAAGAAACTATTGATGGATTTTGAGTAAAAAACTAATATACTCTAACTTAATTGTAAAAGAACGATTGTGACTGCTATGGGAAAACTAAAAACTGAGCAAACAGAACAGAGAGATCAGTTGGAAGGATATTGTTATTGAGAGATAGTAATAAACTTATCTCTAGTCACAGCTGTAGAGATGTTTGGATGTGTTCAGATTTTAGGTATATTTTGTAACTACAGAAGTAAAATTGGCTGTTTGTTGAATATTCAATGTCAGAGAAAGGAGATGACTTTATGGTTTTTGGCATGATTAGTACTACTTAAGATGTTACTGGTAAACATGAGAAAAGTGCAAAAGGAACAGGTCTAAGATAGAAAGAAAATAAAATGTCTTGTATTTAGATGTGTTACATTTACCATCCAAATGGAAATATATTCTAATCAGTGGGATACATGAGATGAGGCCAGAGGGGAGGTGCCAAGGGTAGGAGATAAAATTTGGGGGTCTTCAGAGAACAGATTATCTGGAGCCATAGGATAGGAGATAAAATTTGGGGGTCTTCAGAGTACAGATTATCTGGAGCCATGGGATGAGATGAGATTGTCTAGGGGATGAGTGTGAGGAGAAAAAAGAAAAGTTCTCATAACTGATGTCCAGTGGTCTCTAGGAGTAAGTGGTAGGAAAAAAAGCCTTCATTCAGACTTGAAAAAAATGGAGTTAACTCCTTAAGGAATTCATGAGAAAGGACATCTCAGAAACAAGTGAAGTGTTTGAAGGAGCAAGAAAGGCCCAGCCATATTAAATGATACCAAAGAAAGTGAAAACCAAGTTTTGACCACTGAGTTTGAAAATGTCAGGATTTTGATGAGAGTTATTTCAATAAAACTGTGAGAACTACAGCCTGATTGTATGTCCAGAAACATATGGAGGGCGAGCCCGTGAAAAGAATGAGTAGAACCTCTTCAAAACATTTTGCTGTGAAGGGATGGAGAAAAGGAAAGTTGCTAGACGGTATGCGGGTGAGAGGGCTTTAAAGGATTGGAGGTTTATAAGAAGTGTGGAAGTGAACAAGAATGATTCCTTAAGGGGAAAACTTGTGTTGCAGGACAAACTAAGGACAATTCAGAGGAGGGAGTGGAAATAATTGTCCTTTGAGTAAGAAATGGTGGAAAAACTCCTTTATGACAAATTATAAAATCTGTAAACAGCTAGTGAAATACTGAGTGAAAAGTTATGGCTCCCATATACGTGAGAAGTACACAGACATGCTGTGGAAGGAACAGAGGGAAGTATAAATATAGTTTTTGTTTAGAAGTGAAAAAACAGATGCATATTTCTTAAAATAACAGCATTAAAAGTCATACATGGCTGACCAGATTGTGATCATCCTAGCACTTTTTCTTGGAAATAGACCTTTTATAACTCTCTTCTGGACAAATGTTGAAATATTATACTTGCAATTTAGGGAAAATTTGAGTTTTCAAATTGGAAGATAGAGATGAAGAAGTACTGAGGTGGCATGAAAAGATCATCACACTCCTTGTCAATAACCTGTATTTTTCTTACTGAATTCTCCTTTTGGAATGTGTTTTCTGTCTAGAGGTTCTTTGGCTATTACCTTAGCACACATTTTGCCTTCAGATTCCATATGAGTTTCTGGGTTGATCCCCCCCAATTACAGTGACATTGATTGCTGTCTAAATCTGTTGCAGTGTTCCTGAATACTATGACTACGGTCATGGAGTAAGTGAGGATGCCTATGACAGCTACGGTAAGACCTTTTCTTTACTAAAACTGTGAAATCAGAACAGCCATCAGTCAATGACAACTCAGAAATTGCTTCTATCTTTCTCCCCCCCATTTCTTACAGAAGTCCAGACTAAATTGATTTATGTAATTCCAGAGTGAGATTTGGCTTACACGGCCCATGCTAGAAAATTGGGCAGATCGATTTTGATCAAAATTTCAAAAGCAATTAATCACAGTAATAGATCATTTTTAACAACAACAATGAACCCTCTGAATAGTGCCTTAGATGTTTCACAGCGTCCATTTTCTGACTTAATGATTTGGCAATGATATCGCGTCTTTTCTGCTTTCACAAAGATTAGAGTCATTTACATTGAAAATGTGTAAAAACTCTTAAGGGTAGAGATTATTCGAATTCAAGTTATTTTTCTAGCTTGCATAGCTCAAGTAATATTTGACTTATGAGGATTTATAGTAAGCACATCAATCTATAAAACTATTTAAATTCAAAATGTATTCTTTAATTAAGATACTACTTAAAATGAATCATAATTCTATTCAATGAAAGATTTATTGAGGGCCTCTGAGTGCCCATATAGTACATCATTTTGAAGTGATAGTTTCTGGTTTTTTAAAATACATAAACAGCAACACCAACTAATTACTTTGCAAAAGGACACTCATTTAAGTGTTTACAGCCTTAGATTTTTATTAGAATAATACCAAGGTCACTCTGTTCCTTTGATGGGAGCACTAAAGGACATGATGAATGTTATCTGTGTATTTTGGGCTCCATATGAAGAAGCTTCAGTGCTGCATTAGGATGGACAAGGGAAGGCCCAAGTGTCTGAAGGAAAGAAGAGGATATATGCCTGGAACCAGTATCATAAACTGAGTAACTTCCCTGAGAGGAAAGTCACAAAACTGAGCCTATGAGTAAGAGAAAAAAAAAAAAAAACCAGACCATCCACACCCATTGCCAGTGATGAGCTTATAACTTAGATATCATTCTCATTCAATTCTTTATAACAAATTGAAATACCAAGCATTTCATCTACATTTTTACGAGCAAACTGAAGAACAGAGATGAAATCAATGTGAAAATAGAGTGGTGAGGCTCAAGTTCTGTGTTTTGTTTTGTTGTTTCCTAGAGAGATTTTTACTATAGGGTGTGTATACTCACCAGAGAGACACACGGAGAGAAAGTAAGAAATAATCCCCCAAGAGGGATGACCATGCCACAATCCCTTATCCTCCATTCTCCTCCTGGGATTTTGGGCATGCACACACATGTGCCTGACATGAAGGTCAAGTTGCCAGGTCTGGGACTTGAACTGCAATTACCCATGTGGGAGTCCAGTGCCTTAACCACTATGCCACCTGCTAGCACTCTCACATCCTGTTTTTATATTCTCATCAGTAGTTAGAATATTGTTCAAAGTGGAAGGGGAGTGGGAAAGGGGAAGAGAGTAGGGAAGGAAATTTGAGGCAAAAAATAGAGAGGTAAGACATTTGTTAGGACACAGAAATTGTTTATTACCTGTTGATGATGACGTGTACAGTATTCTCCAACTGGACTGGTCTGAGGTCTATTTCATGGTGGGTAAATTCTCTTTACAATATAAATGATGTATAGTGATTGAATGCATAAATAGTAATTAAAAAAGAGTACTCATTGGTGCTACCACAAATGGAGTACTTATTATGGTGTTGTACTAAGCAATGTATAATGAGGTTTAGAGATTATGGAAATAATCCTGATTAGAAATTATATGTGTGTCTATATAATCTAATCCCCATTAGAGTTCTGTAAGGAACAAACTGACATTGTCATTTGCATTTTACAGAGGAGGAACTAAGGCTCATTTCAACAATTAGCAGGTGACAGAGCAATAGTGTGAATTCAAGCATGTCTAATTGTCTTGAGTTTCTTTGTCGGAAGGCAGCATCAGAATTCAGTGGACCCTGGGGGACAGAAAACACAGGATCTGATACTTTAAACCTGAATGTGTCAAAAGAAACGGTGTTCAAATTAGTAAGATTTCTCTAACCCCTGCCAACTGCTGTTGTACTATCCTAAGGTGAGAGAGGTCTTTTCTACTAATTTACAGGGAAAAAAATAAAAATTAATCCAAAATGACCACCACCCTCACTTCTTCCCAAATCACAGCTTCTCTAGCATCAAATTGACCTAATCTTTTGTCATTGTAAAAAAAAAAAAAAAAAAAGGAAAAAAAGTGGAAATATTCTCCAAAACAATTAAACATATTTTCAGAAATCATTTCACAGAAAAATAGGTGATGGACAAATTTACACAGGTCTGGCTCAGTTGGGAAGCTGCTTTAGAAAGTAGAGCATTAATTTTGTTCTTTATGTATTTTTCACTCACTGGGAAAAAGGGTCAAAGGCATCACAAGGTATTTAATAAGAACACTAGCATGCAAAACCTGTGTCTTCCTCAAAATCACATGAGGAGCCAGCCAGGCTGAGTAAGATTGCCAGCACCCACGAGCATCTACACTCTCTCTTCAGCCTTCCTTGAAATCAACATGGCAACCTTGTTCCAAGCACATTCTTAATCATGTAGGCATCAGGCCACATACCTCATGCAATTAATTACTGAAGATGATAGATATATAAGACACAATTTTAGCCTTTCTTAATTCATTTGACTTGTTGTCTATAGGAATCACTTGTCTCTGGGAATAATGATGTACAAGATAAATATTGCCCTTTTCTGTTCCTGCTGTTTACTGTTGAGAAACTTATAGCTACATATAAAAACCTGCGCCAGATTCTAAAACATGTGATTTAATAATTCTATGCAAGGTCAGAGAACATCACCCATTTAACATTTATGTAATGCCTAACTTGCATAAGCTATTATTCTTGATCCTGGAGACACTGCAGTGAACAATCTCTTAAAGCTTACATTCTAGTTAAAAACGTTATTTATAAATAATTTTTGAAATTGAATTTTCATTGCAAAATACAGTCATTCTTTCATACTTCACACATCAATTTAAGGAAAATCACACTTAATGAGATTTACTTTACAGAATTACATGCACTGGTATCAAAGACAGGGAGGATTTTGATGATATCTAACAGGTTGGTTGTTATACAAGATGAAATTTCATTTCTCAGTTATTTACATATTAATTTCATAGCCATAGAGAAAAGTGTGTGAACACAAACTGTTACTTCTCAAAACTAATGTAGATGCATAGGTCATGGTAAGAAGAACTAATCATTATATACCCGTGGGCCTTACACTGTTCTTTCTTGGTTATCTGATTCTCCCGCTGCAGGAAAGTCTTGTAAGAAAGAGAGAGAGAGAGAGAGAGAGAGAGAGGGAGAGAAGGGAGGGAGGGAAGGAAGAAGAAAGGAAGGAAAGGAGGGAGGGAGGGAGGGAAGGAGGGAGGCAGGCTGGCCGGCCGGCCAATCCATTTCCCATTATAAACTCCACTTGCCTATATGCTCAGCTTTCATTCTGTGTTAAATTATAATTTCCCAATAAGCACTTCCCTGCATATAGAAGCAGTCAAAAAATTCCTCATAAGAACGAATTTAGAAAATGTTGAAAGAGATTTGACTGGGCAGAGAAAGGAAGATATTTTCATTTACTTATACCTATTTTACTAACTAAAATTTTAGCCAAATTGGCCGTATTATCAATGTAGAAAGACTAGATGTAGATATGCATAAAAATTGACTTTGTAAAGCCATGATCTTTTCTTTGGTCGTGAGAATTCGTTGCCATTTTTTTATTGTTAAATAAGCATTAGTTCAAGAATAGACCTCACATTCCAGGTGTCTTTACTCTTCAGAAATGTTGATAGGTCAATCCTCTCTGCATTATAGTTTGGGAAATGCTTCTGGATTTTCATATCAGAAGGATAGTAATTCAAGAGAGAATTCAATTTCATATTTTTGGGGGAGTCAGGGTGACATTCTAGGGTCTTAAGGCAAAGAAATATAACCACTATGTGGCAACCTTTTTCATGGTGCAGATCTCCTAGAAAACAGTACTATGTGTGTAGCACACTGGAGTTGAGGAAGGAGGCTGTTCCTGAGCTAGGGTTTCAGTAGCCCACAGCCCAACCCTCAGCCCCACAGTCCCCCAGGCTAACTGTGGACCATTTGTGGTACATGTTGGGCCACAGGAGAAGGATTGATAAACTTTGAAAACAGACCACCTATGTTTTAAACAGTAAATAAATGAAGTTCATTTTACCACAGATGTTCAGAAATCTAAGCCGATACATAGGTCTGATTGAATTTTAAAAATAAGGAATTTTTTCTTGGGACCAGCAGTTAGCTGTGTCGGTGAACTCCCATGTAGTTGACTGCGGTTCAAGTCCTGGACCTGGTGGCTTAAACTCACACCAGGCGCATGTGCGTGCATGCCCAAGATCTCAAGAGGAAAATGGAGGAGAAGGGATTGCGGCATGCCCATCTCCCTGTGGGGGATTTCTCGCTTTCTATCTCTCTGTCTCTCTCTGTCTTTCTGGCGAGTGCATGTACCCTATAGCAAAAACCTCTCCAAAAAAAAAAGTCATTTTTTCCTCTAAAAATAACATATGTATATTATAGAAAATATAAAATATAAATTTAATAAATTTAAATTAAAATAGAAAGAAAGAAATTTAAATGACTTCAAACAATGCTACTAAATTTATTCATTCTTTACTTTTTTACCTAAAAAATAAGTAATTTTTTTACCCTAAAAATAATATACATACAGGGACCAGCAGATGGTATAATGGTTATATTGCTAAACTCCTATGTATCAACCGTGGTTTGAGTACCAGACTCAGCAGCTTAAAACTCGTACCCGGCTCATGTGTATGTGGGCCCAAAATTGCGAGAGGAGAATGGAGAAGATGGGATTGCAGCTTGGCTATTGCCTCTGGGGGGTGATTTCTCACTTTCTGTCTATGTCTCTCTGGCAAGTGCACATGCCCTCTAGCAAAAACCTCTCTAAAATTTTTGTAAATACATAAATTATAAAAATATGAGTAACTAAAACAAGAAATTTGAATTATGCCAAATTATACTACTATATATACTTTACTTTCTGTTATATATTTGTCAATCAGCAATATATTTATTTTGTATTTAAAAAGAGGACATGAGTTAGCTGGTGGCATGATGGTTAAGGCAGCTGGATTCCACATGGCTAACTGTGCAGTTCAAGTCCCAACCTGGTGGCTTGCAAAGCACACTGGGCATGTGTGCAAGTCCAAAATCCTGAAAGGAGGGAGAAATGGAGAAGAGATTATGACATAACCATTCCCCATGGGGGAGTGCTTTTTTACTTTCTCTTGCCTCTCTTTGTCTCTCTCTTTCTCTGTCTAGCAAGTGCGTGTACCTTCTGGCAAAATAACTTTTAAAATAAATAAATAAGAGAGCAATAGAATACTGCTTAGGCTGTTTTATTAAAATTTCTTTAAGATTTTCTTATCATAAATTATAGAAGATTTTTTTTTAACTTCTCAATCATTAGGGTAATGCCTTGACAAAATGTGGAATTGAATTAGAATTAACCATTAATGTGTTCATTTTCTGCATAACCAGAAAATAAAGTATTTACATGTCAATCACATGATGATCAGATTTAAATTATGAGAATCCTTGCAATCTTATACCCTGTCTAGACAGTAGAGCAAGTTCCAGATAAAATGACAAGAAATAGAAAGAGCTCAACATCAGAACCAAGAAACCCAATCACAGTACTATGCCTGTGTGTACTCAGATGTGGATATTAGGTATTAAGTAATTGGTGATAGTTGTTTATCTGATGATATCCAAATGAGCAAATGATAAAATTCAAATAGACATGTAGAGTAGTGATTTGAGGACCCATTCAAGTCAAATATACATTGATATCTTTTCATTAATTTTCTGTACTTCACATAGTAACTAATAGTCACTTATTGCTTATCTTTATTGAACTGTGCACAATTTTTAAAATTAGTAAAGGTATATCCAAATCGTAATTCTTGTATCTCCACTTACTTGTTCACTTCCATTCTGAATTAGCAAGTGTCTCTCTGTTACATTTTGGGTATATGAGGGAACACATACACATTCCAATGGAATGTCTGTGTTTTTATAAAAATAATTAGCTGCAATTCTGGGTCTATTGACTTGGACAGTTTTGAGAGGGACCTCACAATCAGTTGTCCCAGGACTCTTCCTCTCATGTGGGGCTACTGGGAGAGAAAGAAGGAGAGCTCTTCACAATAACAGGGTCTTGCATTCAAAAGACACACAGACAGAATTTCTCATTTAGGCTTCCTTCAGCGATGAATTGAAATAAACCAGCTGAAATAAAAATCCTTCAGTATGATATTTCATTATGCATCTTCATTCATTGTATTTTGCATATTACCAGATTGAAGTTGTATGTATCTCTTTGGAACCCATTTCTCATTGCTGAAGTAAGCAATATTAAGTCATCAGAAAAGTCATGATGTATTTTTCTGATTTTCTATGTAAAAATGCATCATGACATTTCCAATGACCCAATATTTTTCTCTTTTTCTATGCACAAATGTGCAGTGACTTTTCTGATGACGTGATATGTGGACTTGCAGAAAATCGTATATTCTGTAGGATTTTATCACAATTAAATTATTCAAAATATTCCCAGATAATTTAATAGTAAATATTTAAACTATCTTAATACACAACAAAATTATCTGATTTATCATAAACACTACCTAAAAATATCTAATAATGTCAGTATATAATCTTAAATTACTTAAGTGGATCATTATTAAGTTAATATTTGAATATTACATTCCAGACAACTTTGACTTATTTTTGGAGCATAAATATTTGACTTACAGAAATTCCAAATCAATTTCATCATTTAAACAATATTCCCTAATTTGTTTTAGCCATTATAACTATTTTGGATAAGTCTGAATAGTACATAATTCAATAAAAGTTCATTTTAAATACAGTGTATGCCTTAGTGTGGCTAAGCAAAGCTTTGGGGAAGAAACACCCTCTAAATTCTCTGACACTGACAGCTTAGAATGGACAGCAATAGTCACTTCTCAAAAAAAAAAGAGCTGTTTATTAAAATGTTTTTAATGTATGAACTGAAGAGCTAATTATACATCCATTCTTTAGTGGCATTTTAGATGACAGCTGTGTGGAAGCAAAGAGAATAATATTAATACACTGTCTTGAAGTGAATGAAAGCAAAAAGAATTTTTGTGCCATATTCTAGCACATTTGAGTGCCTCACTTCAAGTCAATTGCAGAACACGAACATATTCATTCTGAGTTGAGGAGCTAGAATGATAATTATCCCAGTGTGAAAATAAGCTCTGCATTGATTAATCTGTGAAAACAGCAAAAGAATATGAAGCCAACTGGCATTCATGCCGACCATGTGATTCAAGAACAAAGACTGTCTATTTTTAATAGTAAATGGAGGTATAAATTTGAAATTGATTTTACAAATGAAAATTATATTTTTTAATATTGGCAAGAATGAGTTAGTCATTTAAAAATAATATATGCAAATAATTTTTCTAGGATTTATTAATATTGAAGTTGTTATATGATAGACTTTGGAGAAAAATGGCACTGATTTATTTAATTCTTAATATAAAGTTTTAAATTTTAGTTGAAAGAAGGCTTAGTGAAATTGTGCATCTAAAGCATTTTAAAATCCAGTCATATAATTAATTCTAAAAGTAGCTATCTCTTTTTTACCATTTCAGAGGTTGCAATGAGATGAATATCTAATTCAATTAGTCTTGATAATAAATGCAGATCATGTTGCCCAGGCAAGAAACAATTAGAAAGAGTAGCGTACCACTACTTTACTGCTTGTATTGCTAATTTTAGAAGTATCTGCAATTTCAATTTTGTTTTGAATGATGCATGCCTGAATTCAATAGTTTTGAGCAAATCTGCACCCTCCTTTTACATATTTTAGAAATTATTACTGACACTAATTACACATTTAAAAATCATCTGATAAGCTTTGAAAAATACCAGTGTCCAGTTTCTACCCCAGAAGAGTTCTGTGACAATGTTTGGAGATGAAAACTGGCCGTCAGGATTATTTAAAAGCTTCCCGTGTAGTTCTACAGTAAGCTAAGTTTGATAATATATTTTAGAGAGACTCATACATGGGGACACAATAAAAAGTACTCCATGATCTTTTTTTAAAAAATTATTGAGACTAGGGACCAGCAATTAGTGTAATGGCTATGTTGCTGGACTCCCATGTAGTCAACTGCAGTTCGCGTCCCAGACCTGGCAGCTTAAACTCATGCCAGGCGTGTGTGCGTGCATGTCCAAGATCCCGAGAGGAGAATGGAGGAGAAGGGATTGCGGTGTGGCCATCCCCCCAGGGGGTGATTTCTCGCTGTCTCTCTGTCTCTGTCTGTCTGGCGAGTACACATGTCCTATAGCAAAAACCTCTCCCCCCCAAAAAAATGTTATTTGCTTACTTTTTTTTTGAGAGAGAGATTTTTGCTACAAGGCATGTACTTATTGAAAAGACAGAGAAAGAGGCAAAATGTGAGAAATCACCCGCTAAGGGAGATGGCCATGCCACAATCCCTTCTCCTTTATTCTCTTCTCACGACTTTGGGCATGCATACATCTGCATCCAGTGTGAGTTTTAAGCTGCCAGCTCTGGGACTTGAACTGTAGTTGACTATGCAGGAGTCTAGCATCGTGACCATTGTGCCATCTGCTAGCCTTTTGTTTACTTTTATATGGTAATAATAGAAAGAAAATAAAATTCACAAACAATGCTTAAAATTAAATTTGTAGAAATTTATTTCCAAGGAACAGAGAGAACATATTGCAAAGAAATTGCTTTTAAATAAATAAAATTTTACATTCAAATATTTCTATATGTAGTTGGAGATTATTTATTTATTTATTTATTGGACCAGCAGATGGCATAATGCTACGCCGCTGGACTCCCATGTAGTCAACTGTAGTTCAAGTCCCGGACCTAGTCACTTAAATTCACGCCAGTGCATGTGCGTGCATGACCAAGATCCCGAGAGGAGAATGGAGGAGAAGGGATTGTGGAGTAGCCATCTCCCCGGGGAGGTGATTTCTCACTTTCTGTCAATCTTTCTTTTTGTCTTTCTGATGAGCACACATGCCTTATAGCAAAAACCTCTCCTAAAAAAGAAAAAGAGTTATTCATTTACTTATTTTCATTTGTTATTATTATTTTTTAATTTGAGCAAAGAGAGACAGAGAAAGAGAAAAGAAAAGCAAGAAAGGAAGCCGCCAGATCCAGGACTCTAACTGTGATTGGCCACGTGGGAATCTAGCACCTTTAATCACCACACCACCTGCCAACGCTGCCCATGATCTTAATATGTAACACCTATCTTTTAATAATTTTTTTCATAATTCCTTTCATTATAGTTAAGTAAATTTATTCTTAAAACATACTTTACCCTTTCAATATCTGTTTTCCATGACTCCGGAAAAGATGAACAGAAAACCTGTGCTAGTTATTTCCATTCTTGAAGGTAAACAAAATTTATGTGCAGGCTACTTTTATATCACTGAGTATTTTGTAAGCAAACATTGTGTTATAGAACCTAGCATTTTAAATCCACCTAAAAAAAAACAACTAAGTTTAAGTAGTAGGAAATATATCTTACTGTCTTTTTGAACAATTGTATATTGAACAGTTAAATCTCAACCTTGACTTTCTCTAAAATTTACTCAACAGATAGAGCCCACAAAAAATTATAGTCCACATGTATCTTAACACTTCTCTTGGGAAGACAATATAACAAGCCATAGGAACATTCTTTTATCACTTTCTCTTCTGCTGAGTTAATAGCACAATCATTTTAACTAAGAGGGAGAGGAGACATGAGTGATTTATATTGAGAATCCTGGGGTGAACAGATCATGTACAAAAGCGCATATTCAACATGATATGGGTTTATATTTAGAATTTAGAAAAAGGAACCATTTGTAAAACACAAAGTGCAGAATATAAAATATATACCCAAAGAAAAAACTTTCTTGCCTACATGGAAGTAAACCAGCTAGGAAAAAAAATAACCAAGGGATATATTACCTTAGGCAGAGTTTAGAGAGATTTTTATGTTTATTAAAGAGGAAATGGATGAACACAAAGAAAAGACTAATATACATTGTTCTGAAATAAATCTGCTACTCTTATTTATCAAATATGCTATACTATATTGAGTAATTAAGTGGGGAATGATATATGCATATGTGTATTTGTGCGTTTATATATCAATTACATACACATGTATATGTACATGTATGTGTGTATATATATACATGTGTATGTGTGTATATATATATGTATGTATGTATGTATATATATATATTTCTACTAGAATATAGTTCTACTAGAATAGTTAGGTCAGTTTCTAGAGCCTGTGAAGGAAGATCCCAGTAAAAGTCCCTTCATGCTCGGGGAAGTATAGCAGCAGGCAATAGACACCCCAGAGGACTTTTGGTCTTCAGAATTCTGGCACAGAATGGACCAGTCATGAGCAAAAGGCTAGGATTTACAGTACTGAGAATATTAGGATAACAAATAGAGGTGATGAGTAATTATAGTTAAGCCAAACTTTACAAGTTAAGGATACAATGTCCATAAAACAGTCCTCACTTTACACACTAATACAAGTTTGTGAAACTCCGGGCCATTCTCACTTGTAATCAACTTGCTGCAAATTTAAGGATTTTCATTACCTCCTCAGGTTGGATAATTGTTATAATTCACAATATTAAGGAAAGCACTGTACTAAGAGTTATAGTTTGTAGCAAACAGTACAAATTAGAACCAGTCAAAGGGAAAAAGGATCCCAGATATCAAGTTTCAAACATATTGTGGTCAAATTATATTCCTAGAGCTTCAGTGTAATTAAAATATGGAAAGTATCATCAACCAAGGAAACCCACATGAGCCTCAATGTCCAGAAGTTTAATTATGATCCAGTCATCTCAATATCCTCCTATCCTTAAGGTTTGACTAGTGTCACATGAGCCAAAGCTCAAATCCTCTATAATCTCACAGTCAGTCTATTCTGCCATGGCCAACCCTCCCAACCCCCATTTTGAATCATCTCATTAGCATCAACTATCAGATATGATCCACAGGGCTCACCATGAGTAATAAAAGACATTCCACTCACGTGGGACCTTTCAGGATTTAATGGTTACCTACCAGTAACGAAAGACAAAGACTAGCTAAAACCTTTATTACACAGGTAGTGGGAGTCTTTATCAGCCTGGAGAAGCAGTCACAGGCACATTGGTGCAAGCGCTCAGGCAGTTCGAGCAGGTCACACAGGAAGGTTAATGTGTTGGTGGAGCTTAAGGCCTGTTTTGTCCAACCATCATAGTTCAGTGTTGTTCCAAGAACACACACTGGGCTCACTTCTGTCCTTAAGAAAGAAGTGAAAGGGAATGAGATAATCAGTCACTACAAATGTAGTCTCTTTGTCTTTGAAGTGAGGACACCATGCCTACCATCTTCACTGAATTGAAGAAAGTATTGGAATTCTTTGAAAATTATATTACTTTATGTGGTCATTTTAATTCTACCTTCTATTACTTCTCGTGAAGTTCTTATGTACATTTCAAAAAGTCAATGCCTGAATTCCTCTGGCTTTTGCTTATGTAAGGATTTAATTTGACAGTATGAAAGTTTTTTTTTTTTTTTTTTCAGTTAGACAAGTTTCTATATTGTATCCAGTTGTCATTCACCATTTTCTTCTGTACCTTACATTTTAGAAGTCTTTTCTTGGCTAACTTCTTTGTTTCCCTTTAACTTAGATGAGATCTTACTCCAAAGTAAGAAGATAGGCTCACACTTACTTAAAAAAATATTCAGTACTACTGGTCTATATTTTTCTGCAGCTACAAGAGACTATGTAGCAGAGTCAAGAATAAAATATGTTGGGAACCAGCAGTTAGCCTAATGGCTATGTCGCTGGACTCCTATGTAGTCGACTGTGGTTTGCGTCCCGGACCCGGTGGCTTAAAACTCACGCCGGGCGCGTGTGCGTGCGTGCCCAAGATCCCTAGAGAAGAATGGAGGAGAAGGGACTGCAGCATGGCTATCCCCCCTGGGGGGTGATTTCTCGCTTTTGGTCTCTCTGTCTCTCTCTGTCTGTCTGGCGAGCGCAAACGCCCTATAGCGAAAACCTCTCCAAAAAAAAAAAAAAGAATAAAATATTTTAAATTTTAACCAAATATATAATTTGTCAATCATTAATAGATGGTAATTAGATATGAAATGGTACAAAGGGAGTCAATTTATTAAGCATGATAATGTATGAAATATGTTGAGTAGAGGTGAAAAATAGAGTAGATGATTTAAAACCACCATCGTCACTACCAGAAGGTTTAAATTACAGTGAATCTTCTCTGACATTTCAAATCATAGTGACGTCACCTAAAAGCATAAAAGTTTGTAAAATCACCATTGCAAGCTAAGCCTGGAACTCACAATAAAAAATAGCAGTAGTTTATACCATCTAGTTAGGCACAGAAGACTAAAACTAGGTTATGACGGGATCAGCAGTTAGCGTAATGGCTATGTCGCTGGACTCCCATGTAGTCGACTGTGGCTTAAACTCACACCAGGCACGTGTGCATGCGTGCCCAGGATCCCAAGAGGAGAATGGAGGAGAAAGGATTGTGGCATGGCCATCCCCTCTGGGGAGTGATTTCTCGCTTTCTATCTCTCTGTCTCTCTGTCTTTCTGGCGAGCGAACATGCCCTATAGCCAAAAACTCTCCAAAAAAAAAAAAAAAGGTTATGATATGGATATTAGGTATAATAAAATACACATGGGGATGTTAAACAAAGGTAAGTATAAAAATAGAGAAAAATTTTTTAAAAAAGGGCCCTTGGATTGCCAAAAGTGTTTTCTTACAAGACAGAGGCAGAACCAGAATTCAAATTTAGACTTTGTTACAAGGCTTCTGAAACTACCATTTAAACCAAAAGAATATGCCTGAGGGAAGCCTAGGTCTTTTTTATGTGTCCAAAATGAAGATGTAAAATATTTAAGTATAGTTATTCATAAGTAATTACAGAAGCATCTGCCATATGCATCTTAAGAGTCTAGAGTTGATGGGTGAGCAGGTGGTGAGGTGGTTAAGTCCCTGGACTCCCACATGGTGCCTGCTCTTCAAGTTTGGACCTGGTGGCTAGCTCGCTCGCTCTCTCTTTCTCTTCCCGCCCCCCCCCCACACACACCTTTCCCTCTCCTGGTCTTTCTCTGGTGATTGCATGTGCCCTATAACAAATTTTAAAATGATAATAATTATAATAAATAAAATTAAGTATTTTTAAAATATTCTCTAGAGGTGAAAATGGAGTGTTTATTGATTTGTTTGATTGTTTTTACGTTTTTCCACAAACATTTACTTTACATATCAAAAAAGTTTAGGTCTTACTCCATAGTTCTTGACAGCTAATAAACAACTTTCAAAATTTCAAAATACTGAATTTTAAAGATAATGTTCGAAATATTTCTTATAATTTTGTTTGTGACTCTATAACGACAGAAACAGTACGGTTTTAAATATGTTTGAGAATATTGTTGAAAAGCAAATGCCCAGCACATGAGTCACACATAATCCTTCTCAATTCCGCCCTGCCTACCAAGTATTCTCTGATATACCATCTGCTAGCAAAGATCAGTCTCTTTTTCTTTCTCAAGATAATCCTCTGATGTGCTTGCTTTTTTGCAGTCTCTACTGGTTATAATACTGGGCTGGAAAGGCCAAGTTATTTTATGTTATAAATTCTTTCATATATTATCTCTAATCTTCTCTGCCAGGCAGAACTATTTATGGTGCCAGCCCATCTTTCTAAGAGCTTCTGTTGCCTTGCCTTACTTGAGATCCATCTTAGTTCCATGTTTTCTGATTGATTTTCAGATATGACATTCCAGTCAAAGCCCTGTCCAATAATGAATATTTCCAATTTCTGAGTCAATGCCACAAAATAAGAATACTCCTCAATATTTTCAATTCAAGAGGGGTCAAGAAGGAAGAAAAGTCTGTGTTTAAATTTAAAGAAACAAGTAAGAAAAATATTTTAACAAATTGCTGAACCCATCAACAACTCAAAAGAAAGTAAAATATTTAAATTGGGAAATTGAATGTTTGTAAGCATAACCATTTGTTACAATCTAAATGGATTATTCCTAGTGTTACTTGTTTCTAACAGAAAATATCTACTTAAAAATGTGAAACAATGATGAAAGCTCTAAATTTTTCCCAGAAGCTGACTGAATTTCTGGAACGCATACCTGATGATGAACTGAAAGTTAACAGCTATTTTTTTGGAATATAACTTACTATGTTCATCTGTGAAAACAGATGCTGGTCATCCATATTTCTCCTTCAGCACTATGCTGTTACCCTTTGCATCTTAAAACAACAAGCTCCTCTGTTACAAACAGTGGGAATACAAATTGTGCAAATAAAATGGTTGAACCATTTGCCTCCAAAATTCTATTAATATCTTTAAGTGCTCAGAGCAGACCAGATAACTCTGCCTTCCACTTTGGATAAAGAAACACCTAGGTTTGCACCTTAACAAATTCAGCTGAAGCAGCCCACAATCTTGTGAATAAAGTTAAAATTGCAGTCTCATTTATTTGGTTTATTAATTTTTGTTAGGATTATTTATTATACAATCTAAATGGAATATGATCACTGAAGCGCTTTTTCTAGGCAGAAAAAAGAAGAAAAAGAGACCAGAAGTGAGGAACTTCTTTTGGCTGAAAGGAGTAGTGGAAAAATGGCAAGACAGTTATAGGTAAAAACTCTATCCCTTCCCAATAACTAAATTTTCTGAGACATAGTTTCCTTTTTTGTA